>NC_091465.1:36828465-37135687 GCF_027789765.1 Dendropsophus ebraccatus
GTGATTCTGACTTTTATTTAGGCTTTTTATTAATAACAACACTTTTTTTTTCTTTTACACTTATACTAGAAGCCCCCCGGGGGACTTCTAGTAGAAGTACACTGATCTCTCGTTGAGATCTATGCTGCATAGATATGCAGCACAGATCGATGAGATAGGCACTTTGCTTCCAGCTGCTGCAGCCGGAAGCAATCGAGTGCCGAGTCAGGATCAGCACCATTACGACGCAGACCCCGGATGGCGTAAGATGTGTGGATCGCTCCTCCGGGACAACGTCCCAGAGGTGAGATCCACCCCACTAGACACCAGGGATCGGCTGCATCAAGTAATCGGGTGCAGCTGTCAACTTTGACAGCTGCATCTGATTACTTTATTAGCGAGCACGTCGTTTGGACCATGCCCGCTAATAGCTGTGGTCCTGTTCTACGAGCAGCACCCGGGACCGCGGCGGTTTTCTTATGTAATAACATATTAAAAAATATTTGTATATGTATATTAATAAACATTTTGCCCCGAGTTGTCCTTTAAATCTGGAGTCAGAAACAGAAATCTAAGATCTCATGTTGAAAATACCCAGGTGCTCATCTTCATTATACTCATGTAGAATTGGTTTATGGCAGTAATGTAATATTAACCCCTTAGCGACCCATGACGTACCTGGTACGTCATGGTGCCGCGGGGGGTGTTCAGAGCTCTGAACGGCACCGCTCCCGGCTGCAATCTGCAGCCATGCAGTGCCTCTATTAGCCGGCGCTGGTCCCGTTGCCGCGTCAGCTAATTAAGCACTTCAATGTAGCTGTCAAACCTGACAGCTGCATTGAAGTGCTTTATGCACAACATCCCTGGTGTCTAGTGGGACGGATCTCCCCCCGCAATGCGATCGCGGGGGGGGGGAGATCCGTTCTTCTGGCCGGCCCGGGCCTCTGCGTCGCAATGACACTGATCCCGGCTCGGCAATAGATTGATGTGGCCTGCAGCAGGCCATAGCAATCTATCACTGATCTAATCGATCTTTGCTGTGTATATACATAGCATTGATCTCTATGAGAGATCAGTGCTGTCTATATACAAGTCCCCCAGGGGGGCTTCTAGTTTATGTTAAAGAAAAAAGTAAAAAAGTGTTTTTATTAATAAAAAATCCCCTTCCTTAATAAAAGTCCAAATCACTCCCCTTTTCCCATTTTATAAATATAAATTAATAAATAAACAAATAAATAAACATATTTAGTATCGACGCACACGTAATAGCCCGAACTATTAATTAATCACATTCCTGATCTCGCACGGTAAACGGCGTCAGCGCAAAAAAATCCCAAAGTGCAAAATTGTGCATTTTTGGTTGCATCAAATCCAGAAAAAATGTAATAAAAAGTGATCAAAAAGTCGTATATGCACAATCAAGGTATCGATAGAAAGTACACATCATGGCGCAAAAAATGACACCTCACACAGACCCATATACCAAAGGATAAAAGCGTTATAAGCCTGGGAATAGAGTGATTTTAAGGAACATATATTTGTTAACAATGGTTTGAATTTTTTAAAAGCCATCACATAATATAAAAGTTATACATGTTACATATCGTTGTAATCGTAACAACTTGAGGAACATGCAAAACAAGTCAGTTTTACCATAGGGCGAACGGCGTAAATGCAAAACTCCCCGAAATCAAAACAAATTTTTTTTTTTTCAATTTGACAGCGCAAATGATTTTTTTCCGGTTTCGCAGCATATTTTATGGAAAAATAATGCCTGTCATTGCAAAGTACAATTTGTTTCGCAAAAAATAAGTGCTTATAAAAGTCTCTAGGTGAAAAAATGCAAGTGCTATGGACTTTTAAACATAAAATGGAAAAAGCAAAAGCGCAAAAATGAAAATTGGCTTTGACCTTAAGGGGTATACAGTGGTACCTTGGTTTAAGAGTAACTTGGTTTAAGAGCATTTTGGTTTAAGAGCTCACAGTTTTTTAAAACTGTGACTTGGTTTAAGAGCTCCCTGTACTGGGTGGGAGCGCGAGTGGGGGAGGGACATGGTCTGCATAGCGGGGTCTACAGCACTGGACGCTAACCCAGGAAGTCTCCCTCACCTTCCAAATTATAGCAGATCCACTTCAGGCTGGGGCTTACATCAGGGGACAGGACTGTGGAGGTAATATCTTCATAGCTGTATCCCCTCTCTCCCCGGACAGAGAATGCTGCATGTATGTGCCCACATCTGCACAATAAATAACCAACACCGCACTAAATCTATAGAATGTAAAGTCCATCCACATCATACCGGACACCCACTCTGTCCGAAATAACTCAGCAATAATATACACCAAGATGTGTACAGCGTACGAGAAATACCTTGTGTAGCAGTTCCTCTGTGTTAGCTCTCCGTAGTCACGAGAACATATACTCACACGAGTGCTGGCTTAGCAAGTAAACTTTAACTGTTTATTTCGGTTACTCGTACAGGACAAGGTAGTAAGGTGCTCACAGGCTGATTCGTGCTCTCCTCTCAGTCCAAACCATCCAACCTCACGGCGGACGTTTCGGAGGACAAGCTCCTCCTTCTTCATGCGCAAGGACAAACAGGTAAGGAACGCCTTAAAAGTCTAACAGAGTTCACGTGATCCTGACTGACACGGATCATCATAGGTTATATACCATGTCTGTATACAAACATTATAATATACAAAGACTGGACGCATGATGCATACTGGAAGAGAATACTGCAACGTCCGCACGGTGGACTGGAGGCTCTATTAGGACCAGATAGGGTGCCGATGGTGTTGTCAGGGGCAATAGTGTCACGGTGCTTTACTCCTACCTTAGCGGTCCTGGCTCTCCTAAGGCCTCGGGCGGTCGTCACAGCAATGAGGTGGTTGGTTTCCAGTGATTGGAGACAATGAATAGACTGGGTGATATAACTGAGGGACTTTACTTTCTGGTTTACACAGTAATACAGCACATTGGAATGGTGTTCAGTCACTCTCCAGTCAGGCTGCATGAAGTGAGCATTGGGTTCCCTCTGCCTTAGTGGTTATAGCCTTTATCTGGCTGGTTAGAATCTCTCCTCTCTCTCTTCTTACTTTGCCTGCTCTGCACTCAGCAGGTTACTTCACTTACTTGAAGGTTTTAGTCAGCACAAGACTGCTTATATCTGACTATGATGGAGAGCACGTGTCTGCTCCTCCTCACCGACTACATCTACTCAACTCCTCTCAGGACCTGTCAGACCTCCTACTGTTGCCTAGGCAACCCACTTGAGGTGGAAGGCCGCTGGGTCCCAATGCTCACTGTCAACATGTTGGCAATGCACTGCCACCTGCTGGACACCAATGATAAAGCATTACACAGTTACTTTCTACAAAGCACATGTCATATTGCAGATAAAACTTTGTAGTGCCTGGTGGGTCACTACATACCCCCTTAAAGAAGACCCAAGCCGCCCCCGGCTTGTGCTAATGAAACTACCTGTATGTCGGGGCATTGTACCATGTTCACCCAGGCGTTTGGTGGAGTGCACCTGTAAGGAATGCCTTGGTCCTAATGTAACGTATACTACAGTGTCTATGTTCCTATTGTCATGCGAGCTGGACCTAGATTGACTAGGCTATTCTGTATGCTGCATGTAGCTCCAATGTTACCTAAAGTTATCACAGACTCATACCCAGTTCCCTGACTATGCTATGGCTAATGTGTTTTACTCTTCTCTCTAATACTAGTGTGCTAAAGGCTAAGACTAGTCTTGAACCTTCCGATGTTTCTGGCCAGGAAACACAGAAAGTGTGGGGGTAATTATCCCAACCACCTAACAAGTTGGCTAATCTACCGTTAGAAGGGTGGCTTAATTCTGTTTTCCCTTCAAGAGTATCAAGGCCATTAATTGCTCAGAACGCTTTATCGCCAAGATACCTACTAGTGTCAAACTACCAAACTAAGTGTAGGCCTTCACTGTGTCACAACATGCTGATCAATACATGTTTACAAAAATATAAATGAGACGTCTCTAACTAACTACACAGGAAGTAAAAACCAGTTACACTAAATAAACACAGTTATACTTGTTCTTTACTTGGAGCAGCTGGATCGTCTTTCAGACACTAGGCAATGCATCGTCTGGACCAATGGGTGAGGACTGCTCGGGGTACCTGCAAATCCTGACTAAACTAAGTAAAGGCAATGCAAAACATTAGTGAAGAGTCCATGTTACCATGAGAAGTCCAACGAAAAATTATAAAAATATGCAAAAATAATGTTTCAACGTATCACTTTTCAGTGCAAAAATGGACACAGAGAGCTCAAGTATAGGTCTGAGTCTCTTCTCTGGGCAGTCAACTTGAACGTTGCATCAACAAGAACATCCTTGGAATAGCATAGTTCCCAAAAATAAGTTATTCCATAGGAAAAACACAAAAATAGAAATAATTGTAATCCACAAGGCGATGACTGCGATCCATAAAGTAAGTTCCTTTCAGGGATAATGAACAGTTCATCTGAACATGAGAAGGGGAAAAGCAAGGGACTTTGGCGCAAACATGGCGCAACTGGGGTGATATCCTGAGCAGATGTGGAGTCTTTTACTTGTTATTAGCTTAAATCAAGAAAGTCTTTGTTGCACAGGATAACTTCCTTGGCGGTGGTAACAGTTCATAATCTCTCAGACGAGCAGGAAGCTTTCCTTTATTCTCCCTTCGAGATCTTCGCAAAGTGTTTTGGGTACTTCCTTCTGGTTCTGTACCTTCTTCTTCCAAGTCATGAAGCGAAGTAGAGAAGTTCTCTGGAGTGTCAATATTTTCAGTTGGTAAAGGAGGCATAGGCAGAGGACTCTGTTGGGTCTCCACTGAAGTAGGGTTTGCAGGCCCTGGAACCAGTATGTTGATATGAGGTTGGAGGAACCACTGGAACGGATCTAATCCAGGGAGTACTTCAGTAGTGGTACTTTGCTGAGGTGTTTTTGCTTCTGCAAAAGGTTCAGGCTCTTTACTTGAATGCGGTTGAGGATCAGGTTCCCTCAAACATTTCTTTAGCCTGTTGCGATGTACTCGCTGAGTACCGTGATTTTCACGATAAATTTCGTACACTTCTGGAGAAAGAATATTTTGTACAATGTACTGTTCACGCTCCCAATGGCTATCTAGCTTACTAGTAGGATGATTGTTTTTCAACCATACGGAATCTCCTGTTTGAAAGGGTTCAGCACAGGCATGTAGATCATAATCCTGCTTCTGTTTTTGTTGAGCTTTCTCAATTCTAGAGTCAACAATTTCTTTGGCATCTTCTAGACGTCTCTGATGTTCTTTAACCCAATCTGATTGAGGAAGAAGAGATTCTGAATCTGGCATGGAGATGTCCTGAGCAACGTCTACAGGTAGTTTTCCATGTCTTCCAAACATTAGATAGTAAGGAGTGTATCCTGTGGAACAATGGGAAATATTGTTGTAAAGGAACACTAGTTCTGGAAGAAACTTTGGCCAATCTGCCTTCTTCTCTGTGGAGAGGGTTTTGACTCTGTTAATCAGGATTTGGTTCACTTTCTCACATAATCCATTTCCTTGAGGGTGGTATGCTGTTGTCCTCAGTTTTTTGCAACTGTACAGAGCACACAACTCTTGGAACAGCTCAGATTCAAAAGCAGATCCTTTGTCAGTGAGAATCTTGTCAGGGCTGCCATAGGGTAGGATGAAGCTTTTCCACAAGGTGGCAGCTGTAGTTTTGGCAGTGAGATCTTTTACAGGAACAGCTACAACGAATTTGGTGTAATGATCAACCATGGTTAAGACATGGGTGTGTCCAGATCGGCTTGGTCCAATTTTCACATGGTCAATGGCTAGAATTTCAAGGGGACTTTTACTCACAATTGGATGGAGTGGTGCACGCTGATCCTGTCTTTCACTCTTGTTCACTACACAAGTGGGGCACTTCCGACACCAATCCTCAATGTCAGCTCTCATATTGACCCAAAAGAATCTTTTTCGGATTGTAGTTTCTGTCTTTTGAACTCCAAAGTGTCCAGATTGGTCATGATACATGTCCAGGACGATTTTGGCATCTCTTCTGGGTATCACCACTTGGAAGACTCGTTCATAAGTGACTGGGTCTAGAATTCTGCGATAAAGCAAACCTTTCAACAGGAAGAGGGATTTTCTCAGTCGCCAAAGCCGTGTCAATTCTGTGTTGGCTCTGTGTTTTCGGATTCTCTCTGGAACTCGCCCACTGGAGAAGTAATCCAATAGTTCACCGATTACTCTGCTTTCCGCCTGAAGCTTTAGCCAGCATTCTTTTTCAACTGGAGGAACAAGATCACTCTGCTGGGGGCTACTGAGAGCGTTATGCTTTATCTGCTGAGCCTCTTGCCGTGCAAATCGAGCGTAGAAAGCGGGCATTTCCACATCTTCCCACTGCTCATCAATGGATTTAAGTTCCTTCTCTGCGGGTAATCTGGACAAAGCATCGGCATTGTCATTGGCCTTACCAGACCGGTATTTGATGGTAAAGTTGAAACTAGCTAGTCGAGAAGCCCACCTTTGTTCTAGGGCTCCCAAGCGAGCTGAGTTCAAGTGCGCCAATGGGTTATTGTCCGTGTAGGCAGTGAATGTAGAAGCTGCTAGATAGTCTTTGAATTTTTCAGTCACTGCCCATACCAAAGCAAGAAGCTCTAACTTAAAGGAGCTATAGTTTTGATCATTTTGCTCAGGTTCTCTCAATGATCGACTTGCGTAAGCGATTACTCTTTCGGTTCCATTCTGTGTCTGGGAGAGCACTGCTCCAAGGCCTTTCTTACTGGCATCAGTATATAGACAGAAGGGCAGGCTATAGTCCGGATATCCCAGTATCGGTGGTTCAGTAAGCTTGCCTTTTAATTGCTGGAATGCAGCTTCTCTTTCACTAGTCCATTCCACAGGGATTCGTGAATTCTGACGATCTTTAGGATTCCCTTTGAGGAGCTCTTGGAGAGGACTAGCTATCTGGGAAAATTTTGGAATGAATCTTCTGTAATAGCTAGCGAACCCAAGGAAACTCTTAACTTCCTTGACTGTTCTAGGTGCAGGCCAATTCTTCACAGGAGCTATCTTGTCTGGGTCAGGTTGCACGCCAGCGGCACTCACAACATGACCAAGATATTTCACTTGTGGTTTCAACAAGTAACACTTTGAAGGCTTAACTTTCAACCCATGCCGCGCAAGATTTTTAAGCACTTCCGCCAGATGCTGTAGGTGTTCTTCATAGGTTTTGGAGTACACTATTACGTCATCCAAGTACAATAGGACTGTCTCAAAGTTCCAATGTCCTAGACATCTCTCCATCAATCTCTGAAAAGTTCCGGGAGCATTGCAGAGCCCGAATGGCATGTAGTTGAATTCAAAGAGGCCCATCGGGGTAGTAAAGGCGGTTTTCTCTTTGTCCTCTGGTGCCATGGGAACTTGCCAGTAGCCACTGGTCAGATCCAGAGTTGAGAAGAAGGCTGCAGAGCCTAAAGCTGCAAGTGACTCCTCTATCCGGGGCAATGGATAGGCATCCTTATGCGTTATGTTGTTGACCTTACGATAGTCCACACAGAAGCGGATTGTTCCGTCCTTCTTCCTTACTAGGACTAGGGGAGCAGCCCAGGGACTGTGGCTATCCTGGACAATGTTGGTGGTTTTCATATCTTGGACCATTTTCTTCACTTGTTGGTACATGGCAGGAGGCACAGGCCGGTATCTCTCCCTGATAGGAGGATGCGTACCGGTTGGTATGGTATGCTGGATTAAACTGGTCTGTCCATAGTCCATAGGATGTTTGCTGAAGACTTGATGATGTTGCTTGGCTACCTCCAGCACACCTTGAATCTGTTCAGTGGAGGTGGTGTCATCACCGATACTTAGTTCTGACAGCCAGGATTGTGAATCTGGATCTTCAGTTGAATTGCCTGCTGAAGTTTGTTGGGCAGCAGTAACAGACGTTTCAAGCAGATCTTCCTGATGAATACTGTACAAGCTGGCTACTGCCTGATACTTTCTCAAGTCCACTGGCTGGTTGCTAAGGTTCAACAAACGAATGGGTACTTGGCCACGAGATACTGTCACAAGACTTCTAGCCGCAATGACAGGTATGTCATCTCCTATTAGGGTCGGTTCTATCAATGCCGGGTAATCTTGTCCTTGTAGTCCCATGGAAGCTCTACACCACACCATAGTCTCAGTGCCAGGTTGCAGCCGGATTGGTTGAGAGTCTTTGATGCGAGCACGGCATATTTCTCCTTTGATATTAGTGAACCTCTGCTGAGCTGCCAGCACTTTCATAGTTTTATGGATGGCCTTCTGAGAGCCTCTAGGCACATTTAGTAAAGTCTTTCGTAGGGCTTCCAGCACTTCAGTATAGCAATGGCGGAGTACGTTGGTGCCCAAGATCACTGAGAAGTTTTCATCCTCAGGGACCTGAATCACGATCACTCCTTGTCGGGGAAGTTCTGTGTCGCCAATCTGCAAGGTTGGCTCCCAATACCCGTGTATGGGTACAGATTTTCCATTAGTAGCGATTATGTGGAGCAAGGCTTCTGGAGTTTTTGTTAACTGTGCCCCATTACTACACTTTTCAAATGCTGCGGCCCTTATAGTGGTCACTTGAGATCCAGTGTCAATCAAGGCAGGGAAGCTCACACCGTTAATGCTGACTTTGACTGTAGGCCTAGAACCCACATATTTTGGCATCCATGTAGCATCTCTGGGACCTATCGCCTCTCCACCTGAGGGGTGTCCCGCAGCCTCAGGGGATTGTCGTTTAACTGCCAGCAATCTTCCTCACGGTGCCCTTTGCGGTGACAATATTTACACTGTAATCCTCTAGTACTCTGATACCAGGTATCTGAGCGTCTAACCGGTGGTTGCCACTGTTTTTCTCTTGTAGGTGGTGGTGGTCGCTCTCGGTTCCGTATGGGAGGACTTTCTCTTCCTTGTCTAGATGGGTTTTCTAGTTGATCCATCCGCTTCATCATTCTTTCCATTGCTTTGGTGAGGTGTGATATTTGGTCAGCCAGTGTTGCTTCATTCTCTACTTTTTCCATAGCTTTAGCGCAATGTGAGACTTGAGCAGTCGGGGACTGAGCACTCTGTTCAACCATCAGACTTACAGGTGCTGTTATGGGTGTCGTCACACTTCTGTTATCTTCTTGCCATTCTGGCAGAGATTTCTCCTCTAGTATTTCTATGGCTAGTTCTTTAAATTCTAGGAAAGAAGCATTCGGATGCTGTACAGACAACATTTTCAACTGGCTCCTGTGAGTCTTGTCTAACACACCTTCAATAAACTGTTCACGAAGGGTTTGATCTTGACCTACTGCTTCATGAGGATCGACCCAAATAACAGCACGCCATGCTTCCTGCAAGGTCAGGGAATAGTCTCTAAGCGACTCCTTGGGGTGTTGTCTCATCCCAAAGAAACGCTTCTTCAGCTCAGAAGCAGTTCTAGACTCAAAGGTAACACTCAGTCGGTCTAGGATCTGTTTACTGTTTTGGCGCTCATGTCCAGGCCAGGACTTGACCTCACGGAGTGCAGGTCCTTGTAATTGGTTGATCAAAATTTCAACTTTCTGTTCTTCAGTAACAGAGCACAGTTTAAAATGACTTTGCATTTTTTCTCTAAATTCTTGAAGGGTACCAGGTGTTCCATCATAATGAGGATACCATGATGCGCCTGGATAGTATGGCATACTTATTTGCATAATGCAGCTGGGTGTAATGGGAGCTGAAGAACTGCTGTGGCCCACTTGGGTGTTGTCTTCGCTGTCCAACATTGTCCTCAACATTCTGCACCAGCCTAGCAGATTTAAATTGAGCTAACTTTTTTTTTTTTAAGCGTTGCTATGGGCAACGGGCAGGAAATTGGGACGTGGCTCCTTTAAGAATAAATGCAGCAACTTGTTTATGGAGATAGCTAATACTTCAAACAGTAGTATACTACTACTCAGGGAGATAGCTAATACTTCAAACAGACTTTTCCCTGCTTTATTCCCCCAATAGTACTCACTCATGTGTCCACAGCATGAAATCCTGGACTCCAGAGACTTAGGAGCTTGCTGAGTGTACAGCCTAGCTGGGTTCCTTTCACACAATGCCGGCTGTATTTTTGTGCTCCCCCTTTAAGAAGGTTGGCTCCTCTGGTCAAGCAGCTTGCTGAACTCTTATTTCTGTAAGAGACACTTATAGAGGGGGCTTTAGCATAGATTTTATTCACAGGGTGACTTGTAAGCAATCCACACAGACACAGCATGTAATACCACAGTTCAGCACACAGCCTCTCTCCATATATGGGCAGCAGGAGGGCAGTCTAATCTCTTAAAATGGCCGATTAACCTCTCTTCTGCCAGTGTGAATTAGTGAATGCAGTATTCAGCTGTTTTAAGCAGGTAAAAGTCACTTTTGGGGTTTCTAATCTCAGTCTCTGTCAGGGGGGCACCCCTGGATATTAGTAGGGTACTGATGGATCAAGGCGCAAAGGTCTCTATCCTGTTCGTGACGCCATTTTGCAACGTCCGCACGGTGGACTGGAGGCTCTATTAGGACCAGATAGGGTGCCGATGGTGTTGTCAGGGGCAATAGTGTCACGGTGCTTTACTCCTACCTTAGCGGTCCTGGCTCTCCTAAGGCCTCGGGCGGTCGTCACAGCAATGAGGTGGTTGGTTTCCAGTGATTGGAGACAATGAATAGACTGGGTGATATAACTGAGGGACTTTACTTTCTGGTTTACACAGTAATACAGCACATTGGAATGGTGTTCAGTCACTCTCCAGTCAGGCTGCATGAAGTGAGCATTGGGTTCCCTCTGCCTTAGTGGTTATAGCCTTTATCTGGCTGGTTAGAATCTCTCCTCTCTCTCTTCTTACTTTGCCTGCTCTGCACTCAGCAGGTTACTTCACTTACTTGAAGGTTTTAGTCAGCACAAGACTGCTTATATCTGACTATGATGGAGAGCACGTGTCTGCTCCTCCTCACCGACTACATCTACTCAACTCCTCTCAGGACCTGTCAGACCTCCTACTGTTGCCTAGGCAACCCACTTGAGGTGGAAGGCCGCTGGGTCCCAATGCTCACTGTCAACATGTTGGCAATGCACTGCCACCTGCTGGACACCAATGATAAAGCATTACACAGTTACTTTCTACAAAGCACATGTCATATTGCAGATAAAACTTTGTAGTGCCTGGTGGGTCACTACAATACAATAAATTCAGATGTCTGTCATAAACGCATGCATACTATAGAAAGGCTTTGAAGAGTCTCAAGCTTCATAATCCACCATGTTTCTCTGCGGAGCAATCGCTTACAATTCTCCTCCACATCATTACATAACTCAAGCTGCTCCAATATTTGCCACCTAAGGTCACACACACTATGCCGATTTTCAAAAAAGTGGCGCGCTACTGTGGTCTCTCCGAATTCCTTTTTATCCTTACTTTCCTTGTTGTCATTAAATTTTCTAATCGCTGACTTGTGTTCATTTAAGCGTACTTTAATTTGTCTGCTGGTCTGGCCAACATAGCCTAACCCGCATGGGCATTTCAGAAGATAAATTAGATTTTTATCGTTACATGTATAGAATCCTCTTACCTCAATTTTTGTTCCCTTACTGGGGTGATGGATAATGTCACCTTTGATAATATTATGGCAGTGCTGACAGTTCATACACGCAAATGTCCCCTTCCTGCTCGAAGCCAGGAAGGTCTGTCTACTTTGTTTCTTCTTCTGTATGTCACTCTTCACTAACATATTACCTACTGCCTTATTCTTCTCGTACCCAAAAATAGGATGTTCTTTGAAAATGTTACCACACTGGGGGTCGCTAGCCAGCAGGCCCCAGTGTTTTAATATGCAATTCTTAATTAAATTTGCATGTCTGTCATAGGTCATACTAAAAAGTAATCTGTTCTCTTTCCTATTCTCTTTCTTTTTATGTCTCCTCACTTTGCTTCTCTTCATTGTTCTAACCTCTTTTTCTACTGTTTTTAGATCATGTTCCTTATACCCTCTCTGTATGAATTTCGTCTTAATTACCTTAGCGTTTTTTTGATACTCATTCTCTGTACTCGAAATCCTCTTAGCTCTAATAAATTGTGATTTTGGTAGGCTTTTAAATACATGTGGGGCATGATGACTGCTCCGAAATAGGGTATTATTCCTATCTGTGGGTTTCGAGTATAGAGTGGTATCAAAACCGCTTTCGTTTTTCCTCAGTTCCACGTCTAGGAAGTGAATGACACTAGAGTAATATTCCAATGTGAATTGAATGGATGGATGACATGAATTAAGCCTTGATACAGTGCCCACATCTGCCCTGCTCATTCCTTCATGCTCCCTGCAGTCTCTGTCCGCCCCTGTGTTTCCCATCCTCTCCATTACTGTACAGTAACTTATATATCACATATTCTGCTATTTCTGAATGTTTGTTTCATTAGTTTTTAGTGTTATTCAGAATAATAAATCATAATTTTTGGGCTGTGGAACCAATTGTCTGCATTTCTATGATTTCTTATGGGAAAATTTGCTTTGGTTTAAGAGTGGATTTGGATTACAAGCACGGACCCGGAACGAATTATGCTCGTAATCCAAGGCACCACTGTATATTATTTTTCTTTAACCTCACTACTTTCCAACTCTTGTACAAGAAAAACAAACTCTTCAAAGCAAATCTTCCCATCTTTATTTTTATCGCCCACATTGTCGGTAAGGGGCTTCAGAACAGGGCCGCGTGGCAACCCCATTCTGAACCGCCGCGATCCCGGGTGCCGTGTGTAGCCCGGGACCGCGGCTATTAGCGGGAACGGTCCGATCGCCGTGCCCACTAATAAGGTAATCAGATGCAGCTGTCAAAGTTGACAGCTGTATCCGATTACCGGATCCAACGCTTCCCTGGTGTCTAGTGGCGGAGATTGCCCCCGCGGGATGTTGTCCTGGAGGAGCGATCTCCTTATCTATTACCTGCCGGGGTCCGATCCAAGATGGCACTGACCCCAGCTCGGCACTCGTTTGTTTTCGGCTAAGAGAGATCAAAGTGTATATACTAGAAGTCCCCCAGGGGGGCTTCTAGTATATGTGTAAAAAAAAAAAATAATAAATTAAGTGTTGTTGTCAATAAAAATCCCCCTCCCCTAATAAAAGTCTGAATCACCCCCCTTTTCCCAGGTTATAAATAAAAATAAATAAATAAACATGTTTGCTATCGCTGCGTGTGTAATCGCCCGAACTATTAACCCTTCAAGGACAGAGCAAATTTCGATTTTTGCGTTTTCGGTTTTTCCTCCTTGTGCATAAAAGGCCATAGCACTTGCATTTTTCCACCTAGAGACCCACATGAGCCCTTATTTTTTGCGTCACTAATTGTACTTTGCAATGACAGGCTGAATTTTTGCATAAAGTACACTGCGAAACCAAAAAAAAATTCAAAGTGTGGTGAAATTGAAAAAAAAACGCATTTTGTTTATTTGGGGGAAATGTGTTTTTACGCCATTCGCCCTTGGGTAAAACTGACTTGTTATATATGTTCCTCAAGTCGTTACGATTAAAACGATATGTAACATGTATAACTTATATTGTATCTGATGGCCTGTAAAAAATTTAAACCATTGTCAACAAATATACAAACCGCTCCATTCCCAGGCTTATAGCGCTTTTATCCTTTGGTCTATGGGGCTGTGTCAGGTGTCATTTTTTGCGCCATGACATGTTCTTTCTATCGGTACCTTGATTGCGCATATACGACTTTTTGATCGCTTTTTATTACAATTTTTCTGGATTTGATGCGACCAAAAATGCGCAATTTTGCACTTTGGGACTTTTATTAGGGGAGGGGGCTTTTTACTAATAATGACATTTTTTTTTTAACTTTTACACTTATACTAGAAGCCCCCCTGGGGGACTTCTAGTATAAGTGCTTTGATCTCTCATTGAGATCTCTGCAGCATAGATATGCTGCAGAGATCCATGAGATAGGCACTCGTTTACTTCCGGCTGCTGCAGCCGGAAGTAAACGAGTGCCGAGCCGGGGACAGCGCCATCTTGGAGCGGTCCCCGGCCGGCTTCATTTACGGAGATCGCTCCTCCGGGATAACATCCCGGAGGAGCGATCTCCCCACTAGACACCAGGGATGAAGCTGCGTCCGGTAATCGGATGCAGCTGTCAACTTTGACAGCTGCATCCAATTACTGTATTAGCGGGCACGGCGATCGGACCGTGCCCGGTAATACCTACGGTCCCGGGCTACACGCGGCACCCGGGACCGGCGCGGTTCAGAGCGGGGCCGCCGACCGGCCCCGCTCTGAACTCCCTTACCGGCATCAGGGCGTAAATTTACGCCCGATGTCGTTAAGGGGCTAATTAATCCCATTCCCGATCTCGCACGGTAAACGGCGTAAGCGCAAAAAAATCCCAAAGTGCAAAAAGGATAAAAGCGCTATAAGCCTGGGAATGGAGCAATTTTAAGGAACGTATATTTATGAACAATGGTTTGAATTTTTGAAAAGTGGTTTGAAAAGTGGCTGAAGAATGATCCGGATGCTTTTGACTGGACTCACATTATCAAATATGTCTGTGAGCTGGAAGGAAATAGGTATTGAATTCCATTTCAAATTTACAAAAAATTATAAGTAATTTTCTAAGTCTACTGTGCTAAATTTTTATTAAAGTATTGTATTGCCCCCCAAAAGTTATACAAATCACCAATATACGCTTATTACCGGAAACGCACATAAAGTGCTTTTTTCCCTGCACTTACTACTGCATCAAGGCTTCACTTCCTGGATAAAATGGTGATGTCACGACCTGACTCCCAGAGCTGTGCGGGCTGTGGCTGCTGGAGAGGATGATGGCAGACGAATGCTCAGTGTCCCTCCAGTGCTCTGTGTCCCTCAGTGTCCCCCTGCCATCATCCACTCCAGCAGCCACAGCCCGCACAGCTCTGGGAGTCGGGTCGTGACATCACCTTTTTATTTAGGAAGTGAAGCCTTGATGCAGTAGTAAGTAAGTAAGTAGTAAGTAAAAAGCACTTTTTGTGCATTTCCTGTGATACCGTGTTTCCCCGAAAATAAGACAGTGTCTTATATTAATTTTTGCTCCCCAAGACGCCCTATGAATTATTCTCAGGGCATGTCTTATTTTTCCATGGTGAATTCACACATATACAGTGTGTATATATATATATATATATATATATATATATATATATATATGTACTATTTATTTTATACTGTACAATAGTTGTCATCACAAACCAGTATAACCAGACAAAACCCTGTGGCGAAGGGTGGCAGCGGGGGTCTGTTTGGGGGATGCCTTATTTTCAGTGGGGTGCCTTATTTTGAGATATTTTGTGCGGATAAAGTAAAGAGATATTGAGTACGACATAGGAGATGAATGTTGGAGATAGAGAGTGGATGTTTATATTTCAAGAAGTGTTAGTTGGTGCCTCGTGGGGTGACTCCACGGGAGAAATAAGCTTTGTATGTATGTAGGGGCTTATTGTGATAGTTGTTCTCTGTGGGGGTGGGTAGGGGTATTTATGTTGCAGTATTATGGATGTGATTTTATGGGGATTGTTTGTTGTTTGATAAAATTAATAAAAAATTTATAAATTAAAAAAATATATATTTTGGTAATTTGTATAACTTTTGGGGGGCAATACAATACTTAAATAAACAAATTTGCCGGACTTCTTTAAAGTGTCACTGTCACTTCACAAAACTTTTGACGTGTCAAATCTGGTCCAATATGCTAAATAAAAGACACAGTACCAATGTTTTTGTGTTAGTAGTTTACTTGGATTGTCCTTGTCGATAATTGTGTCAGATCACATTTTCTTAACAATTAATGCAGAAATCTAGGTAATACCAGTGGATTCTGTTACCATTTCCTGGAACTGTATCATGACAATGACATACAAAATACAGTGTATAACATTTAAAAAATATATATATTTAAGGGTGACTTGTGAAGAAAAGGCTGAGAAGCTCCACAGTAAGGTGAAAGAAGTCCTGAAATGTGATGCTCTGAAGAGAAACCCCTATGACCCTGTGGTTGTTCCACCAGCTGATTGTCTCCTCTCTTGTCTTTGTCTAGAAGCCCCATGTAAAGACATAAAGTCATTCTGTGATGTTCTGAAAAATTTCAAAAACTTGATAAAACCCGGAGGTCACCTATTAATTTTAAGTGTAATGAATGCAACTTTTTTATCTTATTTGTCAAAAGTATTTCAGTTCAATGCCTACAAGAAAGGAAGAGCTGGAGATGGCGTTTAAGGAAGCTGGTTACCAAATTGTAAAAGCCGTGTATACACCGCGTGCTGATAAATCAAGAATGGACATTACTCATTATGAATGTAACTATTCTATTCGCGCTCGTAAACCAGAGTAAGGTCAAGTTCTACAGCCACCTTTTCTAGGAAATACAGTACAGACCAACAGTTTGGACACACCTTCTCATTCAAAGAGTTTTCTGTATTTTCATGACTATGAAAATTGTAGATTGCAGCGGCATGCTATTCCATCCAGTTAGCTTTTAGTTGGACCATCATTTATTTTTCAACAGGACAATGACCCCCAAAACACCTCTAGGCTGTGTTAGGGCTATTTGAACAAACTTTTGGTCTGTACTGTATATATCTGCATGCTTTAGCTTTTAATCATAACACCTAGTTCTAAAGAGTGTATGATTTGGTGTTGGGAACAGTCTGAAAACTTAATAAAAATGGTTGCTAAAGTCACACCACAAAAAAGGTGTTATTTGTCAACACTATAAACAGTGAAGAGTATATTTGAAAGTAATAATATATGGGGGTTGTAATAATATAGGGGGACATTTATTGAGACTGGCGTACTCATACATGGTTCTTACCTTAAAGGGGTAGTGCGGCGGTAAAAAACTATTCACAGAATAACACACATTACAAATAACACACAATGTATGTTATGTCTGTGAATGGCCCCCTTCCCCGTGTCCCACCACCCCCACCCGTGTACCCGGAAGTGTAGTGCATTATACATACCTGATCCATGCTGACACGCGTCCGCCATCTTGTGCCAAACGTCATCTTCGGCCGGCCGGCCCGAACACCTCCGATCTTCCCGAGTGCGTCATCAGCCGCTGAGCCGCAATTGGCCGAGCACAGTTATGCTCAGCCAATCGCGGCTGAGCAGCTGATGACGCGGCTGGCACTCGGGAAGATCGGAGGTGTTCGGGCCGGCCGGCCGAAGATGACGTTTGGCACAAGATGGCGGACGCGTGTCAGCATGGATCAGGTATGTATAATGCACTACACTTCCGGGTACACGGGTGGGGGTGGTGGGACACGGGGAAGGGGGCCATTCACAGACATAACATACATTACAAAGTTGTATAACTTTGTAATGTGTGTTATTCTGTGAATAATTTTTTACCGCCGCACTACCCCTTTAAAGCCCTGTCCCTATGCAGTCGGTCGGATTTACCAAGAGGCGCACAGAGCAGGTGTAGACTTCGCATGGAGCAGGTGTAGACTTCTGCCACGGTTTACAATTGTTTGGGAGGTGTAAACCATTAAATCAGGAGCTGGATGAGGCCATGCCTCCTCCCCACCGTGTCCTGTCTCCCTGCCCACCCATCAGTTAAGCAGGGCTTACACCACTAAAAAGGAACCGACTTTTGCGCAAATTGAGTGGTTTGTAGGGCACATAATGCTAGTGATAAATTTGCCCCATTGTGTATTTGGATGTGAAGTGATAATTTGATCCTTTGGTGGTATAATAGAATATTATTGTGGTACATGAGGCAATATGCTTTGATCAAATTATATACCAACATTCTGACATTGTTTTTTAAATGTAGCCGAGAGGCATTATTGCAAGCCATGGGTGTGATGTGCAGCCACTCCTCTTTCTTTCTAGGTTGCATAGAATATTATTGAATGGCTGTCCTCTATACAAGTTATTAAATCCGACAGGGAAGAACAAGTAGATAAAAGTTCATTTAAAGTGTACCTGTCGTTTCATATTTTTGCAGAAATCAATAGTACAGGCGATTTTAAGTAACTTTGTAATTGGGTTTATTAGCCGAAAGATACATCTTTATCATGAGAAAGCAGTTTCAAGCTCTCCCCCCCCTGTCTTCAGTGTTCTCTATGGAGAGGGGAGGGGTGGAGGGAAATGAGGCACCAAAACAGGACAACAAAGAGGTAATTTACAGCTACATCACTGGGCTATCTCCTCTTAAGGGTACGTTCACACCTACAGGATCTGCAGCTGATTTTCTGCTGCAGATCCGCAGCAGATTTCATTTAAATAACTGAACACAACATTAAATCTGCACCATCAAATCTGCTGCAGATCCTGTAGGTGTGAACGCACCCTAAATCAGCACTGACCTCTGAATAGAGGCTTTCACATAGCTATTGCTGTATAATCCTTTGTTCTCTGCTCTCTGCTGCCGACTAACCTCCCCCCCCCCTCCCCTCTCCATAGAACAGACAGGGGCACGTCTGATGCAACAAGACATAATTTCCTGATAATGACCATTGAATGGAAAAGCGGAGGGAGGGGGGGACCTGGGAAAAGTCTTTTTGAATGCAGATAATGGCATATTTGCCTAATAAACCCAATTAAAATCACCTCTAATTGATTTCTGCAAAAAAAAAGTACGACAGTGACACTTTAAACGTATACAGCCACATTACATTCCTTGGCCATATTACATTACATCCTTTAAAGGTATTCAGGAATTTAATGCAATGCGTGCAAAAATAAATTAATTATTGCTATGAAATAAAAAAAATGTCATCGGGCTTCAGGACTATGCCGGGGGGCCTGTCATCCCCCATTGAGTGTCAGATGTACAGTGTCCAAAAATACTGTAAAAACTAATTTTTTTGCACCCAAAGGGCACAGAATGCTGAGGATGAAGGTAACTTTCTTGCCTTCATCCTCACCACCCTTTTGGGAAATCTTTACTCAATCTCAATCTATATTCAATATAAAAATGAGGCAGTTTGGTGGAATGGCAGTGGGACTGTATGGCTGGCCTCCTGACAACAGCGTCCCTGGCAACTGGCCCGGCCGGGTACCGGGAGCGTGGGGTTTCAACGTCCCTGGATGATCGGCAAAAGGTGTTGGTGATTTTTAATTAACTGACTGGTGGGCGGCACTGCCAGTCAGCTGTCAGAATACTCCTGGGGCTGGGACTCCAGGTCTCATAAGTATCCTTCCCCTGTCCCTGTTCCTTGCCTGCAATAGAGCCTCATACCCTGAATTTCATCTTGACCTAGAATTTTTTCCCACTTTGTATTACTGGCATTTTGACTTTCTTTCTTTTGACTTCCCTTTTAGATTATATTTTTGTGCTGCTCTGCCTATCATTTACCAACCCAGACCCCTGACCTATTGTGTTTTTTGTCTGTCTTTGTTCAGCATTCACTTATACAGGTTAGGGACTGTCAACCAAGTGTCCACTGCCACCTAGGACAGTTGAGGTAATTAGACAGGGACAGAGGGGTAGGTGCCAGCATCAGGGCAGCATCTGTCCTTTGTCATCCAGTTCCCTACTCTGACACCTGGTCTGGTTGTCAGGGCTGGTGTCAATAGTTGCATGGAGTGACCGGGGAATATTTGTTTCTTTCTAAATCTTTCAGTAGACAACAATAAAATTAAATACATTTTAAAGAAACCTCTCCCTACTCTGTGTCTGTGTAAGTTAACCTTAATATTTAATAATAAATATGTTGTAGCTAAAAAGGATGCTACTATAGGTAAAATAATTTCTCCTACAGTACTTAAAAAAAACATGAGAACTAAAACCTGTTGGCTCAAATGGTTTTTTTTCCCAAGTAGTGTGCAGCCATACTGTATAAACTAAATTTTTGTTGCACCCATAGGGCACAGAATGCTGAGGATGAAGGTCATTTTCTTACCTTCATCCTCCGCACTCTTTTGGGGAAATCTTTACTATATTCAATATGAAAATGAGTCAGTTTGATAGAACAGTGGTGGGGCTATCGCCCTCAGTGCACTTACTCACCCTCATGGCCTCTCCCTCCTCATGAATATGGAGGTGGTGCTCTTCAGTGATGTCACTCCGGCGCTCATCACTGTACAGTGCTGGATGAATATTCAGGAGGAGGGGCAGGTCAGTGGGGCGCTGAGAGCAGTAGGTGGAACAGGTAACTGTTTTTCTATTTTTGTTTGTATTTATTGTGCAAAATTTGTATGCTTCTTTAAACACAGTTACCTGTTCCACTGTGTTTTTCTATTTTTGTTTGTATTTATTGTGCAAAATTTGTATGCTTCTTTATATTTTAAGAAATCTATTTTACATTCTGCAGAAAAAAACATGATGGGAATCTGCAATCAAATTTACCTGCAGTGCCAATTCATAGGATAGTCCCAGCATTTGGCAAAACAATACTATGTTCTTGGAGCTATGGTGAAACAAAAAAAAAAAAAAAACTATACTCACCTACCTCTGCTTCCTATTTGTCTCCTTGTAGTACCCATATCTTGTGCCTTCTTACTACTACCGAGACAAGAGCTCTCTGCAGGACCTGCCCCCTCAGCCAATCATGGGTGACAGCAGTGTCCTTTCTTGACCAGAAAGTGGGCAGGTCCTGCAGAGAATTTTCAACCTGAAAGTAGTACAAAAACAGGAGATCAGGGGACTGGAAGAAACTGAATTGAAGCTGCAGGGGACCAGGCATAGATAACTATATCTTTTTTTGTGTGCGTTTGTTTCACGACAGGCCAGCAACATATTACATTTCACAAACACTGGAAACCCCTTTAAATCCATAGAATGTCAATTTATGTGGTGGGTCTTTGGGGATTGTCTTCATTAATTTACATGGGGAAGAAGAAATCAACCGACGTGCAGAGAAATGGTTTTTATATCGACAGCTACATAGACTTGTGTTAGGTCTGTAATAAATGCCACAGACACAGCACCACAACCAAATGAACTGATATAAAGAAGCCTTCATCTTTGTGTTTCCAGTAGCTATTTTTCTCTAGGTCTTGGGCCACATACAATAGTAAGGTTTTGTGATCTGTGCACTTGTGTTGTGGTGTTCTCTAGTGGTGAACTAGTCTGGCACCACTGGGCTGTGAGTTCGGTCCTCCTGTGGGCACCAACAGTGGTCACAGCATAGTCCAATGCCTATTAGATCAGGGACCCACTTGAATGAGGTTGCCGTAAAGTCTGATTAAAACTTCATGTTTGTTTTTGTCAGTGTATTACAAGTTTTTTTTTCTATTCAGATTTGCAGTATTGTGTTAAAACTGCTGCTGAAAAACAAAACTCTTGCATGAATAAGTAAGAGGGCTCTATTCTCTAAACGTTGTATGGCAGAAGGCAAGGTATGTCAGCTCAGCTGATCCCTAAAACTCAAGTCTGCTTTGCAGTACCCCTTCAGTAACAGGGTCCTCCAAGGTTATAACAGTGATTGCCCAACCTTACTATATACCATCAATGTTTGTTCAGTGGAGGTATACCCCCTGGCAATATTGGGGAGCAGTGCTCCATTTATTACCACAGTCATTAGATATACAGATATAGAAGCTCAAATGGATACAAACAAAACTGCTATGTTAATAAGTGGTTCTCCATTTTCAATGACTAATAGAAATATGGCACAATTTCTTGGCGAAAGTAAATATACTACAGGTGTCTGTTCTATTTAATAAAAAAAAAAGGCTTTAGGGCAGTCATAGATATAAAGACGTTCATTAGTTTGTGCTGACTGTACACCATAATTCCTGCCAGTCCGGTTGCAGGTTTTTATTTGTCTTGACTTGAGTTTTTATTAAATTGCTTTGTGGTAACCCCTGGTGGTGTTGTGTCTGAGGAGCAGCTGGTCACTTGCCAGATGGCGAGGCGTGACGCCACTTCTGTGGTGGTTGGCCGAGATACAGCTGGACCTTAAGATGTTAATTTGTGACGCCAGTAGGGAACACAGATGTGGTGGCACACCTGCTTTTATATTAAAAGGCCAGTTGTACCCTTTTCCCCTGTGGACAGTGTCCTGCTGGGCTGCTACGGGGTCCCTTGGGATAGTGTAGTCACGGATGGTGTAGTGACCCTCCCGGACTATCGGAACTCTCACCCACAGAAAGGGGAAATGTCCCAAGGCTGTAGTGTATACTGTGTCGGTGTCACAAAGTCTCTTTATCATAAATAAGCTTGGTTTTACTTGAAAGATACTTATGTGCAGCAAGTTATACAGCTTTACTTTGACAAGATGGGTTACACTTGATAATTCCCTTGATAAAGCACTTGATAAAACACTTGATAGTACAATAACTAGATCTGCGACAGGAATAGAGTGAGGAGAACAGTCGTGCTGACTGAGTAGAGTGTTGAGACATACAAAGAAGCAGAGTAGCAGAGAGGAGGATGTCGTGAAAGTCTCAACCCAAGTAATACTGTGCTCTGCCCAGATGTTGGAGGATGAGGTAGAAGAATACTTAGAAGAAGAAGAGAATACTTGTGCCCAGTGTTGGGTGACCCGTCCTATGAGGGTGACACAAGGCCCCAGAATGCTGATGGTTCCCTGCTGACAACCGCGCTGCCAGATAGAGTTCCTAGGCTTATCACAACTTTGCTCTATCCAGATCAGTTCCTAGCTTACTGCTGTCTGTGGATACTGTCCTGCTCTGTGACTCTGATAGTCCACAGTGTGGGTTGAGGTTGTCTCTGACTTGTCCTCTCTAGTGAAGTCATAACACTGTGTCCTGTCTTGCTTTCTACCCATACGGGGTTCTGACTAAGACTAAACTTGAGTAGGGGACCTGGCAGAGGGCCAGGGCCCAGAGAGGACCACTGTAGAGAGATGTCTAGCTTGCGTCCTTCCTCTACAATGACCAGCTCAAAAGACTCATGCACTTCCTCCACCCATGTGACTTTCTTCCTCAGCATATCTAAAGTGCGCTGTGAGTGGGTGAAGAGTGCAATAGAAGAAGTAAAGATAGAGGTGATAGGAGAGAAGAACAGATTCCCATAGGTCCGCAGATCCATGTGACACACATGTAAACGATAACCCTTTACATACGTTCATCTAGTGGTGAAACTTTATCACTACCTTCATCACCACTTTTGCAGAATAAGTACAGGCTTTTTCGAAGTGTGTAACCAATAGCAACACTCATGGTAGGATACCACAGCGTCTTTTATGAGAAAAATTATTTTAGACAATGACCATAGTATGATATGTCACCCTTTAAGGTCTAGTCAGATATATTCAACAGCAGAATGTAAATGCGTTAAAATGAACATTAATTTAATCTGGCATCAACGGCGCTTAGAGGGGTTACCTAGGCTTAGAAAAACATGGCTGCTTTCTCTAGAAACAGCACCCCTTTTGTCTCCAGAGTGTGTTTTTTTTATATTTCGATGGAACAAAGATTCAAAAACGCACCCACATTATAGACAAGAGTGTTGTTTCTGGAAGAAAGCGGCCAAGTTCCAAGCCTGAATAACTATCAAAAGGTTTGGGCAAACCTCCTCCTTCTGGCTCCGATCTTATTATCTTTGTTTTCAAGTAGTTTAATCTGAGGAAAATGTGTAAATTAGGGGGTGCATTGGGGGTGTTCCTTGGTGCCCAGTGCAACGTTCAGGTCGCCTGCCGCCTTCTACGGTATTCAGGTGTGCATACTCAGGTACTCACAGATAACAAGAGTAGAGCCGGAAAGAGGAGGTAGGTGGCTACAGGGACATATCAAAAGGTTTGTTTGCACAAACCTGCTGATTGTTTCCCTTTAAGGGTATGTTCACATGTAATAGTGCTGCAGAATTAATGGTGCAGATTTCAGCTGTGAATTTATATTGGTTTAATTCAAAAGTAATTCCACCATAAAATCAGCAGCAATAGGTATATATTCACACAATTTTTTTTGTGTCGAAAATATGACCATAAACCTTGCAGCATCAGATTCATACTATGCAATCCAGAGCAGATTAAGGCTATGTTCCAACTTGGTGTTGTTTTTTTCATTAAGCATTGGAGCCCCAGTGGTCCATTTAGGATTTATGCATATACATGATCTAGATGTGATATGATAATTACAGCATAATGTGAATAATAACTATTAGTGCCTTGACTTATGAAGTGAGTACCCCCCGGTGTATAGCTATAGGGGGTACAGAGGTATAATAGCAGAGTTCCAAATGGCATGTGGTGGGTGGAGGAGCTGTTAGAGATGGCATAATCAGGCCCTGGAGCACCAAGTTACACCAACTACTATTTCATAATAAGCAGGGAACATTCCTCGCCTTACATGAGCCTAATAAATTCCTTATACAGGATGACTGCCAGAATCAGCCATTTCCTGGAGACAAGCCTCAGCATTGCAACAGGATCCTCAAGAAATTATTACAAGTATAAACATTTGCTGCAAATAAAATATATCATGTGTTTCATTCAGCAAATCAGAAAGGCAAACAAATTAATGATAACAAAGTCAGGAAGTTTATTGTTACATCTGCCCAGAAGAGAGGAGCAAAGGGAAGAGACAGTGGTGTAGCTACAGGGGTCGCAGCGGTCGCAGACACTTAGGCCCCGTTCCCACTGAGCAAAGCAAAGCAAAATTGTCCGCCGCGGAATGCCGTTAGCCTCCCGCTCATAATGGGAGTCTATGGGAGGCGCGCGCTGCTGCTCTGTACGCGCTGAAGAATGAACATGTTCATTCTTCAGCGTGGACAGGGCAGGAGCGCGCGCCTCCCATAGACTCCCATTATGAGCGGGAGGCTAACGGCATTCCGCGGCGGACAATTCCGTCACGGAATTCCGCTACCTTTGCTCAGTGAGAACGGGGCCTTAGTTCTGTCTCTGCTCTCCCTGCATCTGACTGCCCCGCCCCTTGACTCCTGAGCACCAATCACTGGATAGGAGGAGGGCCAGACACACAAGGTACACATAGAAATGCTTTGCCTCCTGTGACCTGCCCACTAGCTGCCAGGCAGGTATGATGTTCTAAATGTTATGGGGAGAGGGGCCTTCCCAGCAATGCAAAGGAGGGGGGCAGTGTGGAGAGAGTGTGCATACTAAGGAAGGGGCAGTGTGGAGAGAGTGTGCATACTAAGGAGGGGGCAGTGTGGAGAGAGTGTACATACTAAGGGGGGCAGTGTGGAGAAACTGTGCATACTAGGGGGCAGTGTGGAGAGACTGTGCATACTAAGGGGGGGCTGGGGACAGTGTGGAGAGAGTGTGCATACTAAGGAGGGGGCAGTGCGGAGAGTGTGCATACTAAGGAGGGGGCAGTGTAGAGAGAGTGTGCATACTAAGGAGGGGGCAGTGTGGAGAGACTGTGCATACTAAGGAGGGGGCAGTGTGGAGAGAGTGTGTATACTAAGGGGGGGGCAGTGTGGAGAGACTGTGCATACTAAGGGGGGGGGCAGTGTGGAGAGACTGTGCATACTAAGGAGGGGGGCAGTGTGGAGAGAGTGTGCATACTAAGGAGGGGGCAGTGTGGAGAGAGTGTGCATACTAAGAAGGGGGGCAGTGTGGGGAGAGTGTGCATACTAAGGAGGGGGCAGTGTGGGGAGAGTGTGCATACTAAGGGGGGGGGGCAGTGTGGAGAGACTGTGTATACTAAGGAGGGGGCAGTGTGGAGAGAGTGTGCATACTAAGGAGGGGGGCAGTGTGGAGAGAGTGTGCATACTAAGAAGGGGCAGTGTGGAGAGAGTGTGCATACTAAGGAGGGGGGCAGTGTGGAGAGACTGTGCATACTAGGGGACATTGTGGAGAGAGTGTGTATACTAAGGAGGGGGGCAGTGTGGAGAGAGTGTGCATACTAAGGGGGGGCAGTGTGGAGAGACTGTGCATACTAAGGAGGGGGCAGTGTGGAGAGACTGTGTATACTAAGGAGGGGGGGGCAGTGTGGAGAGAGTGTGCATACTAAGGAGGGGGCAGTGTGGAGAAAGTGTGCATACTAAGAAGGGGGGCAGTGTGGAGAGAGTGTGTATACTAAGGAAGGGGGGCAGTGTGGAGAGAGTGTGCATACTAAGGGGGGGCAGTGTGGAGAGACTGTGCATACTAAGGAGGGGGCAGTGTGGAGAGACTGTGTATACTAAGGAGGGGGGGGGCAGTGTGGAGAGAGTGTGCATACTAAGGAGGGGGGCAGTGTGGAGAGACTGTGCATACTAAGAAGGGGGGCAGTGTGGAGAGAGCGTACATACTAAGGAGGGGGGCAATGTGGAGAGAGTGTGCATACTAAGGAGGGGGGCAGCGTGGAGAGAGTGTGCATACTAAGGAGGGGGCAGTGTGGAGAGAGTGTGTATACTAAGGAGGGGGGGCAGCGTGGAGAGAGTGTGCATACTAAGGAGGGGGACAGTGTGGAGAGAGTGTGCATACTAAGGAGGGGGCAGTGTGGAGAGAGTGTGCATACTAAGGAGGGGGCAATGTGGAGAGAGTGTGCATACTAAGGAGGGGGCAGTGTGGAGAGAGTGTGCATACTAAGGAGGGGGCAGTGTGGAGAGAGTGTGCATACTAAGGAGGGGGGCAGTGCGGAGAGAGTGTGCATACTAAGGAGGGGGGCAGTGTGGAGAGAGTGTGCATACTAAGGAGGGGGCAGTGTGGAGAGAGTGTGTATACTAAGGAGGGGGGGCAGTGTGGAGAGACTGTGTATACTAAGGAGGGGGGGGCAGTGTGGAGAAAGTGTGCATACTAAGGAGGGGGGCAGTGTGGAGAGACTGTGCATACTAAGAAGGGGGGCAGTGTGGAGAGAGCGTACATACTAAGGAGGGGGGCAATGTGGAGAGAGTGTGCATACTAAGGAGGGGGGCAGCGTGGAGAGAGTGTGCATACTAAGGAGGGGGCAGTGTGGAGAGAGTGTGTATACTAAGGAGGGGGGGCAGCGTGGAGAGAGTGTGCATACTAAGGAGGGGGACAGTGTGGAGAGAGTGTGCATACTAAGGAGGGGGCAGTGTGGAGAGAGTGTGTATACTAAGGAGGGGGACAGTGTGGAGAGAGTGTGCATACTAAGGAGGGGGCAGTGTGGGGAGAGAGTGTGTATACTAAGGAGGGGGGGCAGCGTGGAGAGAGTGTGCATACTAAGGAGGGGGGACAGTGTGGAGAGAGTGTGCATACTAAGGAGGGGGGCAGTGTGGAGAGAGTGTGTATACTAAGGAGGGGGGCAGTGTGGAGAGAGTGTGTATACTAAGGAGGGGGACAGTGTGGAGAGAGTGTGCATACTAAGGAGGGGGCAGTGTGGGGAGAGAGTGTGTATACTAAGGAGGGGGACAGTGTGGAGAGAGTGTGTATACTAAGGAGGGGGACAGTGTGGAGAGAGTGTGCATACTAAGGAGGGGGGCAGTGTGGAGAGAGTGTGCATACTAAGGGGGGGTAGTGTGGAGAGAGTGTGCATACTAAGAAGGGGACTGGGGACAGTGTGGAGAGAGTGTGTATACTAAGGAGGGGGGCAGTGTGGAGAGAGTGTGCATACTAGGGGGGCAGTGTGGAGAGACTGTGTATACTAAGGAGGGGGCAGTGTGGAGACAGTGTGCATACTAAGGGAGGGGCAGTGTGGAGAGAGTGTGCATACTAGGGGGGCAGTGTGGAGAGACTGTGTATACTAAGGAGGGGGCAGTGTGGAGAGACTGTGTATACTAAGGAGGGGACAGTGTGGAGAGAGTGTATACTAAGGGGGGGGCAGTGTGGAGAGAGTGTGCATACTAAGGGGGGGGCAGTGTGGAGAGAGTGTGCATACTAAGGGGGGGGCAGTGTGGAGAGAGTGTGCATACTAAGGGGGGGGCAGTGTGGAGAGAGTGTGCATACTAAGGGGGGGCAGTGTGGAGAGAGTGTGCATACTAAGGAAGGGGGCAGTGTGGAGAGACTGTGCAAACTAAGAAGGGGGGTGGCAGGGACTGGGTTTTTAATTACGTGAAGGTGGGGTGGGGAGCAGGTGCTGGCAAGGGTGGGGGGCCTGGATTGACCTCTTGAACCAGGGCCCACGAAACATTAGCTACTACCCTGGTAACATCCATTATTACTGATGTAGGCTAGAAAGAGAGAGAGAGAGAGAGAGAGAGAGAGAGAGAGAGAGAGAGAGAGAGAGAGAGATAGCAGCTTTCTTAAGGCAATACTGCATGTGAAAAGCTTGAAAAACCCACTCAGATAATGGAAGGAATTCAAATAGAAGATTTTATTTTTACTATTGAAGTAATAAAACCACAGTGTTTCTACCTGATGAAAAGTTTATAACCCCCCCCAAAAAAAAAACACATTGGTTTTCCTTCTGTGCTCTGTGCCACTTTTTAAGCTTCTTATACAGTTGTTCTAGTTGTGTACCACTACCAAGCAGGTGGAGAACGCTGCAACTTAAGAGCCGTAGACTATTGTGTAAAGATTTGTATTCATTGGTTTGCAGTGGTATTACCCTTGAGCACCACCAAATTGTTCACTTATGGACCTGACATATGCAACTATTCTATTTAGGCATAAATGTTGTTGGATAGTGTATTGGATCGAATAGTACGCTATTCATGCTATTCGATTACGTTCGAATATTTGAAGGATAACGCTGTAAAAATTTAATTCAACCTCCCACACCCCCTGGCTCTTTTTTCCAGCCAATAAACATGCAGGGGGGGACAGGCACTAGGAATATCATCCTCTCAAAAGAAAAATAGCATATGCACAAAAAATGGTAGCACATCTCGAAAATCTTTATTATAACACTGACATACTGTAGATACAAAATACCACATAAATAAATGAATGTACAGGAGTAGTAAAATGAGGGAGACAACACCCCAAATACTGCTCTACATTAAAAACACTAAAATGTCACCATAAGTCCTGCTGGCGTTCCAGCCAGGGCTAATCTACCACTCTGACTCTGGACTGTATGTACAATAACAAAAATCCAACATCTCTACCTAGACAGAGACGCTGTAAAACAAAATATAACCACAAAAAAAGGAGAATAGGAAAAAAATTGGAAAAGATCACTATATGCAGTCCAACAGAATGAGAGTCAGATGGAATAAGAAATCACCCCACGCGTTCCGCCGTCTATCGGCTTCCTCAGGGAATTTTTTTCCTATTTTTTTTCCATCTCTGTCTAGGTAGAGATGTCTGATTTTTGTTATTGTACATACAGTCCAGAGTCAGAGTGGTAGATTAGCCCTGGCTGGAACGCCAGCAGGACTTATGGTGACATTTTAGTGTTTTTAATGTAGAGCAGTATTTGGGGTGTTGTCTCCCTCATTTTACTACTCCTGTACATTCATTTATTTATGTGGTATTTTGTATCTATGTCAGTGTTATAATAAAGATTTTCGTGATGTGCTACCATTTTTTGTGCATATGCTATTTTTCTTTTGAGAGGATGATGTACTTCTTATATGCATTGGTTTAGCACTCCATGAATATTAGTGGTGCCCACTAGCTTTATATATATAAAGGCACTAGGAATAGGCAGGACATAAAAAAACCCCTCTAACTGTGATTGGCTGGCTAAACTATGTCACCTACTTAGTATAAGAATAGGGAATTTCAGATTTGTGTCACTTGCTGGTTGGAGCTAGAGAGGGACAGACTGTTTACCAGGGAGACAAAGTTTTAGGTGAAGTTAGGTAGGAAGGAACCCCACAAAAGCCCTTGTTAGGGCTAAGAGTATAAAAACTATGGGGAAGAATTTTCAAACATAGTGTAAAGTGAAACTTGCTAAGTTGCCCCTAGCAACCAATCACATTCCATTTTTCATTTTCCAAAGAGTCTGTGAGAAATGAAAAGTGAAATCTGATTGATAGGGGCAACTGAGCCAGTTTCGCTTTACACCATGTTTAACATTTTTTCATTTTATTATTGTAAAAAACAATTATATATCTAGTATTCAGCTGTATACTGTGATTGTGGAATAATACCTGTTATCTTGCTACTACTGATTTGCACAGTCTTTATCCTGTAAAGGAATTAAACAGCTCTTTTATTTTTATATATGTTGTATATTATAATATTATATATATATATATATATATGCTAATATTACGCAAGTGCGTACCGCTAGACCGAAACATACGCTTTTACTTTACGTTCATCACTAGTAATAGATGCAGCCAGGCATACTTTCCCTGCTGTCCCGTATGCATTCTAGAGGTGTTGGCATCATTTCCTGAGGTTTTATTGGGCACTTGGTGACCTCCTATAGACAATAATGGGTTTCGTTTGAATATACGAATATCGGGAGCTATTCGAATCGAATTTCTAATTATCGAATATTTCACTATTCGCTCATCTCTAATTGTTTGGCTTGGCATAAAATCTCCAGTCAATGTTCTAAGGCTCCTTGACTAAGCGAGACTAGACTTGAAGGGACATCTCTTTGCTCAAGAAGTGTGAGAGCCATTTTGCATATCTCAGAATTCTCAGTGGAGCAGCAATGGTCTGTAAGTCTCCACACGTCTTTATGACGGGCCTTACCTTAAGGAGAGTCAATGCCTCTTTGTCCTATTTACCACAGAAAGTGTTTACGATGGATATCTCAGTATAAGAAGTGGACCCTACATAGTTCCATAGAAAGGTGGAAAAGCTATTTTATATAATATTCTGGGTTTTTTTTGTTTGTTTTTTACAATGAGGTCTGAAGCATCTAAAATATTCTAAGGACATTACTAAGGACAGAACATCATGGCCAACACCTTTACCTCTCAGCAGACCTACATTGATGAATTTAACCCCAAAGATTACTTACAGACATACTATGTGCCAGGGGGAGGTCTCCTTGTTGGAGAATGGACAGATTTTGTGCTACAAAACCTACACGACACATTCACTAAAGGTAAGTGATTTCAGTTTATTGAAAATAATATGATATTTAGTGTAATCATTCCAACTCAAAGCATCCATTCACAGAATAGGTAAATGCGTAAAATTGGTGGGGGTCTACCTACTGAGACTCCCCTATGAAATCAGCAGAAAGAAGATCTTGCTACAATGACTACTGTATATTGCAATGTGGATATGCAGCCATGACAGAGTTGCCCAGTCCCACCCCCTTCTGGAAATTTATTCTTACAGACATGATCAAGAATATTCAGAATATTTTCTGGTTAAACCAACTACATTGGTATACGGGGTGGGGCTTAAATCTGGGGTCAAAAACAGGAATATAAGATCTCATGTTGAAGATACCCAGGTGCTCATCTCCCTAACATTCATGTAGAATTGGTTTATGGCAGTAATTAGAGATGAGCAAACCGGGTTCGGGTTCGAGTCCATCCAACCCGAACGTTCTGCATTTGATTAGCTGGGGCTGCTTAACTTGGATAAAGCTCTAAGGTTGTCTGGAAAACATGGATACAGCCAATGACTATATCCATGTTTTCCACATAGCCTTAGGGCTTTATCCAAGTTCAGCAGCCACCGCTAATCAAATGCCGAAAGTTCGGGTTCGGATGGACTCGAGCATGCTCCAGGTTCGCTCATCTCTAGCAGTAATGTAATATTAATATTATTGCTCTTCAATCTCACTTCTTTCCAACACTTGTACAAGAAAAACCAACTCTTTAAAGCAAATCTTCCCATCTCATCAACTTATCTTTTTAAAGGTGAAGTAAGAGGAGAGACGCTGCTCGATTTTGGCGCTGGTCCCACCATTTATCACCTTCTTTCTGCTTGCGAGGTCTTTGATAAAATCATCACCTCAGATTTCCTTGAACAAAACCGCGCTGAATTCCAAAAATGGCTGAAGAAGGATCCGGACGCTTTTGATTGGACTCACATTATCAAATTTGTCTGTGATCTGGAAGGAAATAGGTATTGATTTCAATTTCAAGTTTACACCAACTTGCTAGATTTGTGTCCTTAAATGCATCAGAATTGTAGCGCTCAGCAATCAACACACATTGGGGGAGATTTATCAAACATGGTGTAAAGTGAGACTGGCTCAGTTGCCCCTAGCAACCAATCAGATTCCACCTTTCATTTTCCAAAGAGTCTGTGAGAAATGAAAGGTGGAATCTGCTTGGTTGCTAGGGGCTACTGAGCCAGTTTCACTTTACACCATGTTTGATCAATCTCTCACATTATATTAGCAAAGTGCACCAAACCGACCAGAAACCATCATCACCTGACAAGGAGGCGTGGTTTATTAGGAAATGGCCGCGGTAAAGATAAAAGAGACATGGCCTAGGTTTAGACGCAATGCGTCTTGTCTTAAAGGGGTACTCCGGCGAAACAAAAATTGTGTCAGAAAGTTATACAGGTTTGTAAATAACTTCCATTAAAAAAAAAAATCAAGTTTTCCAGTATTTATCAGGTGCTGTACGTTCTGCAGGAATTGATGACGCAGTGCTCTTTGCTGCTACCTCTGTCTGTAACAGGAACTGTCGAGAGCAGGACAGGTTTTCTATAGGGGTTTGCTACTGCTCTGGATTATTATGGAGGTTTCTTACTGCACTAAATTGTGTCAGAGAGGATTAAATATACTGCTGTAGAAGCCAGTAGGCATATTGGAGCACTTAAAGAGGACCTGTCACCCCCCGTGCCGGGGTGACAGGCTCCCGACCCCCGATACAGCCCCCTATACTCACCTGATCCCGCCGGGTCCCGCTTCCTGATCCGGTCGGGTCACAGAAATATGAGCGCCCGAATCTCGGCGCGCGCGCTCACAGGAGAGTCCGATGACCATAGAGAATGACGGAGCGTCGGACTCCCCATTCATTCTCTATGAGCGTCGGACTCTCCTGTGAGCACGCGGGCTTCGGGCTTCTCCCGGGCTTCGTGCACTGATATCTCCGTGACCCGGCGGGATCAGGTGAGTATAGGGGGCTGTAACAGGGGGGAGTTGGGGGGTTGGGAGCCTGTCCCCCCGGCACAGGGGGTGACAGGTCTCCTTTAAGGATACAGGAGTGCCCCCAGTGCTCTAAACTGCCTTATTTACATATTAAATCACCTTCTTAATAAAGGTATGGCCATGGTACCCATCCCCTGCACTATTAGAATCCAACAGCAGGTTAGATTTGTCTACACTCCTGCTAGAATCACTTTGACATATCAATTCTTTGGGCGGAAAGAATTAGCGCGGGAAAACCCCTTTAAGGCTGCGTTCACACCTACCGCATCCGCAGCTTATTTTTCCGCGGAAATACGCAGGTCTGGTACTGCAGATTTCAACCTGCGAGAAATCCGCATATGTGTGCGTTTTGCGGTTTTTCTGCAGCAAGTTTATTGCAACTGAAATGTCCGTTTAGAATGAGAGACATTTTAAACTGACATTTCAGTTGCGATAAACTTGCTGCAGAAAAAACGCAAAACGCACACATATGCGGATTTCTCGCAGGTTGAAATCTGCACTACCAGACCTGCGGATTTCCGCGGAAAAATAAGCTGCGGATGCGGTAGGTGTGAACGCACCCTAAAGGGGTTATCCAGCTTTAGTGAAACATGGCCACTTTCTTCCAGAGACAAAACAACTCTTGTCTCCAGGTTGGGTGCAGGTTTTGCAAATCTGTTCCAATGAAGTGAATGGAGCTTATTTGCAAACCACACCTGATCTAAAGAAAAGAGTGGTGCTGTCTCTGGAAGAACGTGGCCATGTTTTTCTAAGGCTCCGTTCACACGGAGCAAAAGTGGTGGAGTTCTGCTGTGGAGAATGCCGCCAGCCTCCCTGTCATAATGACAGTCTATGGGAGGCTCACGCGCCTCCTCTCCCCGCTCTGAACTGAGCCTAATGCTGGACAACCCCTTTAAGGTCAAGAGCTTGTCTTCTGCAGCAAGACAGAAATTACATGAAACCAGAGAGTGAAGCTCTCAGCCAAACGCTTCTCCTAGGTTTTTCTAGATATTGGTGAAGGTCTGACCACTCCAACCCTGAGCGAGGTGTAAGTATCTTCCTTTTTCTCCCTGCACCATGGATGTTTATTCAATAGCCCAAATTAATCAAAGTGTGTAAAATAGGTTTAAACTGGTATAAACTGGCTATAGCAACCAATTACAGCTCAGTTTTTATTTTATCAGATCTGAAAGCTGAGCTGTGATTGGTTGCTCAGTTTATCTCAGTTTGTATTTTATACCCTGTGAAAAATCTGGTCCAAAATGTTAAATAAAAGACACGGTACCACTGTTTGTGTGTTAGTAGTCTACTTGGACTGTCCTTGTCGATAATTGTGTCAGATCACATTTTCTTAAAGGGGTTATCCAGTGCTACAAAAACATGGCCACTTTTGCCTCCAGATTGGGTGGGGTTTGAAACTCAGTTACATTGAAGTAAATGGAGCTTAATTGCAAACCGCACCTGAACTGGAGACAAGAGTGGGGCAAAAGTGGCCATGTTTTTGTAGCACTGGATAACCCCTTTAACAATCAATACAGAAATCTAGGTAATATCAGTGAATTCTGTTACCATTTCTAGAAGCTATATCATTACAATGACATTCAAAATACAGTGTATAACATTTTTTTTATATATATACTTAAGGGAGACTTGTGAAGAAAAGGCTGAGAAGCTCCGCAGTAAGGTGACAGAAGTCCTGAAATGTGATGCTCTGAAGAAAAACCCCTATGACCCTGTGGTTGTGCCACCAGCTGATTGTCTCCTCTCTTGTCTCTGTCTGGAAGCCCCATGTAAGGACATAAAGTCATACTGCAATGTTCTGAAAAATTTCCAGGACTTGATAAAACCTGGAGGTCACCTATTAATTTTAAGTGCAATGAATTGTACTTTTTATTATGTTGGTCAAAAGTATTTCAGTTCAATGACCACAAGAAAGGAAGAGTTGGAGATGGCGTTTAAGGAAGCTGGTTACCAAATTGTAAAAGCCGTGTATACACCGCGTGCTGATAAATCAAGAATGGACATTACTGATTATGACACTAACTATTTTATTCACGCTCGTAAACCAGAATAAGGTCAAGTTCTACAGCCACCATTTCTTGGAAATACTTATATATCTGCATGCTTTAACTTGTTAAAATAACACCAAGTTCTAGTAAATGTATGATTTGGTGTTGGGAACAGTCTAAAAACTTAATAAAAATGTTTACTGACTCCACACCACCAAAAAAAGGTTTTACTTGTCAACACTATAAACAGTGGAGTTTATATGTGAAAATAATCATATATGGGTATACAGTATAAATATGAAGTGGTGAATAGGCGGTACTCACCATGTAATCTTGAATGGTTGTTTTATTGGACGAAACATTTAGCGATTACAACATAAGTGCAAGCCGGATGATGCATGAATAAAGTGAAACGGCTGTTGCCTATGTCTTGTCTTGCACATACAGTATGTTGGTTAATGTTTCATCCAATAAAATAACTATTTAAGTTTATATGGTGAGTGCTGCCTATTCACTACTTCGTATTTAAATACTTGGATTGCTGCATGGGGCAGAGCACCGCAACAAGGTTGTACTGATTTGTTTGTCTACGATAAGTTGGCTGCATGTTGCTATCATACTGATTAACCCAACATCTGTGAATGAGTCAGCTGTGCCGGACTGATTCTATTGCATTTTGAATAATCATATATGGGGGTTGTAACAATATTGGGGGACATTTATTAAGAAAAACACAACAAAATGTCATCAGGGGCTTCTGCCATGAGGCCAGTTGAAGTGGCTGCGTCATGTGTCACCACCCACTGTCACAAGGTGGGCACAATATGAAAAAAATGCCAGCCCAGGACATGCCACCGACCGTGCAAAATCCTGGTGTCAGGAGCCAGCCGGCTCCCCGTGTCTCCAGAGTGTGTGGCTGGCCTCCTGACAACAGCGTCCCTGGCAACTGGCCCGGCCGGGTACGGGGAGTGTGGGGTTTCAACGTCCCTGGATGATCGGCAAAAGGTGTTGGTGATTTTTAATTAACTGACTGGTGGGCGGCACTGCCAGTCAGCTGTCAGAATACTCCTGGGGCTGGGACTCCAGGTCTTATAAGACTCCAGGTCTTAACCTTCCCATGTCCCTGTTCCTTGCCTGCAATAGAGCCTCATACCCTGAATTTCGTCTTGACCTAGAATTTTTTCCCACTTGGAATTACTGGCATTTTGACTTTCTTTCTTTTGACTTCCCTTTTAGATTATATTTTTGTGCTGCTCTGCCTATCATTTACCAACCCAGACCCCTGACCTATTGTGTTTTTTGTCTGTCTTTGTTCAGCGTTCATTTATACAGGTTAGGGACTGTCAACCAAGTGTCCACTGCCACCTAGGACAGTTGAGGTAATTAGACAGGGACAGAGGGGTAGGTGCCAGCATCAGGGCAGCATCTGTCCTTTGTCATCCAGTTCCCTACTCTGACACCTGGTCTGGTTGTCAGGGCTGGTGTCAATAGTTGGATGGAGTGACCGGGGAATATTTGTTTCTTTCTAAATCTTTCAGTAGAGAACAATAAAATTAAATACATTTTCAAGAAACCTCTCCCTACTCTGTGTCTGTGTAAGTTAACCTTAATATTTAATAATAAATATGTTGTAGCTAAAAAGGATGCTACTATAGGTAAAATAATTTCTCCTACAGTACTTAAAAAAAACATGAACTAAAACCTGTTGGCTCAAATGTTTTTTTTTCCCAAGTAGTGTGCAGCCATACTGTATAAACTAAATTTTTGTTGCACCCATAGGGCACAGAATGCTGAGGATGAAGGTAATTTTCTTACCTTCATCCTCCGCACTCTTTTGGGGAAATCTTTACTATATTCAATATGAAAATGAGTCAGTTTGATAGAACAGTGGTGGGGCTATCGTCCTCAGTGCACTTACCCTGCTGGCCTGTCCCTCCTCATGAATATAGAGGCTGCTCTCTTCAGTGATGTCACTCCGTCACTCATCACTACAGAGTACTGGATGAATATTCAGGAGGAGAGGCAGGCCAGTGGGGTGGACCGGTGCTCTGGGAGCAGTAGGTGGAATAGGTAGCTGTGTTTTTTTATGTTTATTCGTATTTATTGTGCACAAATTTTATACTTCATTATGCTGTAACAAAGACTATATATTTTAAGAAGTCTATTTTGCGTTCTGCAGAAAAAATCGTGATGGGAATCTGGAATGGATTTGACCTGTAGTGCCAATTTATAGGAGAATTCCGGCATTTATAATTTGTTATTGGGGCTATGGTGAAACCAAAAAAAGCTATACTCACCTACCTTTGGTTCCCACTCTGCTTCTTCTAGTCCCCATAGCTCATGCCTTCTTACTCTACCGAGGCGTGAGCTCTCTGCAGTACCTGCCCCCTCAGCCAATCATGGGCGAAGAAGTTGGAAGAAGCTGCAGGAGACATGGGATAGATAAATATATATCTTTTTTTATGTCTGTATTACAACAGCCCAGCAACATATTATATTTTACAAACACTGGAAACCCCCTTTAAATCCATAGAATGACAATTTATGTGGTGGGTCCTATAGAGATGGTCTTTATTAATTACATGGAAAAGAAGAAATCAACCGACGTGCAGAGAAATGTTATCGACAGCTACATAGACTTGTGATTGGCCTGTCTAAATGCCACAGACACAGCACCACAAACAAATGAACCGATATAAAGAACCTTACATCTTCATGTGTTTCCAGTAGCTATTTTTCTCTAGGGTTGGGCCACATGGAATGGTAAGGTTTTCTGATGTGTGCACTTGTGTTGTGGTGTTCTCTAGGGGTGAACTAGTCTGGCACCACTGGGCGGTGGGTCCTCCTGTAGGCACCAACAGTGGTCACAGCACAGTCTTATGCCACTTGAATGAGGTTGCCGTAAAGTCTGATGAAAACCTTATGTTCGTTTTTTGCTGAGTCTGTGTACGACAAGTTTTTTTTTATTTATTTATTTACATTAGCAGTATTGTGTTTAAACTGTTGCTGAAAATCAAAACTCCTGCATGAATAAGTAAAAGGGCTCTATTATCTAAACGCTGTATGGCAGAAGGCAAGGTATGTCAGCTCAGTTGATCCCTTAAGATCAAGTCTGCTTTACACTACCCCTTAAGTAACAGGGATTCCAAGGTTATAACACTGATTGCCCAACCTTATGGTGCGTTTACACAGAGAGATTTATCTAACAGATCTTGGAAGCCAAAGCCAGGAACAGACTATAAACAGAGAATAGGTCATAAAGGAAAGACTGGGATTTCTCCTCTTTTCAAATCTATTCCTGGCTTTGGCTTCAAAAATCTGTCAGATAAATCTCTCTGTGTAAACACACCATTACTATATACCATCAATGTTTGTTTAGTGAGGTCTACCCCCTGGCAATATTATTATTGGGAAGAGGTGTTCCATTTATTACCACAGTCATTAGATATACAGATGTAGAAGCTGACGTGGATACATACAAAACTGCTATGTTAATAGGTGGTTCTCCATTTTGCATGACTAATAGAAATTTGGCAAAGTTTCTTGGCAAAAGTATATATACTGCAGGTCTCTGTTCTATTTAAAAAAAAAAAAAAAGCCTTTAGGGCAGTCATAGATAAAGCATAGGCCATCATTCCTGCCAGTCTGGTTGTAGTTTTTTATTTGTCTTGACTTGAGTTTTTATTAAATCGATTCTTTTATGAGAAAAATTATTTTAGACAATGACCATAGAATGATACGTGACTCTTTGAGGTCTAGTCAGATATATTCAACAGCAAAGAACGTGAACACGTTAAAATGAACATTCATTTAATCTGGCATCAACGGCTCTTAAAGGGGTTATCTAGGCTTAGAAAAACATGGCGGCTTTCTTCGAGAAACATCATCATGCTCTTCTACAGTTTGGGTGTGGTTTTGCAGTGGGTGTGTTTTTTTTTTTTTTTTTATGTCGATGGAACTTAGTTGCAAAACGGAAGAAATCGTCCAGGTTCCATACCTGAATAAAACCTTTAAAAGGAGGTTTGGGCAAACCTCCTCCTTCCGGCTCCACTCTTGTTATCTTCGTATGTCCCCATGTTTTCAAATAGGTTAATCTGAGGGAAATATGTAACTTAGATCCTTAGGTGCATTGGTGGTATTCCTCGGTGTTCAGTGCAAAGTTCAGATTGCCTGCCGCCTCCTACGGTATTCAGGTATGCATAAGCTGGCCTGTCTTTTCTGGACATGCATCGGAACAGCAGCCCATCTCCCATGGGCTGCTGTTCCGATGCATGTGCAAAAAAGACCGGCCTGCTTATGCATACTTCAATATACATACATAGGCATAACTGTAGGAGGCGGCGGGTCGGCTAAACGGTGCACTAGAGGCTTTCCTAAGGAGCTAGATCTGCTGCAGATTTAATGGTGCAGATTTCAGCTGTTAATTTATATTGGTTCAATGCCAATATAATTCCACCCTAAAATCAGCAGCATTAGGTATACAGTATACGCACACAATGTTTTTTGTAGTTAAAATATGGCCGTAAACCTGTCTAAACTTGCAGCATACTATGAAACACTAAGATTACAGGGGTATTCCCCCCAAAATTATTTTTGCATTAATACATTGCCCACCTGTAGCTTTACATCTTTTCAATATCAATGTATTATGGATTCTGCATAGTTTTGCTGTTATCTAGGTGCATTCACCCCCACCAAACACATAGAATCATTAGATCTAAGTCCAACCCATCACTGCTCCCTGCTCTTGGCCCCCCTCCTCCGTGTCGGGATCACGTGTCCTCCATCTCTTTAATGGGCCGGGTTAACCCAGCCCACTGAAGAGAGGGAGGATAGCTACAGTCTCACTTAGCTTCCTACAGTGCTGCTGTGATCCCCTCCCCACACATCTTTGGATGTCCGCTCCTGTCAGCCCCCCCGGCTCACCTCTGTGCTGTGACATCCCCCCCACCACCACTTCCAACCATGCCCGCTCCTGTGATCTCCTGGCCCACTCCCCCCCCCCCAGATCCAACCAGGCCCGCCCCCCCCAAATCCAACCATACCTGCTCCTATGATCCCCCGGCCCGCTCCCCCCCTCCCATATCCAACCATGCCCACTCCTGTGCTGCGCTGTGACACTTCCCCCTCCACACACACAGCTTACTGTGCCTGTTCTAGCTTCCGTGCCAGCCTGATCCTGTGCTTTGCCCCTGCCGCACAATGTCAGCATGGGTATCACAGCACATGTGCGGGCTGGGTGGCTGACAGGAGCGGGCACTGTCGGCTGTGTGTGGAGGGGGAAGTGTCACAGTACAGGAGCGCTCACCTGCGGCACACACAAAACCTATGCAGCTCACTCAACTCTGCATGCAACTCACTTAACTCTGCTATGCAGCTCACTCAACTCTGCTATGCCGCTCACTCAACTTTGCTATGCGGCTCACTCAACTCTGCTATATATTGTGGATATCAGCTCTGCTACATCATGTACCAATCAGGCATAAGCATTGCATGATGGGAGATGTAGTTTTCTGGCCGGCACCATGTTGGATACAGTTTGGCTTTTTTTAAAACTTTGGAACGAACAGAAGCAGCTAAAAAAGAGGGGAGATGGCTCAAAATTCTCAGGGGGCCTTGGTGAGTAAGACCAGCTAGGTTTGGGAGCATTTTATTTTTTTAGCTCTTGGGGGGAATACCCCTTTAAGGCTCTGTTCCCACTTAGTGTTGGTTTTTCCATTAAGCATCAGAGCCCTATGCATAGGGGTGGTCTAGAAAGGATTCATGCATATACATGATCTAGATGTGATATGATAATTACAGCGTAATGTGAATAATAACTATTAGTGCCTTGACTTATGAAGTGAGGACACTCAGGTGTATAGCTATAGGGGGTACAGAGGTATAATAGCAGAGTTACAAACAGTGTCAGACTGGTCCTCCGGAGGATCCTCTACTAGGCCCCGGCCCGACACGCAGGGGGCACACTGACTGTCGGGCGGCCCCTTTAACAATGCTGTCATCTGACTGGACCCTCACCCAGTCAGATGACAGCATCAGTGTTCATGCCCCCCCCCCCCCCTGGCTCCCTAGGGGTGGTCGGACAGATAGCATACCACAGTGTGCGCCGGGGGTGGGACTTCCGGCACAGGGAGCGTGTGTTAGAGACGCTATTTGTAACGGAAGTACCAGCACCGGCGCACACTGAGCTCGCTGGTGCATGTGCTGCCGGTCAGCCAGACGGGACAGCATCCGGGGGAAAAGACAGGCGACGGGGAAGTTGTAAGGTGTGATGTGTTTTTTTTTTATAAGGGGGAATATATGGGGGGGGGGCGCATCCATAAGGGGGAATATACAGGAGGGGGCATCTATAAGGGGGAATATACAGGGGGGGCATCTACAAGGAGGAATATACAGGGGGAGCCATCTATAAAGGGGGAGCCATCAATAAGGGGGGATATACAGGGGGGAATCTATAAGGAGGAGCCATCTATAAGGGCGAATATACAGGGGAGTGCATCTATAAGGAGGAATATAAAGGGGGGGCATTTATAAAGGGGGAGCCATCTATAAGGGGGAATATACTGGGGGGGCATCTAAAAGGAGGAGACATCTATAAGGGGGGATATACAGGGGGGGCATCTATAAGGGGGAATATACAGTACAGGGGGGCATCTATAAAGGGGGAGCCGTCTCTAAGGGGGGATATACTGTGGTGGCTTCTATTAGGGGGAGCCATCTATAAGGGGAAATATACAAGGGGGCATCTATAAGGGGGAATATACAAGGGGCATCTATAAGGGGGAATATAAAGGGGGGCATCTATGGGAATATACAGGGGGGGCATCTATAAGGGGGAATATACAGGGGGCAACTATAAGGGGGAATATACGGGGCATATATAATGGGGAATATACAGTGGGGCATCTATAAGGGGGAGCCATCTATAAGGGGGAATATACAGGGGGGCATCTATAAGGGGGAGCCATCTATAAGGGGGAATATACAGGGGGGGCATCTATAAGGGGGAGCCATCTGTAAGTGGGAATATACAGGGGGCATTTATAAGGGGGATAATACAAGGGGGGCATCTATAAGGGGGAATATACAGGGGGGCATCTATAAGGGGGATAATACAGGGGGCACCTATAAGGGGGGTCACATAGAGTCAGCCTACCCACTAAATGAGGGTATAGAGGGACCAATACAGATGTGCAGTTTGTAGAGAGATGAGGATGACAGAGTGAGGAGCCTAATATGTCTGTCTGGCAGATTCTGTGGATTTGTGGCTCGGAGAAGTTCTTATAATGGCCCAGGGAAGATGGAGAAGAGGATGAAAACGAGTCTGATCAGAGAAGACGCCCCCTGTAAGTCACTTGATATAACTGCACTTTAATTAACCCCTTAAGGACCGGGGCAATTTTGATTTTTGCATTTTCTTTCTTTCCTCCTTGTGCATAAAAGGCCATAGCAGTTGCATTTTTTCACCTAGAAACCCACATGAGCCCTTATTTTTTGCACCACTAATTGTACTTTGCAATGACAGGCTGAATTTTTGCATAAAGTACACTGCAAAAGCAGGAAAAAATTCAATGTGTGGTGAAATTGAAAAAAAAAAACACATTTTGTGTTTTTAGTGGATATGTGTTTTTACACCGTTGGCCCTGGGGTAAAACTGACTTGTTATATATGTTCCACAAGTCGTTACGATTAAAACGATATATAACATGTATAACTTTTCTTGTATCTGATGGCCTGTAAAAAATTAAAACCATTGTTTACAAATATACATTCCTTAAAATCGCTCCATTCCCAGGCTTATATCGCTTTTATCCTTTGGTCTATGGGGCTGTGTCAGGTGTTATTTTTTGCGCCATGATGTGTTCTTTCTATCGGTACCTTGATTGCGCATATACGACTTTTTGATCGCTTTTTATTACATTTTTTCTGGATTTGATGCGACCAAAAATGCGCAATTTTGCACTTTGGGATTTTTTTGCGCTGACGCAGTTTACCGTACGAGATCAGGAATGTGATTAATTAATAGTTCGGGCGATTACGCACGCGGCAATAGCAAACATGTTTGTTTATTTATTTATTTATTTACTTTTATTTATAACCTGGGAAAAGGGGGGGGATTCAGACTTTTATTAGGGGAGGGGGCTTTTTATTAATAACAACCTTTTTTTTTTTACTTTTACACTTATACTAGAAGCCCCCCTGGGGGACTTCTAGTATAAGTGCTTTGATCTATCTCGCTGCAGAGATCCATGAGATAGGCACTCGTTTACTTCCGGCTGCTGCAGCCGGAAGTAAACGAGTGCCGAGCCGGGGACGGCGCCATCTCTGCAAACGGTAATCGGATGCAGCTGTCAACTTTGACAGCTGCATCCGATTACTGTATTAGCGGGCACGGTCCGATTGCCGTGCCCGCTAATACAGTAATCGGATGCAGCTGTCAAAATACTTGCAATCCCGGGCTACAAGCGGCACCCGGGACCGCCGCGGTTCAGAGCGTGGTCGCCGCGCGGCCCCGCTCTGAACGTCCTTAACGACCGCAGGGCGTAAATATACGCCCGCGGTCGTTAAGGGGTTAATATGGTTTACAGAACCTGTGTACAGCTGGGTCTACCTCTATATGACTGTATGAGGTGATAGTGATCTGTGTACAGTGGATTGTATTCAGTAGCAGCGGTGGTGTTAGTCAGTAGCAACGGTGGTGTTAGTCAGTATGTGGTGGTGTTAGTTAGCATGTGGTGGTGTTAGTCAGTATGCGGGGGTATTATTTGTTACCTGTAATCTGATTTAGTATACTGGATTTGATCAGTAACAATATGGTGGTGATGGTAGTGGTTGTGGTGGTAATATGATATCTTGTGGTGGTATATAGATATCTTGGTCGAGGCCCAAGTTGACAGTCTGCAGCCCTCAGGATATGCTGGGAGTTGTAGTACAGTAGTACAATCCTCTGATAACTGCCGCTGTAGACAGATGTATTGCTGGACCTTCAGGACTGATGGTTGTCGCCCACAGATTGCAGCCACCAGGAGCCTCTGCACACAGTGATTTATTATAGGGTTGTCCACTCAGAGACTACAACTCCCAGCATACCCTGAGAGCTGTATACATAAAGGGTGTTCTGAGAGTTTTAGTTCAACTGAAAATGTTGTTCACAAGGGATTTGTCACAGATACAGATGAATCCAGGAAAGGACGGGGTCAGCGTGTCATGTCTCACTGGTTCTATATTGGTGGGCCACAAGGATCATTTCCTCTGGTGGGCCCCAGGTACCCCAGTCCAACACTAGTTACTAATGGCACGTGGTGGGTGGAGGAGCTGTTAGAGATGGCATAATCAGGCCCTGGAGCACCAAGTTACACCAACTACTATTTCATAATAAGCAGGGAACATTCCTCGCCTTACATGAACCTAATAAATTCCTTATACAGGATGACTGCCAGAATCAGCCATTTCCTGGAGACAAGCCTCAGCATTGCAACAGGATCCTCAAGAAATTATTACAAGTATAGACAATTGCTTCAAATAAAATATATCATGTGTTTCATTCAGCAAATCAGAAAGGCAAACAAATTAATGATAACAAAGTCAGGAAGTTTATTGTTACATCTGCCCAGAAGAGAGGAGCAAAGGGAAGAGACAGTGGTGTAGCTACAGGGGTCGCAGCGGTCGCAGTCACTCAGTTCTGTCTCTGCTCTCCCTGCATCTGACTGCCCCGCCCCTTGACTCCTGAGCACCAATCACTGGATAGGAGGAGGGCCAGACACACAAGGTACACATAGAAATGCTTTGCCTCCTGTGACCTGCCCACTAGCTGCCAGGCAGGTATGATGTCCAGGGGAGAGGGGCCTTCCCAGCTATGCAAAGGAAGGGGGAGGGGGGGGCTTGGAACACATGGTGGAGAGAGTGTGTGTAGTAAGGAGAAGGGAGAAGGAAGGGGCACTGGAAATAATGAGGAGAGAGATTACATACTAAGGAGGGGGGGGGGCAGTGTGGAGAGAGTGTGCATACTAAGGAGGGGGGGCAGTGTGGAGAGAGTGTGTATACTAAGGAAGGGGACAGTGTGGAGAGAGTGTGCATACTAAGGAAGGGGACAGTGTGGAGAGAGTGTGCATACTAAGGAGGGAGGCAGTGTGGAGAGAGTGTGCATACTAAGGAGGGAGGCAGTGTGGGGAGAGTGTGCATACTAGGGAGGGGGACAGTGTAGAGAGAGTGTGCATACTAGGGGGGCAGTGTGGAGAGAGTGCATACTAAGGAGGGGGACAGTGTAGAGAGAGTGTGCATACTAGGGGGGCAGTGTGGAGAGAGTGTGCATACTAAGGAGGGGGCAGTGTGGAGAGAGTGTGCATACTAAGGAGGGGGGCAGTGTGGACAGAGTGTGTATACTAAGGGACAGTGTGGAGAGAGTGTGCATACTAAGGAGGGGGGGCAGTGTGGAGAGAGTGTGCATACTAAGGAGGGGGGGCAGTGTGGAGAGACTGTGCATACTAAGGAGGGGGGGCAGTGTGGAGAGACTGTGCATACTAAGGGGGGGGGGGCAGTGTGGAGAGAGTGTGCATACTAGGGGGGCAGTGTGGAGAGACTGTGTATACTAAGGAGGGGGCAGTGTGGAGAGACTGTGTATACTAAGGAGGGGGGCAGTGTGGAGAGAGTGTGCATACTAGGGGGGCAGTGTGGAGAGAGTGTGCATACTAAGGGGGGGCAGTGTGGAGAGAGTGTGCATACTAAGGGGGGGCAGTGTGGAGAGAGTGTGCATACTAGGGGGGCAGTGTGGACAGAGTGTGTATACTAAGGGACAGTGTGGAGAGAGTGTGCATACTAAGGAGGGGGGGCAGTGTGGAGAGAGTGTGCATACTAAGGAGGGGGGGCAGTGTGGATAGACTGTGCATACTAAGGAGGGGGGGCAGTGTGGAGAGACTGTGCATACTAAGGAGGGGGGGGCAGTGTGGAGAGAGTGTGCATACTAGGGGGGCAGTGTGGAGAGACTGTGTATACTAAGGAGGGGGCAGTGTGGAGAGAGTGTGTATACTAAGGAGGGGGGCAGTGTGGAGAGAGTGTGCATACTAAGGGGGGGCAGTGTGGAGAGAGTGTGCATACTAAGGGGGGGCAGTGTGGAGAGAGTGTGCATACTAAGGGGGGGCAGTGTGGAGAGAGTGTGCATACTAGGGGGGCAGTGTGGAGAGAGTGTGCATACTAGGGGGGCAGTGTGGAGAGAGTGTGCATACTAAGGAGGGGGGCAGTGTGGAGAGAGTGTTCATACTAAGGAGGGAATGGAAGCACATGGTATTGAGAATGTGCATACTGGGGGGGACTGGGAGCGCATGGCATAAAGAGTGTGCATACTAAGGGGGGGGGGGGACTGGGAGCACATGGTATAGAAAGAGAGAGAGGTAGCAGCTTCTTATGGCAATACTGCATGTGAAAAGCTTGAAAAACCCATTCGGATAATGGAAGGAATCCAAACATAAGATTTTATTTTTACTGTTGAAGTAAAACCACAGTGTTTCTACCTGATGAAGAGTTTATACAACCCCCCCCAAAAAAACAAACGACATTGGTTTTCCTTCTGTGCTCTGTGCCACTTTTTAAGCTTCTTATAGAGTTGTTCTAGTTGTGTACCACTACCAAGCAGGTGGAAAACGCTGCAACTTAAGAGCCGTAGACTATTGTGTAAAGATTTGTATTCATAGGCTTGCAGTGGTGTTACCCTTAGAACCACCAAATTGTTCACTTATGGACCTGACATATGCAACTATTCTATTTAGGCACAAATGTTGGAGGCAATTCAGCTGTAGCGGCAGAAAAACCTATAAACCTCACTTTTAGCCTCATAATGGCAAATGGCTGTTTTTCCCCAGGTAAAAGGCAGCCAACATAGGGCTATACGTTCATCTAATGCTGTAATGATTCTCAATATACTTTTGGTTGTTGTTTTTAACAAAAATAAGAATATAAAATGGACAACATGTGAAGGTCAGAAAAGCACATCACGAGGAAGCCGCTACATGGCAGAACGCATGGGGTGATTTCTTATCCCATCTGGCTCTCATTCTGTTGGACTGCATATGGTGATCTTTTCCAATTTTTTTCTATTCTTCATTATTTGTGGTTATACAGATGTAGCCACTTTCAACATGATCCCTGACGCGTTAAACTTTTCTTTTAATGTGTCAGGGTATTCACGTTAATTGTAATCTAACTGTAATTCAAGACTTGGCCAGTAGGTGGCAGTATAACAGTTAAAATTAATTACAGTAGGATTTTACACAGAGGTCTGCAAATGTACTGTAGTTTAGGCTTAATAAAGTATTTTGTTTTACCGGGTCTCTGTCTAGGTAGAGCTGCTGGATTTTTGATATTGTACATACAGTCCAGAGTCAGAGTGGTAGAGTAGGAGTAGTGGTGGAGATGGCACTGCTGTGGTGGTGCTCGTGGTGGGATGGTGTCCCAGACGTAATGTAGAAGAAAGTCCCAGCACTTCACCAATTCAAGGAGGGGGACAGGCCAGGAGCTGATGAAGGCAACATGCCGAAACGCATGTGATGTTTTGCACATAATAAAATAAGCAACAATTGAATTGGTGAAGTGCCGGGACTTTCTTCTACAGAGTGGTAGATTAGTCCTGGCTGGAACGCCAGCAGGACATATGGTGACATTTTAGTGTTTTTAATGTAGAGCAGTATTTGGGGTGTTGTCTCCCTCATTTTACTACTCCTGTACATTCATATATTTATGTGGTATTTTTGTATCTATGTCAGTGTTATAATAAATATTTTTGTGATGTGCTACCATTTTTTGTGCATATGTATTTTTCTTTTGAGAGGATGATGTACTACTTATATGCATTGGTTTAGCACTCCATGATTATTAGTGGTGCCCACTAGCTTTATATATATAACGGTCAGAAAAGGAAGACAGGGAAGAGAGGCGATGGTAAATTGAGGTATTTATTAAGGTGAATTGTTTAAGTGAATCCACATGCATTGAAATTTTGTCAAACAATTTTTGTTCATCTTTAAAAGGATGGTCAAAAGCAGTAGTCTGTAGACCATGTGTGGGACATCGAGCTACCTTGTGACACCTGCAAAACCAAAGCAGAGATGTAGGAAAAGCATCACCAAACCACATTAGTTAGTATAAGTAATTTGAAAACATGAGTACAATTCGAGCATGCGCAATTCAGAATTTTGATACCAATGGCTGACCTAAGGAGGCCTACGGTTGCACCCAACTTCTTCGGCCACCGGTTATCAAATGCAAAATGATGGGACTCAAGCATGCTCGAGTTGTGCTCATCTCTGGTGATTTGGTTAGAAATCCCGGCAATTCCAAAGGGGTCATTTTACTTCTTGTAATAGCCTAAGTTTTATATACTCCTGTATACACTGTGATCAGAACTAGACACTGGGAAGAGTAGCAGGTTTAGGCAGGTAAATGGTTAATACTATTTTACATGCATTTCTTTTTTTCTAAAAGTCAAACAGAGAATCCAAGGAAAGTCCTGAAGACAGAAAATTATGGCCGTTTCTTTTACTGACAAGCAGAGCTACATTGATGAATTTAATCCCAAGGAATACCTGCAGACATACTATGTGCCTGGCGATGCTGCTGCTTGTGGAGAATTGACAGATTTTATATTAACAAATCTACATGACACATTCACTAAAGGTAATTCACTAAAAGGTTTGATTGTGACATTTATGGTGAAATTATTACTTGTTTGGTTGGTTTCTTTAAAGAAGGTTTCTCGCATTAAAACAATTAATAATCAATCCACAGCATAAGCTATTAATAGATAATTGGCGGAGTAGCAACACCCGGCTCCCCCCCACCAAGGAGCTGTTTGGCATTAATAAAAAAGAAAAATTTAACAGCAATTTAAAATCATATTTAAGTAATTATTCTTATGAAACATTCCATTGAGAATGAAACCGCACATCCATTCTTAGATTCTTGCCTTCCCTACCCTTTTTTCTTTTTGCTTCCTTTGCTTCAGTGACCACAATAATCTACAGTGAATGGTGTTAATATAAATTTCTTCAGGCACATAATATGCTCTTAAAGGAAAAGTCCGGATTCAGAATTTTTTTTTGCAACGGCAGGGCAAGAGGGAAAAAATACAAACATTACTAATTCACCTACCTGTGCCCGTTCAGCGCTGGATCATTGCTCCAGGACCACTGCCGGGCTCCGGGATCTCCACTAGAGCCAATGTCACAACCCGACTGTTGGACTGGCAGCTCAGCCAGTCAGTGACTGGGGCGAAACGCCACTCCAGGCACTGATTGGTTGAGTGGGCTGTCCAAAGCCGTGATGGGCTTTTATCCCAGAGTCAAGACGCCATCACAACTTGGGGAAAATTGCTCTCTGGCAGGGATCCTGTGGCTGGTCAGATGGCCCATCTTTGGCCCCGGGAGAGGTAAGCAATGCCTCATTGTTATGCTCTCCCCTGCTGCCTGTCACATACTTGTTGAGGCTGGACTTCTCCTTTAGGGTGCCTTCATACATAACGGATCCCTGCCCTGTACATTCCCGCTGTGAGTATGTCAGCAGCCAGCCCCGTTAACCCCCCACCGCCAGAGCGTATAATTTACCTGCTCCCTGCTCCGGCTCGCTTTGGGGCTCCCGGCATGTTCACGTCCCGCTCAGCCAATCAGTGCTTGGCGGTGGGGTAGCGAACTGATTGGGCAAGCAGGACGTGACGGGAACCTCCGAAGCAAGCCGGAGCGTGGAGAAGGTAATGCATACGCTCCGGCGGCAGGGGGGTTAACGGGGCGGGACTGCTGACATACTTACAGCGGGATATCCATCCCGCTGCGAGTTTGTGTGCCCATAGAGTGTACAGGGCAGGGATCCAGAGTGAGAAATCCGCTGAAGATCCGTTACGTGTCAAGCCACCCTTAATAATATTCCAGGAGATCTATGGAAACTAAACATCTGCTTAACCACTTATGTATGTGAGTCTGTCATTACAAAACATTGCATTAATCGATAAAAAAAGGGCTATAAAAAACTCTGCAATGTATGTTTGAGAAAAATGCCCCCTTCTCCCCTAATCACGCTCCTTTTCTACTTCTCACTGACTTTTAACCTGTTCATTCTCTCAAAGGGGGAATCTGTAGAGCAGAGAGTATATGGACTTTCACCTTCACTGAGAGATCAGGTTATAATGCTAGTAGAAGGACAACATGGGAGGAGTAAGAAACTGCAATGAAAGAGTTAGAGACAGCGACACTGCTGGCTTAAATGGGTTATCTGATTGGTAAAAATAAATGTTGAATCATACGGACATGGAGAGAAAGGAGCAACTGCACCTCACGCCTATGGCTGACACTATTGCCTCTCGGCTACATCTAAAAACCAGTGCCAGAAGGCTGGTATATAATTTGATCAAATCATATTGCCTCATGTACCACATGCAGGTCTCCTGGCTCACATGAATCCTTACACTAAATCAACACTGTGTCGGTCAGTGACTGCTAACCCTGCAAAGCGAGCATAAGCAGGGAAGGGGGGCCACGGAATCGCCCTGCAACCCCACTGTTACAGGACCAAACCTGTGACAGATAGAGACAGACAGATAGATAGACAGATACAAACAGAGATACTGCTGGCTTAAAGGGGTTATCTGATTGGGTAAAATAAATGTTGAATCATCACTCATGGAGACTAACGATTTGTTCCATACTTGTTATTATCCTTTCAGTCTCCTTTCCCCTGTTCTGTTCTCTCCATCTCTACTCTGAAACCCCTCAGCATCCCCCCTCCCTTCCGAGATGGCTCATGAAGACAGCGTCCCTGGGCGTCTGTCTCTTCAATATGTAATGCCGGGAAGGTTAATCACAGTGAAGTCACCAGCAACTTGACCTCATATTTTCAGTTCTTCCAGAGCTGGTGGGTGAAGCATAATGTCTATAGTGTCTACAGACACAGAGGAGGAGATCCTGTACTTTTCTGTCTCTGCGAGCAGCCTAATAAGCAGCAGCGGCAGCATGCAAGCCCTGGTAAAGCTGTATATAATGCCCTGGGATGCTATCTCTTACAGAGCAGGCTTTCTCTCTCTCTCTCTCTGCCTGTGTACCCAGGCACTCCGCTCCAATCTTTCTTCTCCAACCTCCATAGAGCTGCCTTGCTTGTAACTTGATCCCCGATCTTGCTAAAGGATGGGGCTAAGTTAATGAGGGGGACATAGAAGTTGCCTGACAACAGAATAAATAATCCAAGATATATTACATAGTTTCTTATTTTTCCTTGCACTATTGAGTAACCTTTGCTATATATATATTGAATGTGCTTTCTTTTAAGGTGGAGTAAGAGGAGAGACGCTGCTTGATTTTGGCACTGGACCCTCCATTTATCACCTTCTTTCTGCTTGCGAGGTCTTTGATAAAATCATTGTCTCAGATTTCCTTGAGCAAAACCGCGCTGAATTTCAGAAATGGCTAAAGAAGAATCCGGAGGCTTTTGACTGGACTCACATTATCAAATATGTCTGTGAGCTGGAAGGAAATAGGTATTGAATTCCATTCTGCACTGCTCTTAAAGTCTAAATCAACAGTAAATGTGATATAAAGCAAGATTGCAATCTACATTTTTTTTTTTGGTTATCATGAGAAACACGGAACTTCCTGTGTTAAGGCTCTCCCTTTTTTTCAAAGAGTCTAAACACAGAGTCTAAGTCCCGTGTTTCCCAGGTCATCTGCGCTCACAGAGAAGGCAGTCGTGTGAATGTGACTCTCTGTTCTGGTCAGACTTCTTGTGTTTAGTCTGTTTTTTTCAACCAGGCCAAGACTAAAAATCTGCCTTCAGAAGACTGGACCTGGATATAAGTATGGCTTTGTTTTACAGCATGATAACAAAAAAAACATAATCAATGTAAACTGCAAACTTGCTTTATGTCACATCTACTGTTGATTCAGATTTTGAAAGTTTTAAGGACAGGGACACTTAAAGCAAATAAAGGTCACATAATAAGTCATAAAAACTTATCAATCTGTGGGTGCCCAAGGTGACTAAAGTTAACAAAAAGGGACAATTTCAGCCATAAAAAGATCAAAAAGTTATATCTCAAGGAAAACTTCGGCACCTGTAAAAAAAAGGGGGGGGGGGTTTAGAAGGCTTATTAAAACACATTACAAAGTTATATAACTTTGTAATGTCTTTTAATTGCCAGAAAAAAACTAAGTTGTCCTTTAAGGCCCCCACTGCTCCTGTACCGATGACCAATTTTAACAATTTTTAGGACACACTGGAAGGTCAGCAGCCATTTTCCTCTCTTATGTATTAAAGGGGTACACTGGTAAAAAAAAATATGTTTCAAATTAATTGGTGTCAGAAGGTTTTACAGTTTTGCACAATTACTTCTACTTATAAGCTGCTGTAGGAAGCTGCCCTGCAGAAAGTGGGGTATTCTTTCCAGTCTGACATGGAGCTTTCTACTGCCATCTCTGTCCACGAGGTATTGGAAAACCATTGCACTCCAAAGGTTTTAGCTGAATACAGTGTCATATAGAGTCATATAGTCTCTAATTGGAGTGGTAGACATTAAAGGGGTAGTGTGGCGGTAAAGAATTATTCACAGAATAACACACATTACAAAGTTATACAACTTTGTAATGTATGTTATTTCTGTGAATGGCCCCCTTCCCCGTGTCCCACCACCCCCACCCGTGTACCCGGAAGTGCGGTGCGCTATACATTACCTGTCACGTGCCGACCCCCGTCTCCGATCTTCAGTCAGTGACGTCTTCTTCGGCCGGCCGGCGAACAGCTCCGACTGTTCCAAATGCCAGCACCCTCTGCAGCGTCATCCGATGCTCAGCCGCAATTGGCTGAGCATAACTGTGCTCAGCCAATCGCGGCTGAGCGGCTGATGATGCGGCCGCGGCTGAGCATCGGATGACGCTGCAGAGGGCGGCAGGCATTCGAAACAGTCGGAGCTGTTCGCCATACCATGTCAGACCATTGTTTCTGGACGGAAATGCCGTAACTTACGCCCGTAGCGTAACATGCGGTCCCATACGGAGTGGTGATTTCTTCATTTTTGCACTTTGATTTGCCGATCCAAAAGGTTCTGTGGGGTGTCCGGGGCTAGCCGAAGATATCCAAGTAAAAGACCGCTGTCAGATCGCTAAATACGGCGCTCGGGAAGCGTATGTAGACTACGGGCGTAAGTTCGCGGACCGTACGTAGCCGGCCGCAACTTACGTAAATCCCCGGCCGGAGTTTCACATGTATATGTCCGGCCGCGTAAAATATGCGGCCGGACATATACGTAGCCCTATTATGTTTTAGTTATGCTGTGAAACAAAGCTATACTTACTCGTATCCAGGTCCAGTCGTCTGAAGGCAGATTTTTATTCTTGCGCTTGTTGAAAAAAAGAGTCTAAACGCAGGATTGATGCCTTATCTGTGTGCAGATGACTGGGACTTCCTGTATTTGGTCCCTTTTTTTTTTTTTTTTTTTTTTTTTACAAAAAATATAAACACAGGAAGTCCTGTGTTTCCCATTATAACAAAAAAAAAATAATGAATGTAAATTGCAAACATGCCTTATATCACATCCCCTGCTGATTTAGATTTTGAAGGTTATAATAACAGACACTTTAATAAAAATGACTCCTTAGCCCATTAAAACAGCTTAGAAGTCCTTGCCAGTAGGTGTCTCCTTGCAATCTGCCGTTCACTGCCTGTTGTTAGGGGAAACATGAAAGAGAGGAGAGAGTCTGGGCTACGTAGCCGCAAGCCATTTATATCCACTTCTCATCTACAACAATCTATGAAGCTTAGGAAAGCTGTCCTTTGTGTAGATACCATCCATAACTATAGCATAACAAATGGTCTGAGGGGACTGAAATATCCACTTTTGTTTGAAGGGGTTGGCTACTTTATAGTAAAATTGCTCAGTGTACATTATTAGTAGGTGTACTCACTGTATATACTGACAGCAGCTCCCTGTGTACCTCATAGAGCTAAAATCGGGCTCCCCTCCTCCAGGCTGTGCTGCCCTGCTCTGTGGCGAGTCTGTCCATAAGATGGCTGACATGAAGGAGCATGTGACCATGCCCCGCCCCCTGTGTCCACCATAGGCATATATAGGCTCAGTGTTGGACACTGGGGGGCGGGGCATGGTCACATGCTTCTCCATGTCAGCCATTTTATAAACAGAAACACAGAGCAGGGCAGCCCAGCCAGAAGAAGGGGAGTCTGATTTTAGCTCTATGAGGTACACAGGGAGCTGCTGTCAGTATATACAGTAAGTACACTTACTAATACTGTACACTAAGCAATTTTATTATAATGTGGTCAACCCCTTTAATTTATGTATATTGCTACTGTAAATGACTTAAAGGGGTAGTGCGGCGGTAAAGAATTATTCACAGAATAACACACATTACAAAGTTATACAACTTTGTAATGTATGTTATGTCTGTGAATGGCCCCCTTCCCCGTGTCCCACCACCCCCACCTGTGTACTCGGAAGTGTGGTGCGCTATACATACCTGTCACGTGCCGACCTCCGTCTCCGATCTTCAGTCAGTGACGTCTTCTTCGGCCGGCCGGCGAACAGCTCCGACTGTTTCGAATGCCGGCCGCCCTCTGCAGCGTCATCCAATGCTCAGCTGCGGCCGCGTCATCAGCCGCTCAGCCGCGATTGGCTGAGCACAGTTATGCTCAGCCAATCGCGGCTGAGCATCGGATGATGCTGCAGAGGGTGGCTGGCATTCGGAACAGTCGGAGCTGTTCGCCGGCCGGCCGAAGAAGACGTCACTGACTGAAGATCGGAGACGGGGTCGGCACGTGACAGGTAATGTATAGCGCACCACACTTCCGGGTACACAGGTGGGGGTGGTGGGACACGGGGAAGGGGGCCATTCACAGACATAACATACATTACAAAGTTGTATAACTTTGTAATGTGTGTTATTCTGTGAATAATTCTTTAAGTCATTTACAGTAGCAATATACATAAATTAAAGGGGTTGACCACATTATAATAAAATTGTTCAGTGTACAGTATTAGTAAGTGTACCTACTGTATATACTGACAGCAGTTCCCTGTGTACCTCATAGAGCTAAAATCAGACTCCCCTTCTCCTGGCTGGGCTGCCCGCTCTGTGTTTCTGTTTATAAAATGGCTGACATGGAGAAGCATGTGACCATGCCCCACCCCCCAGTGTCCAACACTGAGCCTATATATGCCTATGGTGGACACAGGGGACGGGGCATGGTCACATGCTCCTTCATGTCAGCCATCTTATGGACAGACTCGCCACAGAGCAGGGCAGCACAGCCTGGAGGAGGGGAGCCCGATTTTAGCTCTATGAGGTACACAGGGAGCTGCTGTCAGTATATACAGTGAGTACACCTACTAATAATGTACACTGAGCAATTTTACTATAAAGTAGCCAACCCCTTCAAACAAAAGTGGATATTTCAGTCCCCTCAGACCATTTGTTATGCTATAGTTATGGATGGTATCTACACAAAGGACAGCTTTCCTAAGCTTCATAGCTTGTTGTAGATGAGAAGTGGATATAAATGGCTTGCGGCTACGTAGCCCAGACTCTCCCCTCTTTCATGTTTCCCCTAACAACAGGCAGTGAACGGCAGATTGCAAGGAGACACCTACTGGCAAGGACTTCCCAGCTGTTTTAATGGGCTAAGGAGTCATTTTTATTAAAGTGTCTGTTATTATAACCTTCAAAATCTAAATCAGCAGGGGATGTGATATAAGGCATGTTTGCAATTTACATTCATTATTTTTTTTTTGTTATAATGGGAAACACAGGACTTCCTGTGTTTATATTTTTTGTAAAAAAAAAAAAAAGTGACCAAATACAGGAAGTCCCAGTCATCTGCACACAGAGAAGGCATCAATCCTGCGTTTAGACTCTTTTTTTCAACAAGCGCAAGAATAAAAATCTGCCTTCAGACGACTGGACCTGGATACGAGTAAGTATAGCTTTGTTTTACAGCATAACTAAAACATAATAGGGCTATGTTCACACTACGTATATGTCTGGCCGCATATTTTACGCGGCCGGACATATACATGTGAAACTCCGGCCGGGGATTTACGTAAGTTGCGGCCGGCTACGTACTGTCCGCCAACTTACGCCCGTAGTCTACATACGCTTCCCGAGCGCCGTACTTAGCGATCTGACAGCGGTCTTTTACTTAGATATCTTCGGCTAGCCCCGGACACCCCACAGAACCTTTTGGATCGGCAAATCAAAGTGCAAAAATGAAGAAATCACCACTCCGTATGGGACCGCATGTTACGCTACGGGCGTAAGTTACGGCATTTCCGTCCAAAAACAATGGTCTGGTTCATTTTTTACGGCGCCGCGTACGATCCTGGCGTAAGTTCTTACGTAGTGTGAACTGTGCAGCCGTAGATCGTATACTTTCCATTGTACGCAAACTACGTAAATCTCCAGCAGCTTATTCACGGAACGCGCTACGGCCGGAAACTTAAGTATTGTGAACATAGCCTAATGATGAATGTAAATTGCAAACTTGCTTTATATCACATCTACTGTTGATTTAGAAAGTTATAACAACAGTGAGATTTTCAAATATGTTAGGAATGACATTATAGGGATGGTTTGAAACAACAGTATAAGATACAGGTAGGTAACTTTCATTGGAAACTTGATGGCCATATTATCGTTCCCTTTTACAATATAAGTAGCTAGCCTTCTGTCATAAAAGTAAAAGGAGGACTGGAAGGGGGGCAAAGGAAATTTAAGAATATAACATTGAGACTTACATGTATTGAGACTCATAAAGATGCAAGTCAGGTTTGCAGACACATCCAGAATCTCAATGGTTCTCCTTTGTGAATACTTTACCAACTGAAATTAGTAAGAGGACTCCTTATTCTTTGTTGTATTCATTTTTATTCTGTATAACTGATTTCTTATGTGTATGTCCTGTTCTTACAACTTTTCTTTTGTGTTGTAACTTTTTGAACAATGTATATAAAAGGGAATCTGTCACCTCTACTGACCTGTCTGTTCTAGTAAATACTTGAACTATGAAAAAACATTTCTGGAACATCTTTTTTATAGCTCTATGATGTGTGGTTGCTCCATCTTTCTTATGAAACATATGACTCAATAACTAACTGTGTATTACCAGTTGGAGGCATGTCCATACACAGTCTGACACTGTCAGCTCTGATTGGATGATGTCAAACAGAGTAGGGACACGCCCCCATTTGGTAACACCCAGTTGGTTATTGAGTCATAGATATCTAATAGAAATAACAGAAGAACGGCACATCACAGAGCATTAAATATAGATGATCCAGAATTGGTATATCATGGGCATTGCATATATTTGCAAAACAGATAGCTTTTAATCCAAGATCTGTCCTGGGGTCCGTTCGGCAGGTGATGTAGTTATTGTCCTAAAAAAACAACTTTTAAACTTGCAGCCCTGTGTCAAATCGGCGTGGCCTAGAGTACCCCTGCCCTAGGCTTTTACCGCCTATCCATCCCTCCTCACCATAAGGTATGCCCCCAGGCAATTTTTCTCCTATTCATCGCTTGTCTGAACACTGCACAGGTGCCTTAACAATCCAGCACATGTGCAGTGTTCAGACAGGTGATGAGTAGTAGAAATCCTGCCTGGGGCATTCCTAATGGTGAAGAGGGCAGGGGGGAGGGATGGAGGGGAGGTGCAAGGCTACAGCATAGATTGCACTTTAGGCCACACCAATTTGACACAGGGTTGCAAGTTTAAAAGTTGTTTGTTTGTTTTTTTTTGTAAATCAAGCTTTTATTGAAAGACTTTTTTTTTTAACAATAAAGCAGAAAGAAAGTAAGGCAGGGTAATGGCAGACAAATCAGAGTCCAACAGACAATGGATACATATTCAGCAAACAGTCTGGGAAGAAGTGATTCCGCTGTATCCAATGTGGCGGAGTAAGTGGGCTGGAGTATTTCTGCCTCAGGAGGCCGAAAATGCAGTCTTTCGTGTCCACCAGTGTAATATCATAACAAGCAAACGCCCTATTAGGCAACCAACAAATCAGAACAGATCTCCGAAGAAGGAGAAGAAAAGAAGTAACGCATGGAAGAGAGGGAGCAATTGAGGAGGAGAGGAGGAGAAAAGAAAGAGAGAAGGGGGAGGCGGGGAGAGACAGGGAAGGGATATGCAGGAACAGATATGGGAGGAGAACCATGACATCCCAGATGCAGAGGCAGTATCATTCGTATCCGGGGCCAGAAAGGGGAGCTGGCACCACAATTTCAGCTCACGTGAGCCATCTTGCAAGGCAAGGACTAGTCTTGAAGGTGAGCCATGGGAGCCAGATGCGATCCACCCTTTTCCTATAGCCGTGCTCCACCGCCGTCAAGGATTTCATTTGATAAATAAAGTCCATCTCGGCCAGCCACTCAGCAATGGAGGGGGCTGTCGTGGACTTCCAGTGCCTGGGGATTACAGCCCTGGCAGCTGTCAGGAAATGACGGAGCAGGCCTTTCTTGGCGGCCGAGGAGGGGCCAGGGACCAAGGAGAGCAGAGCAAGGGCAGGAGATGGAGCTATGGCCCTGTCTGTGACCGTGGTATAGATTTCAAAAACTGCATCCCAGAAAGGGCGCAGGACAGGGCAGTCCCACTATATATGAAGCATGGAGCTTACAGCCGCGGTGCAGAGCCAGCACGTGTCGGATACATCTGGATAGAAGCAATGGAGCAGTGAGGGGCAGCGGTACCATCGGGTAAGTACATATTTTGAAGTTTTTTTCCTGCGCATGGCAGGCCAGTGGTCATTTATGCGTGAGCGTAAAGATTTTTTGCAAGTCTGACTCAGAAAATGTGACACCCAAGTCTGTTTCCCATGCTGAAATATAGGCCAGGGCATGATCTGCGTCTTTGGCCAAGAGAAGGCGGTACAGCTGGGAGACGACCCCCCCCCCAGGGGGCGACGGCAACAGGAGTATAGACTCCAGGTCGGTCTGTTCCGTGATGCGGACTCCTCCCGGGAAGTCAGATAAGCTTTCAACTGTGCATGCTCGAACCTGGACAGGTTTTCTCAGGACAGAGATCCTGCAAGGCAGTCAACGGCGGTAAAGTAGTGTTAGTGCCCAGGACCTGACCTATCCCTGCACTGCAAAGGGGGGGGGGGGGGGGAGATTGTGAATACAGAGTCGTTTTAAATGCAATGCACAGGGATTGTGCATAAGACAACTGTTTAATCTCTTGCATTTTCTTCTGGTATCCATTATCACTTTATATATAAAAAAAAAGGATACACTGTATAACATTTTGTTTGTTTATGTTTCAAGTGAAAATTGCAAAAAAAAGGCTGAGAAGCTCCGCAGTAAGGTGAAAGAAGTCCTGAAATGTGATGCTCTGAAAAGAAACCCCTATGACCCTGTGGTTGTGCCACAAGTCGATTGTCTCCTCTCTTGTCTCTGCCTTGACGTTGCGTGTCCGGACATAAAGTCATTCTGTGATGTTCTGAAAAATTTCCAGGACTTGATAAAACCTGGAGGTCACCTATTAATTTTAAGTGGACTGAATGCTACTTTTTATTCTGTTGGTCAAAAACATTTTAGTTCAATGATTGTAAAAAAGGAAGAGCTGGAGATGGCGTTTAAGGAAGCTGGTTACCAAATTATAAAAGCCGTGTATACACCGCGTGCTGATAAATCAAGGATGGATGTTACTGATTATGACACTAACTATTTTATTCACGCTCGGAAACCAGAGTAAAAAAAAAATCTATAGCCACCATTTCTTGGAAGTACTGGTAAATATCTGCATGCTTTAGCTTGTAAACATGTAATGCTAAACTGGTTAATAATCAGTTTGGAGTTGGATTAGGTTAAATGGGTTAACCAGTGCTACAAAAACATGGCCACTTTCTTCCAGAGACAGTACTACTCTTGTCTCCAGTTTGGGTGGGGTTTTGCAGCTCAGTTCCATTGAAGTGAATGGCACTTAATTGCAAACCACACCTGAACTAAAGACAAGCCATAAGTTTCAAAATATGAAATAAAACGCTGCATCATTTTCACCATGCAAAAAGCATGTATGAAATAGTAATAGTATATGTGGCTAGCCAAATGTTACACCCTTGGATAGTAGATGGTGGGTAGATTTGAACGTGATAATAGAGATGCATTAAAAACTTTGATTTCCGGTATTCAAAAGCCATGGGGAAAAAAAGAGGGGCCGGAAGTGATTGACTTCAGCGTCAGCAGGATCTGAATGGCATCAGAATACCGTAATGATGCTGAACCCCAGGAAAACAGGGTGAGGGACCAACCTGCAGCGGGGTGACAATAAGAAAAAAAAAGCGGACTGCTACTTTAAAACAACTGATGTACTGCTGGTATTTACTATTGTAACCCCAGACTAAGCATTTTCATGGGTTCCAAAACACCTAATATAAGAAATATATAAATTTGTAGTATTCCTATATCCTAAATCCTTAAGGTTATTCCTATATTCCTAAATCCTTAAGGTTATATCTTTGCAATTAACACTAAATTAACTGTAATTAATTTGCTGAGTATTTTAAACTAATGATTTACTAGCACGGTAAAAGCTTCTTTTATAAATGTCATGTAGCAAGTGCGTCTGTTGTTTTCTATGACCATTGTAAGAATGTTATTTTGGAATATTCCTGTAAAAAATGGATTACACATAGGCCTGCGGCTATTAAACTCCTATATGCTACAAGTGAAGTGAAGTAAAGTGAAGTGATTTTTTTTGTGTAAATATTTGTTATCAAAAACGTTCTCGTTTTCAAACCCAAAAGACATGTCACAACTGGAGATAAGCGAGCTGAGCCTCCCAAACCCAGATTTGTTCCAAACTTTGCAAAAAGTTTGGTTCAATACCGAGTTCGGAGCAAGTCCAGAAAGATGGCAGCCACAAATCAAAACAAACAAAACAAAAAAAAATATTTTCTTACCTGTCTGAGCTCCCCGGGTGTTGCCTGGTGGGTCTCCAGTACCTCCAGCTGTCTGGTTGAGCAGGCTGTTACTCTACAATCACTGAATGACTTGGACGGGATAGCACCCTTGGACAGTGGTTGGCCACTGAGAAGAAGGATACCGGAGGAGCACAGACAGGTAAGTATGATGAGTGAACTTTTAGAACCGCAGCTTGCTCATCTCTAGTCATAACTCCACAATAAGGGTATGTTCACACTGAGAAAATGTGCACAAAGCAGTAGCAAATCCCCATAGAAAACCTTTCATGTTTTGGATAGTTTTTGACACAGACAGAGTTGGCAGCAGAGAGCACTTTGTCAAACTAGAGAGAATAAAAAAAAACATTATGTAGGGCATACAGCAGCTGATATGTACTTGAAGCTGATATATAGTTTCTGTGAAGATGATATCAATGTAAGAATGTATGTAGGGATAGACTCGATGGTATGTAGGGATGGTCTCGATAAATTCCCCCATTGTGTTCAATCCCCTCCATTATGTCTTTGTGATGCATCTTTATGAATACAATGTATTATGCAATAGCCCTGTAGATGTCAGTGTAACATAGAAATACAGTACAAGCTGACATAAGCCTGAAGCTTGTACCCTGTGAATAAGTACTGTAGCTTCTGTTGATGTTTAGTATACACACCTGTCTTTGGAGCATTAAGGTCTGAACATGTTTTTGCACTGTATGTAATTAATGGACTATTGTAAAGAGGTACTAAACCTTAATAATACTGCCCCTACTACTTGTAAGTCTGAAGAATAATCTGACTGTTCCTGCAATAGACAATCATACAGAGAGCACAGGAGTTAATGTCATTGCGTTTAAAGTAGTTAGTGAAAGGTTTTACACCTGTCACTGACTAATCGGGACCCCTGCAGCCATGCTGCAGGGGTCCTGATTACTCGTACCGACGGACAGAGGTAAGACACTTACCTCCATCCTGTTGGATCGCCCATCTGTGCATAGAGTTTGCTCTCAGGAAGGCTCTCTACATAGATCGCCAATGACACTGACCTATGCTATGCTATGGCATAGCATAGATCAGTATATGCAATCTAATGATAGGTGTAGAAATATAGGTGTAAAAAAAAGTGTAATAAAAAAAGTTTTTAAACGTTTTTAAAAAAAACTTTATAACCCCCTATAAAAGTTTAAAATACCTCCTTTATACCCCCATTATAAAATATGTAAACTAAATAAATTAATAAACATATTACATATCATAGCTTGTGGAATTGTCCGATCTATTAAAATATAACAATATTGTTCCCGCATGGTGAGCGGCGTTAACAGGGAAAAAAAATAACACCCAGACTGCTGATTTTTTAAAATTATATATCAGAAAAGAATTAATAAATGCAATCAAAATTTTTCTATTACACCAATATGATATTCATAAAAACTAGAGATCATGGTGCAAAAAATGACACCCCAGCCAGCTCTGTAGGTGGAATAATAAAAGCGCTATGGCTCTTAGAAGGAGGAACATTAGATTCATTTGGGTAAATAACTGAAATACTGCATGACTGCAAACTGCTACATAAACACAAGATAAAATCCTACTAGGTTTATTAAAACATATTTAAAGTAGGATTCTTGTTTTTTTGAACATTTTGAGGTCTATGGATTCCATGAGTTTTAGTTTATCTTCACACATGGTATTTTTGTCAGTATTTTGGTCAGTCTTATTTCAACCTCTGCTTGAAATTACTCGCTGATTCCGTAGTGTGAACATACCAACTACGGATAGGTTTAAAAATGTGTTTCAGTAACTCTACGCATTTGCAGGGACCCCCTGTCATATATGTAGGTGACATGGACGCACAATGGCTTAAAATTTTTTTTGTCATGGAACATGCTCCCAAAATGAATCCATAACACCTACAGATGTGTGTATGGGGCCATATGAACTCCATACTGTATGTGATATAATGTGTAAAAGGGGCCATAATGTCACATAATTCATCTGAACATTTTTTTAGGATCCAGCTTGCACCACATGATAGAATAGTATGCAAGTTTGGGTCTATTATACAGTAAGAAACCAGACACTTTCTAGAGCAACATAAGAAAGTTTATTGATGCAAATCTAATTTCGAGGTCAAAAAGAGGTTCATGTAAGGGACAAAGAGGGACAGAGGGACTTGGCTCAAAAATAGGGACTATCCCTCCAAAACAGGGACACTTGGGAGGTTTGTATGCCTTGTTATCAAACCTCTGCATTCATTTTTATTGAATAAATAGCTAAGCACTTCCTCAAGCATGACAGAAGAGTAGGGAGACAGAACATATACTTAAACAAAAAAAAAAAAAGGAAAAACCTTTTTCACTGTGTCAAATTTGCAGTGTGAATTTCTTAATTGTAAATTATATCCCTCTAAGGACTGTATTAGACGGCCTTATGCACAATGTGATGCTATTAGAAGGCTTAATAACTGTGAAGACGGGGGTGCACAGACATTGGTAGTGGCGTCCATGCAGTCCTTGCTTTAAAAGGGTAAAATTAAAAAAATATGTTTTATGCTTGCCTTCCACGCTCCCCGTCTGACTGCAGTCACCAACTAAAACGTTTTTGCAGTGACAGGTTTCTCAGCCAATCACTGGCAGAGATGGGACAGCACCCCAGCCTGTGATTGGCTGAGCGGGCTGTCGCTGCAGAGAGAAGTATAGTGGCCGCTGCAGTCAGTGGGGGCTGCAGAGACACAGCAGGTAGTGTGGATAGATTTCTTCTTTGTTGATTAGCCAACAGGCGAATGATTGCTCACTCCTCGGCTGATCACTGTTTTTATTACATGGATCAATATCTGCCTAATTTGACAGATAATCGTCTTATGTATTTAGGTGGTGTGTGTATAGGTGCTGGTACAGACAGAGATGAGCAGAGTCCTGTGCGTTTGGTATAAGAATAGAACAACTTTACTGTAAAGCTTTTGCAAGTTAACAGTACACGTTCTACAGACAATAACAATCTGGATACAGGCTTAAATGCTTAACTTAGTGCTTGAGGTAGGTGCTTGAGAAGAGCAGAAGAAGTAGTAGTGCTTTGTAGAAGGTAGAGAGGAGAGGAGTTTGCCGAAGGAGCCCTAAGCCCAGTGTAGCCTTGTACACTGGCGGAACCTTGGTAGATATCTTCAGTAGTGAAGTGATACTCACGTTTAGACAGTGTCTTACCGCCTTCTGCCCCCTAGTGTAGTAGAACTCATCCTAGGTGGGTAGCACGAGCCCCAGCCGTGGCTATCTGGGTATAGGTAGGTCTCTGAGGTCTCCCAGTTACCTGCACTGCGCAGTGGGATACATAGACTTTAACTTTACGGTATCTTTGTCCTACTGAGACCAGCTCCACTTGTACCAGGAGTCTGTGCTGCACTTTTTAGATGTGTTCCTGGCATGGGCTAGGATGTTCCTTGGTGGCTACTCTACCTTACTTGTGCTTAGCCCTGCACAGTGTAAGAAGTAGTTGCTTGAGGAAAACTCTGTCACTACCTGCATCTGTTCACACTGATGACCTAGTCTGAACTGGCCCTTGGTGTCCTGGACAGGGGTCCTGGCATAAGCCAGGCCCTGGCTTAGCTACTTCAGGAACAGTTTTGTTTGTGTCCTCTCTCTCTCTGGGTAAGACTGCCCTGCACTTCCTCCAGTAACAAGGTACCACGTCAACCAACATAAAAAATTTCCATATGGCCTGATGGGTGACGCTGCACAGATTCTGATAATGCCCTCCACATTTTGGAGTGCTACCCAACCCCCGAGATCTCCTTCAAATTACATCTTTAGGTGCAATGGAGGTGGGCCCAGCAACACAGCACACCTTCTGCACTCCTCTGTCTCACTTCCTGTATGTCTATAAGCTCCGTTGTTAGAACGCGTTACAAGTTCTGCTGCACAGGTTCATACCCTCTTCTACATTTAAACAGACGATCTAGTGGATGCTTATGAAGACCACTACCAAAATATAGGTACCACTCACACCACCGTATTACGGTTGCGGTACTGATGCAGCCAGCACTTTATAAACATCCACTTGACCATCCGTTCAAATGTGCTTAGAGCAGGGTATGAACCTGTGCACTAGAACTCATAACCCACTCTGACAACGGAGCTCATAGGCATACAGGAGGCAGAACAGAGGAGAACAGAAAGTCACGTGTCACCCAGAGGAGGAGACATCGGTGCATTGGGGTGCTAGGCCTGCCTTCAGGGCACCAAAGACTTAATTTGTATACATTGAACTGGGCGGTGTTTCAAAAAGTGGAAGTCACCATCGGAATTCGTGCAGCGGCACCCAAGAGGTTATATAAAAATGTTTGGTTGAAGCCAAACATTCACCTTAAGATTTTTGAGGGTCCCAGAGCTCAGACACCCAACACTCCCAAATAATATTATACCCTAGTGGCTTGCCATCTCTTTGCCCGATGGAAATAGCCCCTCTGAGCAATTATATGCAACAAATCACAGGTAAAGTGTACACATGATCAGTGAGAACCAGGCTTACCATTATGTGGTGGGATTAAAGGTGCAAGTTTCAACATTTGTCACGCTGAAACATGTCCTCCGTTCTATAAAGAACAAACATAAAAAAACAAGCAAAAAAGTCATAGGTACCAAACCAGTTCTTACTATACAAGCCTCCAGTTTTATGCTATTGAGATATAATTAGGAGGTAGATTTTAGGATTGCTATGTTTGCTATGATTGCTATGCCATTCTGTACACAGTCTAGAAAAAGTAATCCTGTAATAGGATGATCTGAAGATTCGGCCTATGTTGAAGGTCTGTGTGTATTATATATGTTTTTTAACCGGCACAGTTATTTATGTATCACTAATCGGGTGTTAACTTACACTATGTAACTAACATACTTCGTTACCCATGTATATGTATGTTTTGTAATGCAGAAACCATGATCTGTGCTTAGCCCATGCTCTTCCAGCTCCATGTCACATGACTAGGACAGACTTATAATGTAAGTCTATGGGACCATCATGGTTTCATAGACACAGAGGTGAGAGAGCAGTTTGGCTGCCGGTGGCTTTCCCCATTTAGACCCTGACTGATAAAAACCTTTTAACCAGTGAGATGTTTGTGTAATGCGGGGCAGGGCAGGTCTTTCATAGCAAAAGATGTTCTGTGTAATTGCTTTGGACTTCAGCCAAAAGGTAAGGGTCTTTAAGGCTATGTTCCTACTATCATGATTCTTATTAGCTGCCATCAATAACACGGGGCGGCTGCCTTTCCCCGCTATGATCCCATAGTGAGAACATAGTTTAAAGAGGTTGTTACCCAAAATTTTTTTCTTCCAGATCAGCTGGTGGCAAAGATTAGTAAGTTACTTCTATAAACAATTTTTTGGGATTTTTCTAGAACTTATCAGCTGCTGTATGTCCGGCAGGAAGTTGTGTATTCTTTGCAGTCTGGACAGCAGGAGGGGTTTTCTATGGGGATTTGCTGCTGTTCTGGACAGTTCCTGACATGGACAGAGGTGGCAGCAGATAGCACTGTGTCAGAATAGAGAGAATACACCACTTCCTGCTGGACATAGAGCAGTACTGGAAGACTAAAAGAGATTTTTTAGTAGAAGTAAATTACAAATCTCTGGCACTTTCTGGCACCAGTTGATTTGAAAGAAATTTTTTTGGGTGAACTACACCTTTAAACGAGGGCTCCTTCCTCTATTAGGGTGGGTTTAGACTACAGAATTCTCGCAGATAAATTCTGCGGAATTCCGTCGCCTGTATGTGCTTACAGCCACGCACCTTTCCGCCGGCTCCATAGACACCATTTTATGGGCCATTTTCCGCATTCCGCCAAAATAATTGATGTGACAATTCTTTTGGCGGAATGCGGAATCAGCTGGCCCATAAAATGGTGTCTGTGGAGCCGGCGGAAAGGCGCGCAGCCATGAGCGCGTATAGGCGATGGAATTCCACAGAATTTATCCGCGAGAATTCCATAGTCTGAACCCACCCTTATTGCAGACTTTTCTAGTTGAGTATATAAATTTTCTGTTCATATCTATGTTTAAGCAATGTATTTTTTTTTAAAACAGTTCACACACACTGTGTGGCTGTCATGCAGGCTGTACTGTGCATCGAATTCGATGGTTAATTGATTTCCAGGCACACCCATAACAGCCATTGTATACAGTAAAATTATTCGGTATGCAGGTACAGTAGCAGCTCCTGGATTACTCACAATTCATAGGACAAAAGATTTATATGAATGTTTAGCTATTAAAAAGGGAGGACACTTCATCAAACCTCTGGTTATAAATACAGAACCAAAAACTCATCATGTGCCTTGTTTTTAACAGGTGTGGCTGCTGGAGAGGATGATGGCAGGGGCACACTGAGGGACACAGGGCACTGGAGGGACACTGAGCATCCCTCTGCCACCATCCTCTCCAGCAGCCACAGCCCGCACAGCTCTGGGAGTCAGGTCGTGACATCACCATTTTATCCAGGAAGTGACATCACCATTGTATCCAGGAAGTGACATCTCCATGTTATCCAGGAAGTGACATCTCCATGTTATCCAGGAAGTGACTTCACTATGTTATCCAGGAAGTGAAGCCTTGATGCAGCAGTAAGTGCAGGGGAAAAAAGCACTTTATAAGCATTTCCCGTAATAAGTGTATATTGGTGATTTGTATAACTTTTGGGGGGGCAATACTATACTTTAATAAAATTTTTTGCCGGACTTCGCTTCCACATTTTAAGGCAGCAGCCTAGTCACCAGGCATAGGTCTCCTTTGCCAAGATCTCGGGAGCTTGACTGTCAGTATGACAACCACGCTCCAGCATTAACTGCCAAGACCAGAGAAACCTCTGATCCTGAGAGTGTAAGTCCTTACATGCCACAGTCAAATCACAGTCAAGCCTTTTGAAGGCCCCAGGCCTGACATAATTGTTCCCGTATACAGCCATAGAGAAAATGTGGCTGTATATATTACCTCTCCGTATAATGTTGACATACAGTGGGGTGTATTGCACAAGCAATCAGAACATTGCAGGTGAATGGTGGGTTTGGTAAAATGTTTGTTTTGAGTTCAAAATTGCATCCGTCATTCTGCTGTTTGGATGCCCGTCAGTGCAATGACTGCTTTTGGTACATTATTCTAGTTTAGGTGGGCCTTTGGGTGTGTGTTTAATTGAAAAGTCCAAAGAATTTAAAAGGGTTATCCAGTGCTACAAAAACATGGCCACTTTTGCACCACTCTTGTCTCCAGTTTGGGTGGGGTTTGAAACTCAGCTTCATTGAAGTAAATGGAGCTTAACTCCTAGATGACCCTGGGTGTACCCCTACGTCCAGTGGTCGCTAGGGGAGTTCAGAGTGAGGCAGTGCGATGGCCCCGCTCTGAACTGCCGCGGTCCCAGTGCCGCTTGTAGCCCGGGACCGCGGCTATTAGCGGGCACGGTCCAATCGCCATGCCCACTAATTAAGTATTCAGATGCAGCTGTCAAAGCAATAGAGTGCCTATCTCATTGATCTATGCAGTACTACTATACTGCATAGATCTCAATGAGAGATCAGTGTACTTATACTAGAGGTCCCCCAGGGGGGCTTTTAGTATAAGTGGAAAAAAAAAGTGTTATTATTAATAAAAACCCTCCTCCCCTAATAAACGTGTGAATCATCTCCCTTTTCCCATGTTATAAATAAAAATAAATAAACATGTTTTATATTGCCGCGTGCGTAATTGCCCAAAATATTAATTTATCACATTCCTGATCTCGCACGGTAAACGGCATAAGTGCAAAAATACCAAAGTGCAAAATTGCGCATTTTTGGCCGCATCAAATCCAGAAAAATTGTAATAAAAGCGATCAAAAAGTCGCATATACGCAATCAAGGTACCGATAGAAAGAACACATCATGGCGCAAAAAATGCATTTTTTAACAGCCATCAAATAAAATAAAAGTTATACATGTTACATATCGTTGTAATCGTAACAACTTGAGGAACATATATAACAAGTCAGTTTTACCCCAGGGCGAACGGCGTAAAAAAATTAAATAAATAAAAAATAAAAAATGTGTTTATTTCAATTTCACCACACATTTAATTTTTTTCTGCTTTTGCAGTGTACTTTATGAAAAAAATCAGCCTGTCATTGCAAAGTACAATTAGTGGCACAAAAAATAAGGGCTCGTGTGGGTTTCTAGGTGAAAAAATGCAACTGCTATGGCCTTTTAAGCACAAGGAGGAAAAAAGAAAATGCATAAATTGAAATTGGCCCGATCCTCGAAGGGTTAAAGGGGTTTTCCAGCGCTACAAAAACATGGCCACTTTTTCCCCTCTCCTGTCTCCAGATTGGGTGGGGTTTGGAATTCAGTTCTATTGAAGTAAATAGAGCTTAATTGCAAATCACACCTGAACTGAAGACAAGAGAGGGGGAAAAGTTGCCAAGTTTTTGTAACACTGGATAACCACTTTAATAGTGAAAACAGTGAAAGGGTGGTAAAAAAAAAAAAAGAAAAACTGTGTGAACAACTAAAAAATAACATCTGGTGCTTGTAAAAGACATCTGCAAAAAATTGTCATGATCATTATTTTGACGGCCACGGAGACAATTTCCGTTATTTAGTACACTGTGTGCATTGGACGTCCGACATTCCATTGGCTTCAATGCAATGAAGTCAATTAAATTGTGGCAAAATCGTAGGTTTTTTAAAATAGAAAAAGCGGACGCTTTTTCTGTTTCTTGTATATAGTGTGAACATAGCCTATATGTTCCCCCTACAAAATTAAAAAATAAATTATTAAATCTACACATATTTGGTACTGCCACAATCTCAATGACCCTTCCCCCTCGCACCCAGGAAGCTTGGAGGTCCCAAATTAGAAGATGCTGGGAGTCAGTCCGACAAACGGACGCCGGCTGCACAAAGCGGGACCGCCATTGTAAGTGGGCCACGTGAGCTGAGAGGGGCACGGCATCGGACTGCTTCTCCCTGGCTTCTGCGCCTTGCCACTCGCGTCTTGAGAACAGGGGAGAGGATGTTGGTCCGACACAGTGAGGGATTTGCCCGGACCGCCAATGCAGGGAGCCACATGGGTTCAGAGGGGCACAAGCCAGACCACTTCCCGGCTCCTGAAGTTGGCGCTCACGTCTGGGGCACAGAAGACTGGCGTAGTGGCACGGCAGAGATGCTGACAGCAACCACCTCAGCATTTTTGCCAGACCTTGCCCATCTGCTTCCAGGGGGGAAGCGCAACAAAGGTCTGGCATCTAGATCTGGGGAACAGGCGGCAGGGCTGAGTGATGCAGGAGCTTCACAATAGACCAGACTTTTGCTCCACCAATATAGAGGACTGTGAGTATTTCCAGCCCAAGACCCTCTCTCCATACCCGCAGCACCTGATCTCTTATACTATAGCTATACGATACTAGCTATAAGTTGCCTATGTAATATGCTCAGAGCTCAGCACATTGGCTTTCATTTCTTATTGTTATAGCTGACCAGCAAAGCCAACCTTACCACACTGCTGCAGAACCTCGTTTTAAGCTAATCTCATTACACATAGGCACGCTCTGCTGTATGTAATACGCCTGGCCCTTAGCACATTAACCTGCATTTCTTATTGTCATAGCTGACCAGTAGCTGACCAGACAAGTCAATCTTGTTCCTCAGTGACCTAAACTAATCTCATTACACAGTGACTTTAAGTGCCTGCATGGATGCTTTGCTGTATCTAATACGCCTTGACCTCGGCGCATTGGCCAGCATTTCTCATTGATAAAGATGACCTATAAAGCCAACCTTGCTAAACGGCAACAGAATCTCATTGTCCTCATGCACAGTGACCCTAAGTGCCTGCACGGACGCTTTGCTGTATGTCACACGTTTTGATATCAATATATTAATCGCATTACTTGTTGACAAAGTAAACTTATCATGTTGACCCAACTGTATTGCATTACTGGAAGACCCCTCTGCCTCAAAAATCTGCAGCATTGCACTACATGCAAACGATCGCCTTTCTCTCACCCAATATCACCTTATCAGCGTCACTAAGCCCTTGGGCTCTTGATGCCTCTGATGTCATCTATTTTCCTATGGAGCCAGAGTAAACCCCGCAATCCTATTATTCTATACTGCTTCTTCCAGTGAGGTAATGGACAAATTCCTATCTAAAACCATGCCTGAGAGAGCCACTCGCCAACATCTATAGTCTTCAGCATCCTCATCTGCCAACGAGCCAACCGTCATGGCTACTAAAGAGCAAACGGGACAAAATCATACCCAAACCACCTTTGGCCTCCTCCCAACAATCTTCTAGAGATCTATTTGCACCTGCTTCTCCAGGTAGGGACGACATCACACCACCTAATCTGTCCCCCAGCTATAGCCTAGCAGATTCTCCAGTCCATAACCCCATTAGTGCCACATCAGTAGCTCAAAAGGTTTCCTGCATATTAATGCCAATGTTTGAGAAACGCTTGGATGTTCTTTATACGTCTATTGCCTCAGTGCTCACTCAGATCACTGCCAATACACAAAAAAAATCTGATCTAGAAGGCAGAGTGACATCATGTGAAACAACAACCTCTACACTGGAACAAATTGTTGTGCAATACCAGAAAGCTGAGACAGCACTTACAGATAAAATGGATGACCTGAAGAACCGTGAATGAGAAAATAACCTCAGGTTTGTTGGCATCCCGGAATCATTTCTCAGCCCGACTCTCCTACATTTTCTGACGTCTACTTTGTCAACAGCATTGGAGATAGGAGACCCTTCTGATGTCATCTCCATCAAGCAAGCCCACTGCATTGGTCCCCCTAGACCTCCAACTTGACTTGATACCGCTGCTCACCTGCTTATACAAGATGTATCTATCCGACACGCTCCAGTGGATCTTTTCCTAGATTCGCGGACAGTTTTGCTTCCGAAGCCAGGCAGAGACCCCAATTCCCCCAATCCTATAGGCCTATAACCTTGCTAAACACTGACTATCAATTTTTTGGCAACTCGTTTGCAGTTTATACTCCCTGCTCTTATTCACCCTTCTCAACAAGGTTTTACCCGAAATAGACAGGCTGTCTGCAATATGAGAACTGCTATCTCCTGCCTAGCAGAGGCTCAGAATCCCTCATCTTCTTTGACTATTATACTCAGTTTAGATGCCGAAAAAGCTTTTGAAAAGGCTTCATGGCCTTGTCTTCACACCACTATCCAGCGCAGACGTTTTAGCCCTGACTCAATTTTTAGCTTACACCCAGTCGGATGCCAATTCCAAACTAATGATTAACAGACCTTGCCCTTTGACACATTCAGAGGAACACGACAGTGTTGCCCCCTCTCCCCCCTTCTCTTTAACCTTTCTCTTGACCCTCTATTATGTCACATACATCCATATGCAAACTCACCACAATACTGTCGTGATGTCACCATGACTGCATTTGCCGATTATGTGCTTTTTATCATCAGAATCCCCCTGAATACACTATCCCAATTGGTGGATGTGACCAACAATTTCTCTCACGCCTTTCCCTAGCTAACTTTCTTCACCAGCCCTTCCATATCATTCCTGAATCTTACAGACTCAACTTCTTGTTGATAACGACCATTTCTATCCCTAATACATAATCCTAATTTTCAAGACACAGGTAGTTAAAGGGGAACTCCACATAAGGAAAACTTGTTTTCTAATAAAAGTACATTAAAAGTTATATACAGTATGTGCGTCTATATAATGTCTTACCATATCTGTACGGTTTTGCCACACTGGTAGCTGATAGAAATCCAGGAAGTGAAGAATGGCCTCTGTGCCAATTCACATTGTCTCCTGCTCCCACTGCTCTCCCACCTTAGGAGACAAAGATTCCATGCCTCTGTCTCACATTGTGTGTATTTGCTGAGCACAGGCTGATGATGCAGACAGGGGGCAGGGCGTGATGTCACCGGAGGCTTGGCTGGATCCCAAAACCCCTGAGTGATTAACAATCTCTGACCATCCAGAAGCAGCTGCTGCAACTTCACTGATTACTGCAGCGTCTTCAAAAAAATGATGCAGTACACAATTAAATGATGCTAAACAGGACAGAGCTGGCACTGCCAACCCCACCAGGGGAAAAAAACAAGGCATAAACAGTATATCCCATGTAAGATAATATTGGATAAAGTCCTTATTGTGGGGCTCAACTTCAAAGATAAAAGATGCTCAATCATAATATGTGCGTGGAGAGGAAAAGAAAAAAAAATAAAATTAAATTCAAAAAGTTCTTTACTTTATTCCAATATCAGCGTTACAGGTAGAGAATACAGCGTGCTGTGTGGGTGTTACAGGTAATATCTGTGTGCTGTGTGGTGTTACAGGTAGTAACTGTGTAGTGTGTGGGTGGGACCACAATGAAATCAAATAACACAAATAATAATAATGCAAATAATTCAGTAACACAATAAAACTGCAATGTGTGAACACAGCCTAGACATTCTGCAACAGTTTAGGGTGGGGAATGGGCTGGGTGGACGACTGTGATGAAACATCTGAGGGAAAGCATTGCATTCTAGAACCTGTAGTATTGTGTACAACTGCTCAACCAGGAAGTGCAGAAACACAATACAGAACAAAGACCCCCCCCCACACACACACACACACACAACAAATGTATTTTTGGTAGTTTCAAAACTGGAGTAGACAGGTAGACAATGCTATATGCTTCTGCAGAAGGTTCTTTTTTTAACCTCTACCTGGAGTTCCCCTTTAACCCCACAGAGACTATTTGCGTTGGCACAAAGCAGGTCTCAGTCATGCCTCTCATTTTCTCCATGCAAGCACAGAAACTATTTTACCCCTGACTGACCTCATTGCAAGGTTCCCTCATATAACGATACGCTTTCCCCTATTTTCAAGCTCATAGCTATATTTCCAAGGTACTGACAACCATATAACCTTCTGAATGGACTAGAGATGTAAGAAAAGCTCTAGCACACCCTCCCACAATGCGGGGCCACACTTCCTACTATTATAAATTCCTGCACACACACCCTCCTCCCGGATTATGCTAACTCTTCAGCTGCACTGACCAAATGACCAGACATACCAGGGATGACAACTTCTATACTGTTATATGACCTTGAAAGGGGCCTTAAATATTTTCCTTCTAGTAGATATTTGGAAATGCAATTACAAATTATCCACAGGGCATACCTGTCTCCTATCAGGGAGTACAACATGGGTGTCTACTAGACTGATGAATGCTTTAGGTGTCATGAGGGAAGGGCCGACCTATACCACTGTTTATGGCAATGCCCCATCATTTGCTCCTTCTGGGACCGATTCAACACATTTGCCACCTCCCATCTGGTTAATTACATCCCTCTTGGCTATATTTGGTTACGTAGACACCCATGACTTTCCTTCTCTGTGGGGGGGGGAGGAAGAAAAATTTTATATGTGATCTAAACAGCAGGGGTGAAAAACATATTACACAAGTGAAGTCAGACAACTGCTCCTCCAAACAAGCTATTCCTGGAAAAATGGATGGATTTGATGGAGGCTTCGCAGAGGAAGGAGACTCATGGGGAGAAAAAATTTTTTATTGCTGGGAGAGTTACACTGCTATTTTATGTTACAAATGCTTCAAATGAGGTTATATTTATTTGTTCCTTTATTTGTTATTTACCTATTATTTGCAAAGGCCGGCGCCGTCTTAATTTCCTACTAAACAGTATTGGGCAGCAGACGATCCACAAAATTACCGTATTTGCTGGTGTCTCCCCTATCCTGGTTGATCGTGAACCTAAGACTTCATGTCGTAAAGGAAAAGCAGATACGTTTTTAAAGAGACTCTCTCTTCTCATACGGGAGGTGCTCAGTCATCACTTCTTAAGTGGATGGTATTGCCCCAATTTTTCCCAAATTTCTTGCATGATTGTTAAAATTGTATTTTTCATTGTATGATGCCTACCTGTATCAAATACCTATTATGTAATGTTTTGAATGACTAAAATACCAATAAAAACATTTAAATATAAAAAATATATATATTATTATTTATATATATATATATATATATATATATATATATATAACCTAAAGGAAACCCATCACCATGAAAATGCTACCTAAGCTATCAGCATCATGTTATGGAGCAGAAGGAGCTGAGCAGACTGATATATATCTTTATGGGAAAAGATTCAGTATACTTTTTTAGGGTTAAAAAGCCACAAATCCATTGGTCAATGTATCCATAGACTTGTATTGACAAACCTCAGTGCAAAATATCTTGAACTCTGTTTTGTCACATATGCATACCCTTAGGTTTTCTTTCTGGGATGCCAAAGAATAGCATACCATGTTTTTTTAGAAAAAAAAAAAGACACTCCCTGTATACGGTTTTTATAACATTGGAGTTAATAGGAAACATGCATGGGTATGTGCATACATTTTCATGCTGTTCTAAAGTGTCCTTCTCATATATAGAGTCAATGTATAAGAAAATTGTGATGTGAATGCATCCCTAGTAGTAGTGCTAGTAAGCGTCATAAGTGAATTTAATGCAGGCTTGTAATTGAAGGTAAAATAAGCGCTGACAATGTCTTGTCACACCCATAATATCCCCCACACCCTCTGACAGGGAGGCAGACGCTTTGGTTGACACATAAAGTTGTTATTATAATCTCACTCAACTCTGCATCTAATATAGACAAATATATATATATATATATATATATATATATATATATATATATATATATGTTTGTTAAAAGTCTTAGGACACTCTTTGATATCAGAAATATATTGGATCAAGGGCAAGTTGTTTTTTTAAGGTGGTCATATAGAATATGAAAGAAGACCAGAATTGTCTCAGAAATGGATTTCCACAATTCTATTTGCAATATATTGTTCAAACGTAATAAGGACCCCCATGTTTTACATGTAAGTACACCTATGAAACCCTTGCCTCTGCAGCCTGGTTTGGCCTTAATTAGAGATGAGCGACTTAACAGTGTAAATAAAGCTTATCAGCCTGTTGCTTTTGAAGTCCATGCCACTCCAGGGTGGCTGGAAAAGCTGAATCCAGTCCGGGGAAATGTCTGCCAGGGCTGGATTCAGCGTTTTTCAGCCACCTGGGGTGGAGCAGCACCGACTAAATGCCGAGCTAACTAAGCGATCAGCTTAGTTTATTGTCAGGAATGTGCAGTAGCCTGGTGTGAACTGGGTCTGTTTTTACTTTTGTGTGACACACCCGCTTGCTTCTCAGCTTCTTGGCAATGCGGGAGTTAAACTGATCACTGCTAGACTTGATTTATACAGCTGAGTAGGTTTTCAGACTGACTGGTTTCTCTACCTGTCTGGAACCTGGAAGATCAGAGCGCCGGTCCAATGGGGATCCGGACAGGGCTCTTGGTCATCATAAAAGAAAGCTGAGGCAGTATCCCAGCGCTGGCTATTAGGTTTCATACCCTGGTCCCACCTCCCCCTGTCTATTCCTGCAATTCCTGTCCTAACTCCCTCTGTTTGCTGGACTTTGTTACCTGACCTCTTGCTTGACTTTTTGACTATCAGATTGTTATCTGATTTTGTACTGCCCGTTTGGTTCTGACCTTGCTTGTTTGACTATCCGATATTGTGTTTGTTTGTCTTATTCTGTGTGCTCGTATTCAGTATAGGGAACGTCTTCGTGGTTTGCCCAGGACCGATTGTGGCAAATAGGTAGGGACAGTTAGTGGGTTCAGTATTAGGGCCCCTGAAGATGTCATCATTGCCCCAAGATGGCGGCCGGGGGTTGACAGTAATGCGGTGAGTATAATGCACCACATTTCCGGGGTGGGGGGGAACACGGGGAAGGGGGCCATTCACTTACATACCACACATTACAAAGTTGTATAACTTTGTAATGTGCGTTATTTTGTGAACAAATGTTTAGCACCGCACTACCCCTTTAATGCCCAGGGCCTATTTTTCAAATCTGACCTCTGGTCTCACTTTATGTAGTAATAACCTTGTGATGCTTTTAACTATCCTCATGAGTCTGACATTTTTTTTCTGACACATTCCTCTTTATGTTCATGGTAAATGTTTGTTGATAATTTTTGGGGGGATAAACTCCAATTTATGAAAAATAGAAAAATTTTGTATGAAATGTAAATTTTTCTAAGAAAGATATTCATGCCACATAAACTAATTATTAATTAGGATGTTAGAGAGCTTTTTACAATGTTAGAGAGCTTTGAAATTTAACAGCGATTCTTAAAATATTCAGGAAAATTTCAGATTTTATTAGGGACCGGTTTAATTTTAATGGATTTGTGGGGCCTGTATGTTAGTTGCCCCCATAAATCCCCCCACTATAAAAAGTGAACTACTCAAAGTATTCAAAGTAACATTTTTGAAGTTTATTAACTCTTTAAATGTTTCTAATAAATTTAAGCAAGTTGGAGGGGGAATTTAAAAATGAAAAGATATTTTAATCCATTTTTTTCTCTAACGCAGCAAATACTAACTGTTAAATGCAACTCAATATTTTTTCCTTTTACACCAATGTTTCTAGAAATCCCCCATATGTGGTCGCATTGCGTCACCTGACTCAACCAAGGGCCTCATGACAGAGGCTTGGAAAATTTTGGGGCCTTTTTTTTAGCCATTATAACAAGTCACAGAGGCCTTGAGGTGCCAATATATATTTGTAAGACAAGTTGAAATTTTTATTATTACCATTCTGGGGGCATGTGAAACCCTGATCATTTTTTATTTAATTTTTTTTATGATGTGGCATAAATAATAATAAAAAAAAAATCTAGCAGCTTTTTTTTTTTTTTACGTTGTTTACTATACATTGCATATGACATGTACAGTTGACAGCCTAGGTTCACGCCCACTGCTCTCTGATCTGAAAGCAGTGGCTGGGCGGGGACATCACTCGGTAGGTATATACTTTCACTCCCTTCTATGTCTCCCTCTGAGGTCACACACATCTCCAAGTCTTGGATTGTCCTTGGAGATATTTGTGAAACCAGAAAATTATTTAAGCAATTCCTCCTACAGTAGTTTTTTGGGATCAGTTGTGCAATTTGCTAACCTTAATTTCCTATGCACATCGATATGTCCTGGGTACCCCTTACATTGTTGCCTCTCTAATAGTTGTCTTTTCTTGGACTACTTTTGGTAGGTACCAACCACTACATACTGGGAACAACCCCACAAGACCTGCCATAATGGACACCAGTTGTATAGCCATCACAGTTTGACATTTTCCTGCCGATTGTGGCTTTAATGCCATGGCTGATCATGTTGGTTTATATTATCTCCCTGTATCTTGGGTATTTGCATAGACGGTTTTCCCCGTGAGCCACCCTATGAATAATGCTTTATTTGTGATACTAAGATAATGATTATTCAGTAACACTGACTAGTCAAATAAATGTTCCGGATGACTGATGCATTTACAGGTGTAGAAGAGAACCGGCTTAAAATTGTGGTTTAAATGCGAATTAGATTCCCTTTAAAAACCTCTAATTGTAGAAAATATCCCTACTCCACCTTGTTTATGGGTGGCTCCACAATGAAACCTTATAAAAGACCAGTTCTTCCAAGAATCAGTTTTGTGACTTAGATTTATGAAGAGAGGTTACATTACTCCGCAACTACTACAACAATGAATATCGTCTCTACCGCGCTCATATCACTCTCTGCATTATGGAGCATTCTGCAAGGTGAGTTATTAATAATGCAGGGGTACTCATATAGGGGAAAGGAGTGAAAAAGCATGATGTATTAAAAATTAGGTTTATTATTAAGGGGACAGTAGCATTAGCCAGTCGTATACATCCTAGTAGTCCCAATGCTAGTTGTGCTCATCTATATTCAATGTTTTATTGTTTGATCTGATATGATGTTTTTGGTGCTTATGAAGGGAAACCAAACCTAAACTCCACATGGCTTCTCTAACACTTATGATGCTTTAAGTGTGTACAACAACATGGGTGAGCCTACAGAGATTGCAAGCACTAGCTAACCCCAGTGGAGACCTTGTTGCTGTCCCTATTCTCCTAAACATGCCAGTATGAGTTTTGCCCACTGGGATTAGGCTTCTTCAGGGTGGGCAGGAACAATGGGGGGGGGGGGGTAAAGAAAAAAGTGTGAAATGTTATTTAAGGAAAACAGGCTTCTTTTCATAAAAAACAAATTTGTTCACCTTCATGAAATAGGGAAGATGAGTAGGAGAGTCAAACTTCCACTTTGAAGACACAAACAGACCTTGTACAAAAAAATGTACACAAAATATGCACAAGCCAAAAAGACAGAAATGGCTGCACATCGCACCCATGGCTGACACGAAAGCTTATTCAGCTACATTTAAAACCAACATCAGAAGTTAGTATAGAATTTGGCCAAACCATATTGCCTCATGTACCATGTGCAGGTCTTCTGATACACATGAGTCCCTAAACCAGCCATAGGTGTGAGGTGCAGCGCTCTTTTTCTTCCCTGAACCGTATTTTGTTTCTCTCTTTTCTCTGTGTTTTTGCACTCCTCCTGGCAACCCACATGACCACAATTAGCAGGAGACACCTGAGTGCACATGGTTTTAATCCCTCCTGTCTTTTCCCATTCTGTTTGCAGCAGCTATGGTGAGCGCAATACCTCATTCAGACTTGTGCTGTTTGGGGGCGGCCTTCTCCGCTGGCGGTGCTGGCCGGGTTCTGGTGTGGTGTTTTTGGGTCTGGTCCTGTGACATGGGGGTCGCAGGGCCGTCCCATGGCCTCCCTTCCCTGACTGTGCACGCCTGCTGGGTTGGTAGTCACTGACCGGCACGGTGTGGACTTAGTGTAGGGACCCATGTGTATCAGATACCTGCATGATGGTACATGGGGCAGTATGGCTTGATCAATTCATACACAAAATTCTGATGTGTTTTTTATTTAGCCTAGGGGCACTAGTATCAGCCATAGGTGCGAGGTGCAGAGTTCTTTTTCTTCCCTGAACCAAAAAAATGTACACAGTTTGCCATTCTTCTGTGCTGCAGGGAATGATAATCCTCCCTTTAGAAAACAAAACAGATCAAAAATACCAGATTCATGTCATATAGTAATAGGCATATTTCTGCATGGACTGGACATTTAGGCCACATACAGCCGATGCTTTCTAGGTCACTGATGGCTCTTCCCTTCTTATATATTTATACTGTGTGGTCATTTAGCTATTATTCACGTTCACGTTTTTCACTATATTGGAATGCTGATATCACTTTTTGCATATATTTAGCTGTATCTTCTGGAACCTGGTGCGATTGCTCGCATCACAACTTACCCTATTTTTTTATTTTTTTTGCTGCGACTTTTGTTTTTTATTTAGAAGATAGAAACATAGAAGATTGTCGGCAGAAAAAGACCACTGGGTCCATCTAGTCTGCCCTTGTAGTATTTTCTTTCTTATTATCTTAGGATAGATGTATGTTTATCCCAGGCGTGTTTAAATTCTGTTATTGTAGATTTACCAACCAACTCTGCTGGAAGTTTGTTCCAGGTATCTACTACTTTTTCAGTAAAATAATATTTTCTCACATTGCTTCTGATCTTTCCCCCAACTAACCTCTCACTGTGTCCTCTTGTTTTTTATCTCAGTTTTTTACTAAAAACACTTCCCTCCTGAACCTTATTTAGTCCTTTAACATACTTAAAGGTTTCAATCATGTCCCCCCTTTCCCTTCTTTCCTCCAGACTATACAGATTCAAATCCTTAAGTCTTTCCTGATATGGTTTATTCCTCACACCCTCCACCATTTTTGTAGCCCGTCTTTGGACCAGTTCTATTTTATCAATGTCCTTTTTTACTTAAAGTTTTTTTTAAAGTGCATCAAAAAGTAAAACCTATATGTATGTCCTACAATGACATGGATGCAGCAACTCAAGCCTGATAACATTGTTAGCAACTGCACAACTGAACCTCTGACTAAAACTTATTTCTTATGATTCCAGTGAATTCCCTGCAGTGCTACTCATGTACTGATATGAGAAACAACACTGAGTGCAACCAGCTACCGACGGTGACCTGCAACTCCACCTCCAGCTATTGCTTTACACAAGTGGAAAAAGTACTGGGTATGTGCACATTCCCCACATTTTCTTCCATTGTCAGTGTCGTCAGAATATCTAAATATAGTGTAGCTATTTTTTGTTGCTAGAGGCAGACGTTGAAGTTACCGCACCTTGATGCAAAATTTGTAAAAGAACTCTTGAAAAAATACTCTTGAACCAAGACATTATTACTTAGTGATAAAATATTACCTCCATGCTTTTACTGAACAAAACGCACTACAGAAAAACCAAGGACCTTATAATACTCCCACACTATGACTACTACCATTATCACTGCAAACTGTAATGTACCATTACCTTACTGTGACCATTTTGCCCTCTACAAAGTAGTAATTCCCTTGAAGTGCTCCTAGCAGTAGTAAGGCATCTTGTAGGTGATAAAGCCAATGGCCCACAAAAAGGAAAATTTCAAAGAATAGAGTTTATGAATCTCTGCTCTACCATAGAATTAAACTGTGTTTGCATCTTGAGAATGCACTCAGAATAACTTTCAGAGCATTACAAAGAATCTACAAAAGTTTTTTGTGTATTCAGCAGAAAGCAGCAGCTGAAAACTGGGGGAAGGAGACTTAACAGATAATAACAATTATAGAAGGAATTGTTAATCTCACAATGCGCAGCAACAATATTAAAAGTTAAGTTTGAACGGAATACCCCTTTAGTACATATGGTGACATCCTGCTTCTCCCCTGGTGGGGGATGTGGAAAAGAAGAATTGCATGTTACCTTTAAACATATTTGATCTATTCTACCATGAGAGATATCCCATTGCAAGAGATGTCTGGTTGTAGCTTATTACTTTCCACTTCTAAAATCAGTGATCAGTGAGCAAAGGGAGCTGGTGCTCATAAATATCGAGGGCTACTGAACACATGCACATAATGGAGAGAACTACTTATTGTCCATGTTATGCAGGGCGATCTCTCTGAATTAGCTGCACAGAACAATGTAAGCGATACATCATTCTGTTCAGCCTATTTGTCACTAGTTTATGCTACCCTTAGATAGGGCAGCATAAACTTACTGACAGTCTTTTAAAAGTGTATAGGCAGCTTTATGGGCTAGCTGTTTATTTTGGATCACAGAAAACAGAGATCATGAAAATTCATGAACTGACACAAAAAATATATTAAAAAGTAAATAAATATTCGTTACCCAATAATAAAACTGGTGGTTACTACTGAGGGTTCTTGTCTTAACCAGTTCTTTTCTTTCTGTCCAGTTAATTATCTGAAGATAACTAAGAGATGCGGACATAGCACTGAATGTAACTCTGGAAACTACAATGTCTGGATAGCCTCTAAGCACACATCCTGCTGTATCGGAAACCTCTGCAATGAATTTGCCAATGGGAAGACCAATGTAACATACAATGTTTTCCTAATACTGGCTGCAGTGCTGGCTCTTTCTATCTTCAAGAACATTTAATCTGATAATATCAACATCAAATGACTTTCCCATAGACAATGATGTTGAGAATATGGTGATAAAGCAACTTTAGATAAGAGGTGGCACAATTTCATCATGTTCTGACCGACTTAAGTAGGACTTTTCCTACTATAACAAGGCTTCAATGTGCTCACATGGTCATGTATTCATGTCAATGAATCTGAGTTGCAAAAAGGGAGACAAGAGGGGGGCTATTTCTAGAAGAAAGCTTTTCTAAGCCTGGATAACCCCTTTAAATCAGATCTTGTTCACATTAGTGGGTCCTACTGTCAACCATCTGATATATAGCCACACATTATGTAATTTGGTTACCGTAGAGGTATCTGACATCAAATGTTTCCCAGGTCTCAACTACTCTTAACCCACCACTGAGTAGCACACAATAAAATAATATATAGTACTTGAGCTTCGCATAGGTAGCATCAAGACTAAAAGAAGTAACAATAAATTGATATGTTGTGATAGTTTTGTGTGATGTCTACTTATTTGTATGCAGTAAAACCTTGGTTTTTTTAGCACTTTTTACTGTTTGATAAAGAGGCCACAAAATGCATCACAGTAAAGTGATTAATGTACAGGTGGAAAAGAATCAAAAACCATCATGCACCGCTTGCAGAGATTGATCAGAGTTTATTCAAGACAGCATTTCCTAGACCTGTTTTAATTCTGCCATGGAGCAATGTCTTTAGAGGTGGTTAACCCCCATTATTGTGCTGCTGTTGGATGTAAGGGAAGAATACATTCTATTCTGTTCTATTCTATTTTGTTATCACTAGGATGGTCATTTTTATTGGATGGCCGTCATTTAACCGCAAATAATGGCCATTATTTTAAAACAATGTCCATTGTTTCAAAAAAACATTCGACTGCCATTAAATAACAGCCATCGAATAAAACAAAGATTTTTACCTAGTAAGAACATAGCCTAAATTTTAATGTGTTTTCCCTTAGTCCCATCAGCAGTACAAGCTTACTTTATAAGTAACTCACTGGCCATCAGGGCTGGTCACGTTATATAGTCAAGGGGGAGGTTCTAGTTAATTGTTTAATTGTGCTAATTATTAAGATGTTATTGTCCTGCAAATTCCCAAGGGGCTAACAATAAGAAAAAACACATAAATCTCTCCTATCTAGTCTCAAATTTGGATGATTTATTATGTTATTTTTTACATCACTGTGAGTGCAGTGTTTAGGCATTTGCACACCTGTCAAAGAAGACTACATGTGACCATATGTGACCTACAGTATGTATGAACTATTCCCCATTTACAGCATATGTCACAATTTGTGTTGTAATGATTCCAATCTTTCAGTAATAAAACCAGCCCCAAAAAGATATTTGTCCTTAAAGGAACTGCATTAGGTATGCTGCTTAAAATAACAAAGTGAGCATTATACACCCAGTCAGTGAACATTTTAGGTACCACTACTGAGGCACAGATTCCCATGGCCTTTAATCTTAAAGTGCTTAAACACTGAAGAAAACATGGCTGTTGTCGTCCAGAATCAGCCCATTTGTTCTTAGGTTGTGTGAGGTATTGCAACTCAGACTTGTTCGCTTAAAGGGAATATGTCCGCTGCAATTCAAATTGCAAACTGCTGATACTGTTAGATCAGGAAGACACCTGGTATCTCTCATACATCTGTCTGTGATTCCCGAATGTAGAAAAATGCTTTTATTCTATAGTAAGAAGAGTCAAAAGAGGCTTTCCCGAGCTCCTGTAGTGCAGCAAGCTGTAACCCCCTTCCCCATACCTAACCTTGGTTTGGACTTCCAGGTGTCAATCAAGCAGAGAGGGAGGAGAGGGGTAACACCTCTTTGACTCCTTGTACTAGAGAATAAAAGCATTTCTCTAACCAGGCATAATGGGAGTTGTAGTTTTGCAACAGCTGGAGAGCCAAGTTTCCCTACCCCTCCTCTATATCCTGCAAGCACAGATGGATATATGAAAGGTACCAGGTGTCTTCTTCACCTAACAGGATCTAACAGTGTCAGCAGTTTGGAATGTGAATTACAGTTGACAGATTCCTTTTAATTAGCGGCAATATCAGACACTACAAAGAAGACAGGACTACAGGACCACCCCCAGTGTACCGAACCGCCTAATTTGCATATTGATTAAAGTGAAGATTTGGTGATAACGACCCAGAGGATGAAGGTAAGGGCCCTATTATACGGAGCAATAATTGACCAAATCGGCCCTATCCGGCTGATTATCACTCCGTGTAATTAACACAACGATTAGCTGATGACAACGATCATCAGCTCATCGTTGATATAGGTTTTACGTGTAATAGTGATACGCGGCCAGCGGCTGCCGATTTCCAAACTGTATACATTACCTATCCATGCTGCAGGGCTCCTCTTGCGCTCTGCTTCTCACTGGGTCCCAAGCACTGCAGCTCCAGAGCGGCCTGTCTGAGCTGACAGGCTGCTCAGCCAATCACAGCCAGTGATTGGCTGAGCAGCCTGTCAGCGCAGACAGGTCACTCTGGAGCTGCAGCGCACGGGACCTGGTGAGAAGCAGGGCACAAGAAGAGCCCTGCAAAGTGTATCCATTACCCATCCATGGTCCAGGGCTCCCCTTGCGGTCCGCTTCTCCCAAATCCCAAGCGCTGTGGCTTCAGAGCGGCCTGTCTAAGCTGACAGGTTGCTCGGCCAATCACTGTCTGGGATCAGCTGAGACAGGCCGCACTGAAGATGCAGCGCAAGGGACCAGGGAGAAGCGGACTGCAAGGGGAGCCCTGGAACATGGTTAGCTAATGTTTGCAGTTTATGTAAGGGCTGCAAGGACATCGATGTCCATGCAGCCCTTGTTAAACGATTATCGGGCCGTGTAATAGGCCAAGTAAACGAGCGCCGATCTAGCAGATTGGCGCTCGTTTACAGTTATCGGGACGTGTAATAGTATCCTAAGAAATTTACCTTCATTATCCGTGTGCGCTAGGGAACATGACAGCAGACTGGAGTCTTGTAACCTGCCATTAGTTATCCTTTACCTCTAAGGCTATGTTCACACAACTTAAAGAGACCGGCCGTTCTTAAAGAAATCGGCCGTACTTTCTGGTCGTAGTGTTCTGATGCGGGCGCAACAGCGCGCCCGCATCAGAACTTGTCACTGCACACAATGAAGCAAGCGGCCGGAGCCACTCGCTTCATTGTGGGAACTGACAGGTCTTTCTGCGGCCGCAATTCACTGAATTGCGGCCGCAGAAAACTGACATGTCAGTTATTTGCGGCCCCGTACAGGATCCCGGCCGTAGCGTATACGATGTGTATACACTCCGGCCGGGATCCCATACCAGAAAAGGCAGTTCCACACTGTGCAAAGTAAGAAATGTGAACATAGCCTAAGGATTCCTGTATAAGGGCCCTTATCAGTAGCACCTGCAAAGCAGAAATATCATAGCAGAGAAGATGGCTGAAGTCAGTACCAGGAATAAGACTAGAAATTGAATAAAAAGTGGATGGAAACAGGGCTAAGAGACTATCAGAAGCCAAAGCTGGAGCCAGGTATCAAAACTAGCAGCAATATGCTGCCAAATTAACTCTATGCATCACATGACAAGAGGCTGTGGCAAATTTCTAGATTGTCTAGTTTAAGTATGCACTAAGAACTAGCCAGTATTGGTAAATTGGGACCGCTGTATAGGCTTTGCTTGGAGTGCTCCCTTCTACAATCATAGTAATTTTTCAGGTATCATATGAGGATATATATGTTACAATGTACACAACCCTTACCCATAATGATCAGACATGCTGTGTTTTTAACGGATTTTAAAAAGGAAAAGATGAGGGAGGAGGGACTAATTAAAAAATGAAATAAAATAATAAAAAGGCCTGTACTCTACCTAACAGATCCCCTGCCGATGGTCCCCATCTCCACACACTAGAAGTATCTGCTCACTGGCTGCAGCCCTAAACTGTGAGAGACAACCTCACTTATTGACTTCAATAAAAAAATCTTATTTATGAAGCGCATTTATATACGGCATGGTCTCCTGCAATAAGACAGGGAGATCGGTGAGCTGCAAAGCATAGGGCTCAGCCACACGTTTCTCTCATCTTCTTTTAGCAATTTGTGGGGGTGTTAGCACCAAGACCGCAACCAATCAAAACTACTGACATGTCTCTATGACATAAAGGGAGTATTCCAAGTGTCGGTTTGTGATCAGATTCTAACCACTGCTTGACAAAGACCTCATGTACAGTAGGTTGAAATGTTGCATTTGCTGTACCTACTGATGTCAATAAAGCTGTTAGAATACTCTTCAGGTCTACTTTGCCTACATCTGGGGTTGTGGGCAATCCGCCGTACATCCCATTTCTACTAACCGGACTCACTGAACCCTTTGTGGACTCTTTCATGGTGCTGTTGGTTTTTATTCACTTTTGGTTATGTCAAAAGTTTTGTTCAACGACAGACAGCTTTATTGCCCCAATTCTGCCCTTTCAGTTTTTGGCAAGTATGTAGCAGTGATATAGTTCTGTGATGTGTCATTACTGCAATGTGAATACGCCCTAACTATCCAATGAGATGCTCAAATTTCTTTAAGAAAACTACAATGGTATTGTGTAAGCATAAAAGAAACTAAAGGTGTGGTGACATGCCAATACAGAATATTTAAGGCATATCTGTTACTGACCGAGACACTAAGTAAACTACTAGGAGACACATCCTGATGATCTTCTAACCGAGACACATCATTACACTGAACCCTGGTATAGCCAGTAACTCTACCCTGACTGGTGAATATGATGAAGCTTTTGCATCTGGCAACATTGCTTTTCTTAGTAATATTGGGGCATGTAACAGGTAAGCACACTCACACACTACTGAACGGAATGGTATACGGTATATACTGGGGAATTGGGATGTAAGTGAACTTGTTACTACAAGCACAAATGGAATATCAAAGTAGCAATCGTACAGCTCGGACTTTGAAGAGAACACTGCTTCCTTTTCCATGCTATAAGTACTTGTGATTGTAATAACCTGTGCCTCATTTATATAGGTACATTACATTTATATGTATATTACAGATACAGAACATATTTATTCTTTTCAAAGAGTAAAATGAAATTTGTGACAATTTTTTGCAGAAATCAATAGTCCAGGCGATTTTAAGAAACTTTGTAATTGGGTTTATTAGCCAAATATGCCATTATCTGCATTTAAAAAGCCTTTTCCCAGGTCCCCCCCCCTTCCTCTTTTCCATCCACTGCAAAAAATCTGGAAATTGTGACTTGTTGCATCAGACGTACCCAGTCTGGTCTATAGAGAGGGGAGGGGGGAGTTAGCCGACAGCAGAAAGCAGATAACAGAGGATTACAGGCTGGGTGAACGCTGTAATCAGAGGTCAGAGAGGTCAGTGGTGTCTGTCAGAGGATATAACGGGTGAGGTATTTGTAGATTGACTCTTTATTGTCCTGTTTTGGTCTATTATTTAGCTCTCTCCATAGGAGAACAATGAAGACAGGGGGGAGAGCTTCAAACTGCTTTTTCATGTTAAAAATGCATTTTTCGGCTAATAAACCCAATGACAAAGTTTCTTAAAATCGCATGGACTATTGATTTAAAAAAAAAAAATTTCAAGATAGTGACACTTTAAGCCATTGACAGTAGAGAATCCTGGATGGGGGTTAATGCATTTTTCAATGTATTATATAAAACCTGTGTACTTAGTAAGATGATAATGTAGACGATGATGAGTTTTCTGTATATGTTCATCCAACAAGAACTGCCTCTTTTCTACATACTGCTTCATACCGCTCTTTCTTGAGACACGTGTTGCAGGTAATTTCTGTTGTTCTTGTTTTTCAACACCATCAGGCCATAATCCCACGTAGTAAGACACCGGCCCCTGGGGGACTTCTAGTATAAGCGCTCTGATCTCTCATTGAGATCTATGCTGCATAGATATGCAGCATAGATCAATGAGATCAACACTCACTTGCTTTCGGCTGCTGCAGCCGAAAGAATCTGAGTGCCTAGCCGGGATCAGCGCCATTTTGGCGGAGACCCCGGCAGGTAACAGACACGGAGATTTCTCCTCCGGGGATCTGCTGCAGCAAGTAATCGGATGCAGCTGTCAACTTTGGTGAGGTAAGTACAATATAATTTAACCCTTTAGTGACCAAGCCTATTTGGGCCTTTAAGGACAAGTGCCATAAAAAACTTTTTCCCAGTAATTGAAGCACATTACAAAGTTATATAACTCTGTAATATGCTTCAATCACCTATCTGTCTCCCTTCTCTGTCTTTTCCCCCCTCCACCCCCCACTAGGAAGTGTCCTGACTCACACAGACCTGATTACTGCCGTCACCGTCACCAGGCAGCTCCTTCTTGTGAGGATGAGTCATCAGCAGGAGGGCTGCTCTAGGTCCTGTTACACCAGCCCCCCTCCTTGTCAGGTGACTGCTTGCTCAGCTTATCTTCTCTAGTAACATGACTCCTTCACTGAGTCCACGGCAGCAGGAGAGAGAGGGTATGAGGGGAGGGGGGAGCTGCCTATGTGCCGGAGTCAGTCTGAGGGAAGATAAGCAAGTGAGATGTGACAAGTGATGGCTTGCAGTTGTTCAGCCAATCGGAGGTGAGCAAGCCTGTCACCTGACAAGGCAGGGGAGGGGGGAGGCTAGTGTAACAGGAGAAGGAGCTGAGAGAAGAGCTTGGTGACGGTGACGACAGTAATTAGGTATGTGTGAGTCAGGACACTTCCTGGTGGGGGGTGGAGGGGGGAAAAGACAGGGAAGGGAGGCAGATAGGTGATTGAAGCACATTACAGAGTTATATAACTTTGTAATGTGCTTCAATTACTGGGAAAAAAAATTTCATGGCACTTGTCCTTTAATGATCAGGCTCATTTTTCAAAGTCTGACCTGTCTCACTTTTTGTGCCTATAGCTCAGTGATGCTTTAACGTATGCTAGCAATTCTGAAATTATTTTTACGTAACATATGGTACTTTATGTTAGTGGCAAAATTTGGTTATATCAAAATATAATGATAAATTTGCACTGTACAAATTCTAAAAGTTCTTTGCACCTAAAAAAAGAAAGTCATATCACATAAATGAGTTACTAAGTCACATTATCAATATGTCCTCTTTATTCTGGCTTCATTTTGTAAACATATTTTATAGCCCTAGTCGGCAGCATTGCTTTTAATAAAATAAAAATAGCTCTTTAGATTTATCGTAGAAGTAAACTTCAGTTTTTACTTTTCACTGCCAGGACAGTCCATCATTTGCCACTCATGTGAAAAATTCACCAACATCACAGAGTGCAACCTGCAGCCTCCAGTAACCTGTACCATGGAAGAACCTTACTGTAAAATAATACAGGAGAAAACAGGCATTCCTGGAATGGAAATGTGTGAGTATCAAATGTTATATATGAACCAGTCATTGAGTACTATTAGGGTCCTTCTACACTAAAGGGATATTACCATTTAAACTAATAAAGTCAAACTCGTAGGGTTCGTCAAGATAAAAAAAATTTGGAAATACATGCATTTAGCACACTTGCCTCCTTCTCCTGATATGCTGCTCTTTCCCTCCCATTGTTGACACCTTGTTGTCTAGGTTACAGACCACCACTCTGCTCCGTTCCCCAGCTAGAGAGAGCCTAGAGATGAGCAAACCTCGAGCATGCTCGAGTCCATCCGAACCCGAACTTTCGGCATTTGATTAGCGGTGGCTGCTGAACTTGGATAAAGCCCTAAGGCTATGTGGAAAACATGGATATAGTCATTGGCTGTATCCATGTTTTCCAGACAACCTTAGAGCTTTATCCAACTTCAGCAGCCACTGCTAATCAAATGCCGAAAAGTTCGGATCCGGATCGACTCGAACCCGGTTCGCTCATCTCTATTGGTAACCTAGACAATGATCTGTCAACAATGGGAGGGAAAGAGCAGCATATCAGAAGAAGACAAGTTTGTTAAATGAATGTATTTGCAAAAATATTTAACTTGGCGAGTCCTACAAGCATAACTATTTTAGTTGCAATGGAAATACCCCTTTAAGTGCCCAATGTGTACATCCAATGTATATTTATGATAGATATGGTGGTTCCCGTGGGATAAATTAATTTAAAGGGGTTGTCCGGAGAACTTTCACTCAATTTTGGACACATAGAGGTGTGGAAGGCTGGTGTATGGTGGCTGGTGGTATATGCTGGTCCTCCAGCATGTTTTGTCCTATAGCTGCACAATGTCACCTCCTAATATTCAGATGATGTTTAACCTATAGTCATACTTCTCCTTTTTGCAACATCAACCTGAAACACTGTACAGTAGCTTATGCTTAGACATATATGGGAGAGGTTTGTGCTTATGACAGTGAACAATCTGCTGATTCCCTGATTTACTGGTTACATAAAGTTTAACGTGCCAGTGAAGCCCAGATGTTGTGCATTTACCTATTTGTCTTTCTTGCATTTCAGACTCCAAAGTAACAACCACCAAAGGATGCGCCAGCGCGGCAGAATGTAATGGAGAAGATGTCAGTATATGGGAAACTAAGAAAAACATATGGTGCTGCAGTTATGACTTATGCAACAAATTTGAAAATGTTGGCAAGGCGGGAATCATCAGCTCCGATTCCCCTGCACAGAGGACTGTCTTATTACCCCTCATCTACACTATAGCTGTATACCTTTTATATTGTGCTTAGAGGTTTATTGCGTTTCCTTATAACATATGAAATAGGTGCAAAAGAAGAACAACTGAATGTAGCCAGAGTACTTTTAGAATTACTGTTACGTCCATGTACGTGTACTCTACAGAGTTCCCGCATAGACTTCAAGCCGTCCGCCCAAAGAATTGATGTGTCAATTCTTTGGGTGGACAGTGGAATTCGCCAAATATCATTGAGTCTAAGTAACGGGCAGGACATCAAGCGGAGGCCGCCTGGAAGAATCCGCTTGAGGTCTCTGCGGAAATTCTGTATTGTGCTTGTACCCTAATAGTTAAACAGGGCAAACACACAGACTAGACAGTCTAGGAGCATACCTGATTCATGACACTGACTTGTGCTGTCTGATAAATCTATAAACTGTGTAGTCTATGTTGATTACTGACTTACTAGTTGACTTACTTACCTTAAAGGAGAAGTCCGGCCAAAATTAATTTTTGATATGTTGTTACTTATGAAAAGTTATACAAATTTCTAATGTACATTAATTATGGGAAATGCACATATACTGCTATTTCCCTTAATTTAGTAGATCAGGAAGTGTTAGAATTCTCTCTGAAGAAGTGACGTCACGACCCAGGGTGTAATTCCTATGGAGTGTCCAGCAGGGGGCGCTCTCTATATAGAAGTCTATGGGACTTTATTGTTTCTATGGGTTTCTATGTAATGTAATGTAATGTTATGTACAGTGTGCTTTATTGAATGAATACATCTATGGAATACTTTGGGGAGCAAGTGTCCTTGCTCCCCAAAGTATTGCATAAATGTATTAATTCAATACATTCGGATATCACAGTAAGCCCGCCGATCCGCCGCATTTCCGCCTCATTTCCGCTGATCCGCCGCACGCCGATCCGCCGCATTCCCGCCGATCCGGACCATATACATTGAACTACAGCTCCCATCATCTGCTTCTAGTATGAACAGGTAATGGGAGCTGTAGCTGGGTAATGGATATGACATGCCGCCGGGCGCAGGGGGGAGCCGCTCAGTACACAGCAGCTCTCCCCCCTCCTCCTCCTTCCGGGATAACTTCCGCCTATAGCACTGCTGACTCCCTGCCTGGCCGCCGCTCTCCGCTCTCATATACCGGCTCCCGGCATCAGCGCGGACACCAGGATGCATCGGGAGCCGGTATGTATGGGGGGAGAGCGGAGAGCGGCGGCCAGGCAGGGAGTCAGCATTGGTATAGGCGGAAGTTATCCCGGAAGGAGGAGGAGGAGGAGGGGGGAGAGCTGCTGTGTACTGAGCGGCTCCCCCCTGCGCCCGGCGGCATGTCATATCCATTACCCAACTACAGCTCCCATCACCTGTTCATACTAGAAGCAGATGATGGGAGCTGTAGTTCAATGTATATGGTCCGGATCGGCGGGAATGCAGCGGATCGGCGTGCGGCGGATCAGCGGAAATGCGGCGGATCGGCGGGCTTACTGTGATATCCGAATGTATTGAATTAATACATTTATGCAATACTTTGGGGAGCAGGGACACTTGCTCCCCAAAGTATTCCATAGATGTATTCATTCAATAAAGCACACTGTACATAACATTGCATTACATTACATAGAAACCCATAGAAACAATAAAGTCCCATAGACTTCTATATAGAGAGCGCCCCCTGCTGGACACTCCATAGGAATTACACCCTGGGTCGTGACGTCACTTCTTCAGAGAGAATTCTAACACTTCCTGATCTACTAAATTAAGGGAAATAGCAGTATATGTGCATTTCCCATAATTAATGTACATTAGAAATTTGTATAACTTTTCATAAGTAACAACATATCAAAAATTAATTTTGGCCGGACTTCTCCTTTAAGCCACAAATCCAGGGTATGGAGTCACACATAAGCCACACGCAGAGGGGCATTGTCTCAGATTTATCAACATGCCTGAAACCAAACTGACCTGCCCATAGAAACCATTCAAACAAGCTCTTGTAAAATAAAGGCTTAGCTGTGATTGGTTGCTGTGGGTAAAACCAGACAGTTTTGGTATTAGGCATATCGATAAATCTCGGCCATCTTACAATTGTCCAGCCTGAGGCCTGCGGTGGGGGAAGGTCATTTTTCTAATATTACAATAAAGACAAGAAATACAGCATTTAGTGAAATCGTGATTTATCCAGACTGAATATTATAAAAGCATTCACATTAATTATATGGATAAAAAAGAGGCATAACACAGAGCCAGGACTCCTCTACTCCTAATGGAACTGATGAAGGACAAGGCACATCAGCTTGACTCCTGCAGAAAGGATCAGTCGGCCTTTGAGACTGAAACGCTGTGTATAAAAAAGTCACAACTCTGACGGCCATATTTAAAGGAGTAATCCAGCGAAAATATTTTTCTTTCAAATAAACTGGTTTCCATACTTATCAGCTGTTGTATGTCCTGCAGGAAATGTTTTCTTTTCAGTTTGACACAGCGCCCTCTGCTGACATCTCTGTTCGAGACAGGAACTGTCCAGAGCAGCAGCAAATCCACGTAGAAAACCTCTCCTGCTCTGGAAAGTTCCTGTCTCGAACAGAGGTGGCAGCAAAGAGCACCGTATAAGATTGGAAAAAAAATTCCTGCAGGACATACAGCAGCTGGTATAGCAAGCCTGGAGATTTTTAAATAGAAGTAAATTACAAATCTATATAACTTTCTGAAACCAGTTGATTTGAAAGAAAGATTTTAGCTGGACAACCCCTTAAAAGGGGGTTTGGGAAACGACTACATTCTCCAGGAAAAAGCACCACCCTTGTCTATTGGTGGTGTGGGGTATCACAGCTCCTTTACTTGAATAAGCAATGCTTGACACAACCCATGAGGCAACACTGGTTTCTGGGGAAAATGGCCATATTTTAAGTTTCAGAAAAGCCCTTTACGCCAAAAAGAGCAGTCAGTCCACTGGTCTCATAAGTTAGAACCTTTGATATGTATCACATGTTTAGTATTTTTTTATATAAAATTTATTCTGATCTACATAATTCACAGTATGTATGATTAAATGGGTTGTCCCACAAAATCAGGTTATGCCAGATCCTCAGTATATGGCAAAACTAAAGGCGATGGCTCTGATCGATGAAGACTGAATGAATCGGCAATGCTTGTGACTGTCCCTCCATTTATTTTCTAGGAGAGCCTCTGGAAACAGCCAAGTGCTATAGTCAACTATTTTTGCTGGCTAATAAAGAGAACTAATGGAGTGTCACGCTGAATGCATGACCACTGCTCCCTTCTCATGGGACACTAAGGGACCTGTTCACATAATTGGGGGGTGTCCCAGCGGCCAGACCCCCACCCTGGCGATCAGTTACTTCTGCCTATGCTGAGAAATGGCCATGACTTGGCTTCTTGGGACGACGCCTTTAATGGCTGCAGTGATTAAACTATTAATGTAAGGCATTCTTCAAGGCTTCTTTGGACCTACATTTAGGTCCTTTGAGGTACAAAAATACCATGAAACCCATACGGTATCTGTACAGGTGCTTCGGCTCTGGCAATCTCAGTAAAATCTTTGGCGTCCAAGATTAGAAGGAAGATATTTTTATTCTGAAAGAAAAAAGACTGAATTGTATTAAGCGATTCCCGCTTTTAACATCACAAACACACGACCATCCAAAGTGTACACTAAAACTAGGAGATCAGTAAGATCAGTGCCCATACAATAATTTTAGCCTACAATTTCAAAATTCCTATGTGTTATAAATGAGCAAAACTGCATGGAACTGAATGAGCATTGGAAGCTCCAACTTGTTCGTTTTCAATGGAGGAATGGGTAGGTACTTGGTAATCTGTAGCAGTGCCATAGAGAATAAGGAGAGCAGCGGTGCACATGCCACCCACCGTTCCAATCAAGACAGACAAGTCGGGGTCCCATTCCTGTGGATAAGGCATAAGTTAAGTTTAAATATTGATGGCTCTTCCTTAAAATAGACCACCAATGTCTGATAAATGGGAGGGTCAAATCCTTAAAAAAATTCAATAGGAAGGAGCTGCAGTACCAGGCAAAGTGGGAACCCAGCCTGAATTCAGCTTACATGTTTACTTTTATGGCCACAATTATAACAACTTGTTTTGGTCTGTTTATAGCCCAAATAAACAGCTGTATCCCCTGGCAAGGGGGTGCAAAAGTCTAGTTAGTGTAAAAAAAAAAAGGATAAAAAAAAGGTTGTAAACACATCTTCTACACTCTTGTTTGCCTTTGTATTTCCGGTTGTTAGACCATGTGACAAAGAGTTCATACTGAATTCAGGCTTTATACCCAAAGTATACAGGTCAGCATACCAGTATTATTACTAGGCCACAGCGGGCCTATTGACTTTTGGATGTTCTATTTTTTTTTTTTTTTCTGCAAGCTTAATCCGCTGCATATATTTTGGGAAGGGGACAAGCAGAGTCAACAATGGGCTACTTTTGGTCCATTAAAGACAATGGGGGAGCTTTATTAAACTGGTGTAAAGTAGAGTTGTCTTAGTTGCCCCTAGAAACCAATCAGATTCCACCGTTCACTCCTAACAGATTCTTTGAAAAATTAAAGGTGGGATCTGATTGGTTTCTAAGAGCAACTAAAACAATTCTACTTTACACCAGTTTGATAAATCTCCTCCAATGTGGCTGCTACATATGAGCTGTATTAAACTAAGATGTATGTGACTTCTTAGGTGTCATACTGAGGTCAGATTCGACGGGAGCGCAAAGGTAGTGTAACACTTTTATCAAGAGGAATATGAAGGCCACCAAGCAGCTAAAGTGGGCTACAAATTTTACCTTCTGCTCTGTTAAGCCCATAGTCAAAGCCTTTTTGTATAATAATACAGCTTATCACCCACAAGGCTTGCATTTTATATGGTAATGTCCATTTGACAACTTATATCAGGCCATATAATGCCCAGTCATGCACTTTTAGGCTGGGTTCACACTACGTATATTTCAGTCAGTATTGTGGTCCTCATATTGCAACCAAAACCTGGAGTGGATTAAAAACACAGAAAAGATCTGTTCACACAATGTTGAAATTGAGTGGATGGCTGCCATATAACAGTAAATAACGGCCATTATTTCAATATAACAGCTGTTGTTTTAAAATAACAGCAAATATTTGCCATTAAATGGCGCCCATCCACTCAATTTCAACATTGTGTGAACAGAGCCTTTCTGTGTTTTCAATCCACTCCTGGTTTTGGTTCCAATATGAGGACCACAATACTGACTGAAGTATAAATAGTGTGAACCCAGCTTTAATGAGACTTATAAATCAGAGAGTATCCTGGCCCCATACCTGATGAGGGGTAAGAACAGCTGAAAGAATGACGCCATCATCTTCCTCAACAGAATTTGGATAAGGCACAAATATCGGCTCCGAGGGATAATACCCATCCTCCTTCCACACCTACAATAGTCAATATTCAAAAGGTTTATTAAGTGCTTGACTATAATGTATGAGTGACTGTAAGACTGATGGTGACACCACATTATTTTTGCGGTTACTGATAAACAGCAGAACAGTTATTTGGTCTTTGTAATTGCTGGAAAACTGTCTTAACCAAATATCAAAAGGGACATAAGAATAAAATAAGGAGGAATGCAATATAATATCTGGCAACACAAAGGCTATTCAATTCCCAATTTATTTCTATATTTGTTAGTTTGCCAAAGTTGACTCCTTATCCAATAAAAATACCAAACTTGGCCACTAGCCATGACTTTTCTCTGCAATAAGCTGTCCACAGCCTGTTAGGAGAAATTGATCTCTAGTAACACATAGATCAGGACAGAACACAGGAAGTGGTGGCAGGGCTTAGCAATGGTGGCTGAGTTGTGCATCTGCAAGCTGAAGATGATCCACACAGTGCATGAAAGGTAAATCAAGGGTTCTTATCATCTATTATCACCGATAAAGCTATGGAAGCTGTCTGTTGTGCCATATGATATACTGCTTTTTGACTTTGGCTTCTCAGCAGAAGTATAGTATAGTGCAACCTCTTTGGTGCCGTTCTGCTGCTGTTTCTTTCATTTTTGCTCACACAGCACCTTACAAAGCCAGTGCATCAGTAACCCATTCTTCCCCACATGCCATCTCTAGTACTGTACTGTAAATTACCCCCCAGCACAGATCCTGCCTGTTCAGTCCAGCCATGTCATGGCATTGCAGTAATGCGTAGGTGCTGTGCTGTGATTGGCCAAAAAAGAAATAGGAGGCAGACCAGCTCTGGTCCCACCCCCCTAAACAGGAGGGAATGAGAATTAGAAGGGGCCCACTAACAGCAGTTAAGCACTAAAATCAGCTAGTCACCACTCTGAAGGGTTGATCTAACAAAAGCAAGCAGGCTTTTTAAATCCTTTAAAACAACAGGTACAATTTAAAGGGTTTGTCTCAACAGAACATAGTTTCATGGTCCATAAACGGCTGTGTTGTACAGTCAACTTATTTTTACCTTTGCTTTCTTAGTCTCCACATTGACTTTAATTAAAGAATCCCCAACAAAGTGCTGGAAGCCACAGCCGTAGAAGAAATTGTATTTTTTTGTGTTATAATTGGCATAATTTATTTGTGGGAATTCTAATCCACAGGAGTCCAGCGTGTGGTCATGGAGGTTTTCGTGAGTGCAGAATATCTGAAATAAAGCACAATAATTTACAATATGTGCATTGTGCAATCTTAAAAATGACAGCATCAATGTGAATTCACACCAATACTTCTATTACATTTCCAGAATGCCAAAAAAAGACATTGGATTCCAGCAGGAGGAAGAAATGTATCACTTCTGTTCAGACCCAATCTCGTCTTATTTTTGTTAACAGTAAATATTTATATTTATTCTGATTTATTAGCTGTGCAAGTAAAAAAAATATATATATTTTTTTAAACATACATTTTTTATTTTACTGCTCTGTAATCTATTAATATCAATCAAAATTAACATCAATCATTTAACAATGCTAGTAAACAAGTCTCAATGTAAACTGATGAGTTACCTACCTTCCCGTCACCTTTCTTTGTAGCTGTGGCAGTCGAGTAGTTTAAAGGCTGGGAGGTCACATCACCTTGGACTCTGCTATCCAGGGGGAGAACAAATCTACGAGGGTAGGCCTTGGCCACTTTTTTGAAGATCTACAAGGCAGAAAAACGTCATACTAAAGACAGTTCCGCTCACAAACTAATAATAGCTGTACATCAGAAGTTAGTGTGATAGCTAAAGCCAACCAATGGAAGAGCAGCCATATACAGTATATGGCTAGATTCACACTGGATATATTTGCAGTGGATTTTCGCTGTAAATTTGCAGCGAAATCCGCTGCGGATACTTGCCCATTCACTTCAGCCCCCGAAGTAAGCAGAAGCTGGGACCCAGTACAGTATGTTTCCAGGCCGAGGGGGTTAATGGCACTAAATTTGACATACTTGCAGCAGGATGACAATACAGCTGGAAGTATGTCAGCCCACTGAAGTGAATGAGCAAGTATCGGCAGTGGATTCTGTTAAACTGGCTCAGTTGCCCCTAGCAACCAATCAGATTCCACCTATCATTTTCCAAAGAGTCTGTGAGGAATGAAAAGTGGAATTCGATTGGTTGCTAGCGGCAACTGAGCCAGTTTCACTTTACACCATGTTTGATACATATCCCCCATTGTGCATAATAACCTTTACCATCCCTTAAAGGAGAAGTCCCAACAACTGTAAAAACGGAAGGCAGGTGGGAGTGGGTGAGAAAATAAAAAACAAGTGAACTCACCCATCCCCATGCTTTTGTAGCGGCGCTACATCAGCCGGGGTCCTGCAGCTGTTCTAGCTGCAACGTTACAACCGCGGCTGAAGGACTGCCCACCCAGCCAATCAGTGAATGGGACAGACACCGCCTCAGTCACTGACTGGCTCAGCGGGCAATCACTCATGTGACATACCTGGTTTCCTGCAGAAGATAACAGCCAGCAGCAATGAATGGGACCCAAGAGCGGCGCAACGGAGGCACGGGGACAGGTAAGTTCATTTGTTTGTTTTTTTCTCACCTACTGCCGCCTGCTGTTTTTTTACCATTGTTTGGACTTCCTCTTTAATTTTAACTCCAGGTGCAGAGATAAAACAAAAAATCTAAAAGGTATTACCTAGATTTTTTTTACACAGAATTGCTGATGCAAAGGTAAAAATAGTATTAATGCATCAAAGGCTCATTTCAGACATTTTATATGTTAAAGTAAAAATAAACCCTGCAAACTTCAAGTGTCACTGTTGTTTAATTTTTTTTCCAGAAATCAATAGTATGGGTGATTTTATTAAACTTTGTAATTGGGTTTATTAGCCGAAAAATGCATTTTTATCATGAAAAAGCAGTTTAAAGCTCTCCCCCTGTCTTCATGGTTGTCTATGGAGAGGGGAGGGGTGGGGGGACATAAGGCACCAAAACAGCACAACAAAGTTAATTTACAGCTACATCACCGGGCTCTCCACTATGACCTCTGAATACAGGCTTTCACACAGCTCCCACTGTGTAATCCTTTATTTTCAGCTCTATGCAGACTAATCTCCCTCCTCCCCCTCCCCTCTCCATAGGTTACACAGGGAACGTCTGATGTAAAAGAGTAGAGATTTCCTGATAATGAGCAGTGAATGAGAGAGAGAGGAGGGGGGGACCTGGGGAACGTCTTTTTGAATGCAGATAATGGCATATTTGCCTAATAAACCCAATTACAAAGTTTCTTAAAATCGCCTGGACTATTGATTTTTGCAACAACAACAAAAAAAACGACAATGACACTTTCAGAAATGTATCCAAAATGATTCTCATTTTTACAGCCTACTCTGTCTTTACCTCATTCAGATCATCTCCTGATTTGCGCAGATTCTCGAGCTGGAATATTTCCACAGCTCCCCCATCATCCTGACAACAGAGGTCAAGAACAATGCAGCCCTGGTCCTCAAAGGCATTAATCTGATGAAACGTTGCAAAAGCCTTGGTGTGAAACGTGGCAGAATGTTTCTAAACAAAATATAAAAAAATGTATATAAGTTGCTGTTATAACTATCAGTTACCAGGAAGGTCAATTAAGATTAAAAAACAATTAAATGAAAACAAAGTCAAATTCCTCTGCTGGAGTATTACAAGTATCAAATGTAAACCTCTACTGTGGCTGGTGCAGATCTGTAAATATGGTGATGTGGATGAGCCTTACCCCTCTTCCATTGCTTCTCCACACATCACTAAATTACACTAAAGTATACAATGATGCAAAATGTCTGTGCATTACATGAACAGACTTTTGGTTTCAGTGAGCACCATGTAATGCTTTGTATGCCCTGTGGTGGCGCTGTAGGTAAGTTAAAGGAGTTGTTCTATCTGCCGAAAATTCAACTCAGCATCACTGTGCCCCATCAGCGGATGCTGAATCAGCTCGGCAACGCTGTGTCTCCCACTGAGGTTACACATGTCTCCAGGGACAATTGAAGGCCTGGAGATGTGTGCAAGCTCAGTGGAAGGGGGATTAAATTATATCAAACATCAAAAGACAGCAACTTTGTTAATCAAAGCACTTGTAAAATTAGTTTTTTTTTTGAGTTCCCTATCACCTAACAAAAGTTTAGGTGATGAGAATACCCCTTTAAATTCCAGGTTCCCCAGCATACTACATCTGTTTGTCAGGGGTCCCGACAGCAGCATCCTATTGTCAGCTTAGAAAATCTTTGTATACCCTACTGTAAAGGCTCTGGGGTAGACTGTACCTTTCCTGTGTGCTTATTAATAACATGGAATACAGTATTCTGTTCAGGTTCCCAGCTCATGCTTCCTGAAAAAGCCTTTCCTCGTATTTGACTGAACAATAACTTCACAATGTTCAGCTTCAGAGGCTGCTCCACAAACACCACATAATTCTCACTCATGCCTATGAAAAAGAAGGAAAGTTTATGGGTCACATTTATGATATTTATACTACAGCCGTTAGATTTTTTTCTTTCAAGTTAAAAAAAACAATGTTATAACCCAAGTTACCGTATTTTCCAGTGTATAAGACGACTTTTTAACACCGAAAATTCCTCTTAGAAGTCGGGGGTCGCCTTATACGCTGAAAAAAACTGTATTTTTGTCAGGACTGTATCTTTGCGGAGCATTATGCGCCCCTCGGCTCGTGCTGTGCGGCTGAGAAGGTGCTGATTTTCTTGCATTCTGTTTCTGTGTTTTGTTTTGTAGTGTGTGAACACTGATTATTTGCTCACCTTGAGAGACACACCCGACTTCACCTGCTGAGTTCTGTCTGGCCATGTCTGGGTTAATCTGTGTTTTGGTTCTGCTGTGACTGACAGGTCTTCCTGCCAGTGATCTGTTTTGTTCTCAGGTGTCTGTGCTTGGAGATCAGGGGGATGGTCCAATGATGATCTGGATCAGAACCCTGGCCTCCTATATAACTTCCTCAGTCTGGGATATCATTGCTGGTTATTGAGTTCTGCTATTATCTGTCGTTTCTCAGACCCTTCTGCCTTGTGTTCTGACCTTCCTTGCTAGCCGCCTGCCCCTGACCATATTGCTTGTTTTTTGACTCTGCTTATTGGATTGTGATTTTGTACTTTTGCTTCCCGATTGTTGTGACCCGGACTGTCGACTATTCTTCATTGTGTTTTGTCTGTCTGTCTTGTCTTTGTGTCCCACCTAGCCAGTGCAGGGACTGCTGCCCAGTTGCTCGCCGCCATCTTAGGGCGGATTGTGGCAAGTAGTTAGAGGACAGTGGGCGGGGCTGAGCTTAGGGCTCACTGTGTTGTTTTGTCCTGTCCTGCTGTCCGGTTCCTAACAATTTTGAAAAAATACTTGAGTGTATTGTGGTCTTTAAAACATATAACAAGACAAGGGGAAGGCTACACTTTGTTATCCTAGTCGACTTTAGTAAAACGAACAATCTGCATCACTTTAGGTGTGTGCTTAGATCCCTCTAGTAACAGGGGAATGTTCAGAGTATTGTATTTGCTAAACCACTTCAGCCAGCTGCACAACACTGCCCTCTAGAGTATATTAACATGTATTGCCCATTAAAAGAATATGTTTCCTCACTCTCTTTACGCTACTCTGACCCATAGTCTAGCCCTCAGACTCTTGTGCCCATCTTTCTCTCCCTTCTCCGTATGGACCATGCTGGCACCCTTCCTTCCCAATAATTATCTCATTTTTTATGTGAATGGACCCATTTTATAGTTAAATACGACATGGAGTATTTTACTTTTCTCCCTTTTCTGAGTGTTAGCACGCCTCCTGGTAAGACCCATGTGACCCCAATTAGCAGAAAGCACCTGTGCACACATGGCAAGTACCTCCTATTTTTCCCATTCTACCTGCATGAGCAATGGTGAGTAGTAAGACCTTGTTCACACTTCTGCTGCTTGGTGGCAGCTTTCTCCGCCGGTACATGATGCAATATGGTTTGATCAAATTATATACCAACATCCTGGCGTTGGTTTTTAAATGTGGCCGAGAGGCATTATTGTCAACCATGGAAGTGAGGTGCAGCAGCTCCTTTCTCTCTCCATGTCCCATTTTATAGTTATGTACTTACTATGTAGCCATATACACATTATAAAGTCAATCTCGTACATTTCTTTCTTCACCAGCTACTGTATCGATCCGGTTGGTGCCTTTTGCTTTGTCCAATGTTGTTCTGCCTAACTGATACTGTTTACATATTGATATTTTGATTAGAGATGAGCGAACCGGGTTCGGGTTCGAGTCCATCCGAACCCGAACTTTCGGTATTTGATTAGCTGGGGCTGCTGAACTTGGATAAAGCTCTAAGGTTGTCTGGAAAACATGGATACAGCCAATGACTATATCCATGTTTTCCACATAGCCTTAGGGCTTTATCCAACTTCAGCAGCCACCGCTAATCAAATGCCGAAAGTTCGGGTTCGGATGGACTTGAGCATGCTCGAGGTCCGCTCATCTCTAGTTTTGATATATCCCGACCTATCGGGGCATGTTTCCCCTAACCCCCTACCTTTTTGCCTTCTGTACTCCTTATTTTATACTTTAATAAAACTTTTGAATAAGAAAAAAAAAGGATTCTTCATTGCTTTTAGCTGATATTTTTGTCCACAAGTGCCATTGCCAGCCTTCTCACCAGGCAAACCTGTGAACAATTGTATATCATACACTTCCATAAGCCTGTATGTGTAAAGAGAGAGAAAACAATACCACACAGAAATATATCTCTCTCTTACACCCAGTTCACACGAAGCAAATGCGATGGAATTCCACGGCAGACTTCACAAAATAATTGTGAAGAGGAGTCCCAAGTGCCACTTTTTGGATTATATTCAGGCACAGACACATTAGTACATCTGGGTCAATGGATCTATGTGTAGTGCTATTTTCCTTTCTCTTTACATATACTCCTAGAAGTGCATGAAGGAACAATATGAAGCACAAATAATAAATACGGATAAAAGATCCCACAGCACTGTGTACTAGTGAGATCCCTGGAGCTGTGTGTGAGGGACTACATTCTATGCAGGTCATAAAAGGGAGACTGGAGAAGTAATCTGCGATAACTTGGAACTTACTAAGGGTCAAACTGCAGTGTTTTCCTGAAACATACAGCTACCACCTGGTCACGAGTGAGAAGCCTCCATTACATCACAACATAAATAACGTCACATATCTATTTAACCTTATCCTTTTGCAGTGCTCTCTTTCACATTCTAGTACTGTACATGGGTAATGTATGATGGTCTGACTCACCAAAGCTGTGATAGTAGGCCGGCTTCATTTTCTCCTCCGGTTCGATAGAACAAACAACTTGCGCCCCTTCCAGAGTCTCCCCTTCGCTGGACTTCTGAGGGGGAACCCGAATAATGTTGTAACATGTTCCTGTAAGGAATCAAATATATAACTAAAGGGACTCTTCAGGCAAAAAGACATGAGAAAATAAGGAAATATATAAGATTTTGCCCTTATATTGATTGCTTTATTTGTCTATTATGATAAGTATGTTTACCCAGGCAGGTTTATATCCAGTTACTGTAGATTTACCTACCTCTTCTGCTGGGAGTTTGTATCAGGCTTCTACTACTCTTTCAGCAAAATAACAGTAAAAGAGATACAAAGCGCTTTGTTTGATCAGAAAGCCCAGTTTTCCAGGACTGGATCCAGCTTTTTCCAACACCCGGGGTGGAACGGCAGGAAGCGAAACAGAGATGAAAGGCGGGAGGCTGATAAGCTGCTTCCTGATCAACCGAAGCGATTTACTTGATTTAAACGGGCGATTCACTCATTTCTAGTTATAAGACATACAATGAACACCAGAAATGGGAGAAAAAAAACTGGTTCCAATTCCAAGAAACAAAGAAAAACATTAAAAAACTGAACTTTTTGGCAATGTTCTATACCATAGATATACACCTTCTAACACCCTTCCTCGATCCTTCCTTATTCAGTAAAGCCATGCTGCAAACAAGCCGTACAGGGTTGCCATCTATCCTCACTAAGGCTTCTATTCACAGCGGCTGCATAGATAATATTCATTGCTTACCCTGCTTTCCATATGAATTTCCCATATTGTACACTGTCCCATCAGGGTCATAATGCGGGTGAGCTGTGGCACCATTCACGGCAATAAACTTGCTCCAGTCAACCTGTATGCAGTGACAAAGTAGAAGTATATAGTAAGGCTGGGGTCACACATTCAGTTTTTGGAAAAATATCACTGGAGCTCTTGATGCAGTTTTGTGTGCAATAGTCAGGAGAGAATCCAGCAAGAAGGAGAAATATGTCCTATTCCTTTAGAATCTACTCCTGCTTTTGGCTCAAAAAACTGCTTAAAAAACTGAAATCTACGAATTACCCAATCAAATAGTTACATGAATTAAACGGAATCTGTCAGCACCTGGGCTGGTCCCGAGGTGCTGACAGTGTAGTGAAGGTGTGTGTCCATAATCGTGTGTGGCACCTTTCTTGTAGTCAACCGTGGCATACTTTTTTCATAATCTTGTCCGTAACTTGCGATCCAAGTGTCAAAGAGGAATATTAATGAGGCGTTCGTGCCACACTTCGGCACGCCTTACCACGCCTCCTTCTCCTTCTTTTCCTTGCATATTGATTCAGGCCTGGCCTCCTGTGTCCCGGTGACGTAATCTTCAGGATAGGGCTGGGCGATAATTGCCTTAATCAATATCGCGGTTTATCGTACATGTCGTCGCGGTAACGATAAATTGAACGATACTTATGACACGCCCCTTTTAAAAGCCACACCCCTTTGAAAACCCTATTTTACGATGGTAATACAAACATAAATTTATTTCATATAACAATGTGCAGCAAACTTCACAAGTAATACACAACATTTTGGTGTCTCCTACGCCATTTTCAAGTGGCACTTGAAAATGGCATAGGGGATGCCAAAATGTCATATATTACTTGTGAAGTTTGCTGCACATTGTTATATGGAATAAATTCATGTTTTCACGTTTGTATTACCATCAGAGTGCTGCAGATTTTTTTACTAGCTGACTTGGTCCAAGGTCTAGGATTCATCTGCTGGCACCCACAGTTCGTTTAGTGTGCTGCCTATATTGTTTGCTATATCTATCTATCTAAAAAGATGAACCGGGAACACGGGAACCGGCCGGTGCTCAAGCACTGGAGGCCGGCCCGCCCGCCCGCCCCCAGTCGGAGGGAATTCCCTCCCCTGTATGACGCAGCTTTGTTCATTCTAAGGTAGCCGTGTCATACAGGGGAGGGAATTCCCTCCCACTGGGGGCGGGCGGGCCGGCCTCCAGTGCTTGAGCACTGGCTGGTTCCCGTGCATAGAACGGCGCCGTGCACGGGGCCTTGGTCCGAAAAACGGACCGCGGCACCGGCTTCCCCGTGCCGGCGCCGTTCGATAGGTGGGTTCAGGTTAAAGAGGATGTACCAGATGGGGTGCCCGGTGGAAAGGTGAGAGCTGAACAGCTGATCCTCCGATTCACCTCCCGATCCCAGCCAAGGCGCACATATGCAAGGAAAGGAGATGTGACAGGCTGCGCACAGGCGTGCTGTGTGCTCAGCGCTGTTGCTGCCGGGCGGCTCACTCACTTCTAGCTTCTCTCGAAGCTGCACGGGGTGCCCTCCCCCCCCCCCCCGCACATACAGTGGATTCCTGTGCGGAAGAGAGTGCGGTGCCCAGTGGAGCGAGGATGTGCCGGCCTATACCTGACCCCCTGCTGCCACTGTATGTGGGGGGGAGGGCACACCATGCAGCTAACAGTGTCCTGGACCGAGCATTATTCCCCCCTGACAGCAGAATAGTTGGCCGCAGGGCCACCATCAGGGCAGTATTGGCGGTACAGCTGTCAGGGGCCCGGGCTAAAACTAGCATCCAGGGGGCCCGGCAGTCCAGCCTACCTGTGTGTAAGCTCTTGACAGCTGTACCGCACAGGCAGGAAGACACAGGGCCTCCTCCTCACTCTCCCAGGGCCCCCTCCTCTTCCTCACTCCCCCGGGCCCCTCCCCCGCCCCACACAACCTTCTCTGGCAGCTTTCTCCTGTGCTGCGATGTCGGAGGAGAAGGAGGGGCCCGGAGCCGCTGTGTGAGGACCAGGAGGAAAACAGGAAGCACATGGGTCCTGGAGCTTCCCAGCAAGTAAGTGTAGATGTGTGTGTAATCATGTGTGCTGGGGGGGATGATGTGTGCATGTGTGCTGGGGGGGATGTGTGCATGTGTGCTGGGGGGATGATGTGTGCATGTGTGCTGGGGGGATGATGTGTGCATGTGTGCTGGGGGGGATGATGTGTGCATGTGTGCTGGGGGGATGATGTGTGCATGTGTGCTGGGGGGATGATGTGTGCATGTGTGCTGGGGGGGATAATGTGTGCATGTGTGCTGGGGGAATGATGTGTATTGGGGGGGATGATGTGTGCTGGGGGGATGATGTGTGCTGGGGGGGATGATGTGTGCATGTGTGCTGGGGGGGATGATGTGTGTATGTGTGCTGGGGGGGATGATGTGTGCATGTGTGCTGGGGGGGATGATGTGTGCATGTGTGCTGGGGGGATGATGTGTGCTGGGGGGATGATGTGTGCTGGGGGGGATGATGTGTGCATGTGTGCTGGGGGGGATGATGTGTGCTGGGGGGGATGATGTGTGCTGGGGGGATGCAATCCCTGATCCCTGCACCCTGTCAGCCCCAACCTCCTTGCACTCTGTCAGCGCTCTGTTTGCCCCCCCATCCCTGATCCCTGCACCCTGTCTGCTCCCACATCCCTGATCCCTGCACCCTGTCTGCTCCCACATCCCTGATCCCTGCACCCTGTCTGCTCCCACATCCCTGATCCCTGCACCCTGTCTGCTCCCACATCCCTGATCCCTGCACCCTGTCTGCCCCCCCATCCCTGATCCCTGCACCCTGTCTGCTCCCACATCCCTGATCCCTGCACCCTGTCTGCTCCCACATCCCTGATCCCTGCACCCTGTCTGCCCCCCCATCCCTGATCCCTGCACCCTGTCTGCCCCCATATCCCTGATCCCTGCACCCTGTCTGCTCCCACATCCCTGATCCCTGCACCCTGTCTAACCCCCCATCCCTGATCCCTGCACCCTGTCTAACCCCCCATCCCTGATCCCTGCACCCTGTCTGCCCCCCCATCCCTGATCCCTGCACCGTCTGCCCCCACATCCCTGATCCCTGCACCCTGTCTGCTCCCACATCCCTGATCCCTGCACCCTGTCTGCTCCCACATCCCTGCACCCTGTCTACCCCCCATCCCTGATCCCTGCACCCTGTCTAACCCCCCATCCCTGATCCCTGCACCCTGTCTAACCCCCCATCCCTGATCCCTGCACCCTGTCTGCCCCCAGATCCCAGCAGTATTATTTGGTACCAATGCGTAGAAATATTTTGTGGCCATATGTAGGGGGCTTGTGCTCCTGATCTTTTAAGACCCCAGCAACACTTCTCTCAGACCACCTTCTTTATTTAACTATGACTGTGTAGTGGTTTAATGTCTAAGCACTTGGGGCCCCACTTTTAAATTGTGCCCAGGGCCACATTTGACCTAAAACCGGCCCTGGCCCTTGGGTTCCATAGTTTTTATTTTAATTAATAGTGCACGGAAGTTGGCTGGCGTGGGATGTATCCAAAGAGACCCAGCTTTCCAGAATTATCCCAAAGCCACCCAGTTACTTCAAAGACATCAGTCAAAAATACGTCCCATGTTTTTTTGTTAATGGGGGGCCCAGACACTCCGGCTGTATGGGGCCCCGAAATTTCTGATGGCGGCCCTGGTTGGCCGGGCAGCGTAGGAGCAGGGACGCGAGGGAGATTAACTGAGGGGAGCAGAGCATGCAGCCACCAGGAGGGGGGGAATACCGCAGATACCGTCCTGGCAGAGTTGAGGTCGGTTAACCGACGCCAGTGACGGTATCTGTATTTTTACGGTATACTGCCCAGCCCTACTTCAGGGGTCTTGGATCTGCCGGTCTGCGCGCTCCTGAGGCAGGATTCACGTGTGCGCTAAAGTGCCAAGGAGCGGCGGCTGAAGCCAATGCCCTCAGCTAGTACCCTCAGTGCGCCTGCGCCGCTCCTCGGCACTACAGTGCACACATAAATCCGGCCTCAAGAGTGCGCAGACCGACAGATCCAGGGAGCATGCGCGAACTGGCAAGTCGGCACACGCGGCCCTTGTCAGCAACGGCGCATGCGCCTCTGAAGATTACGTCACCGGGACACTGGAGGCCAGGCCTGAATCAATATGCAAGGAAAAGGGGGAGGCGTGGTAAGGCGTGCCGAAGTGCGGCACGAACGCCTCATTAGGGTGCATTCACACCTACAGGATCCGCAGCAGAAGTGCAGCAGATCTGCAGCAGATTTGATGGTGCAGATCTGATGCTGTATTCAGTTATTTAAATAAAATCTGCTGCAGATTAGCTGCGGATCCGCAGCAGAAAATCAGCTGCGGATCCGGTAAGTGTGAACGTACCCCTAAATATTCCTCTTTGACACTTGGATCGCAAGTTACGGGCAAGATTGTGAAAAAAGTATGCCACGATTGGCTACAAGAAAGGTACCACACACATGGACACACACCTTCACTACACTGTCAGCGCCTCGGGACCAGCCCAGGTGCTGACAGATTCCTTTTAAATTAATGCTGAAAAAAAAACACCATGAAATATATGTGACAGTTTGTGTAAAATCTTATATAGACTGTGATGAGCAGTAAACTCAACATCCAAATGGAAAACTCAGCATCCTGCATAATGATAAAATAAAATGGGTCCAAAGACGGGCTACAAAAATGGTGGAGGGTGTCAGGCATAAAACATATCAGTAAAGACATAAGGATTTGAATCTGTATAGTCTGGAGGAAAGAAGGGAAAGGGGGGACATGATCAAAACATTTAAGTATGTTAAGGGACTAGATAAGGTTCAGGAGGGAAGTGTTTTAAGTAAAAAAAAAACTGAAGTCAAGAACAAGAGGAGACAGTGAGAGGTTTGTTGAGGGAAAGGTCAGAAGCAATGTGAGAAAATATTACTTTACTGAAAGAGTAGTAGATGCTTAATAAACATATATGGATACAGATATATCTATCCTTAGATAATAAGAAGGGGAATACGCAAAGGGCAGACTAGATGAACAAGGTGGTCTTTTAATGTTTCTATGCCTGACATGAGGGCTGTATGTGGACCCTGTACATATATAGATGCAGCACAGTTGGTGCATTAACACATCTAAATAACATACTCACTCTAAGGCCGCATTCACACGTTCCGTGTTCTACACGAAACATGGACTTGGAATGCATGTAATGGACTTTCCCCCCACCCGGGCAGCATCTATGATAAGAAGCTGGGAGCGAGGGAACTGTATTCATACGCACCGCACTGTAATGAATCAGCTGTCAATACAGCGCGGCGCATATCCATACAGTTCCTCCGCTCCCAGCATCTTATCACAGATGCTGCCCGTGCGTAGGGGGAGTTTGTTACATGCATTCCAAGTCCGTGTTCCGTGCAGAACACAAAACACGTGAATGCGGCCTGACCTGTAACTCTGCTACATACTCAGGACTCTACGTATACATACGCTTGTCGTTAAATCCTAAATAAACCTTTTAAGAATCATGTTTATTCATTACAGTATTTTATAAGGAGTTTCCATTAATTTACAATCATGCCATATAGTTATATTATGCCACAAGTGTATGACCAGAGGTGCAGAGCAAAGCGTAAAAACACAAGTCAGTTTTACCTAATACCCTTCACTTTAGAATGAGTGTGATGCAGCTGAATATTGTAGCCAGATTTGTAACTTACTTCTGTTAAAAAAAAAATCTCAAATCTTTCAGTACTTATCAGCTTCTGTATGTCCTGCTGGAAGTGGCTTATTCTCTCCAGTTTGGAAAGCAGGAGAGGTTTTTAATGGGGATTTGCTACTGCTCTGGACAGTTCCTGTCACGGACAGAGGTGGCAGTAGAAAGCACTGTGTCATACTGGAAAGAATACACCACTTCCTGCAGGACATACAGCAGCTGAAAAGTACTGAAAGACAAAAAAAGTTTGGTGAACAACCCCTTAAATGTTACAAGTCTAGGTTTGCACACAATAACATGGCTTTAAAAGATAAGGAAAATATTTTCAACTCATAACGGGCTACAATAAAGTCTATGGGAAAAGGTCAGTGTGTGTAAACAATACTTTTTTTTTACACTGTGAGCACAGACGGCTGCTTTTCCATAGACTTTTATGCGCTGCATTATTAGGTAGGAAAAACTGTCACACATTTTATTATTTCACTGAGCCTCCTTGTGTCCTGTCCCTGAGCGTTACCTTTTCTAGAGTGTCCAAGGTTTCAGGATCCACCTTACGCATAAAGTTGGTTTCAGTGCTGACATAATAGTCCCCTTTATACAGTACATAGTTCACACTGCAGTTATCTGTTGAAACTGATGGAAGAAAGAGATAAACGTTCCATTATACTGTATGCTGAACAACACAAAGTAACATAGGTTACAAGGCTGAAAACCACATGTGTCATATCAGGGACAGCCCAATATTCTGGAAAAGACAAGAGGGGATGTAAATCTCCAGAAGTATAAACATTACAGCTAAATGAGGAAAGAAGTTGCCAGAGCAGTAAATTATAATTTTTTTTATTATTAAGGCCAGTTCACACTAATCAATCAGCGCTGAATTTCAATGCTGATTCCTCACTGAAAATATAGTGCAGAGCCAAATTAAGAGTTCAATAGAATTTGCGCTCTGCAGTTCACACAGAGGCGGATCCACTTTCCATCAGAAGAACTGACATGACAATTCTTCTGGTGGATTCCCATTGAAATGAATTGAGCAGTGAGTTTCTGCTATGAAATTTTTAAGCGCGGATTCTGTGCAGAATGCTTACAGAAATTCAGCGCGGAACTAGAAAAAAAGAATGCGTTTTATTAAATAAAAATTTTATTTGCACGGAATTCCACCATAGGTCATTTCCGGCAGAACACTTTCCTCGTGGATTCCTTGCGGAATTCACGAGGAATTCGGTGAGAAAGCTTTCCACAAGGAATTCTGAGAGAACACTTTCCGCCGGGAACACTGATTTAGCGCTGATTGCTCAGTGTGAACTGGCCCTCATGGTAAAATCCTTAAACTACTCCCATCTGGGAACCTCCCATATCTCCCCTGACCTACCGTTATAGTGACAGCTCTTGCTGTTGTCTTCCAGGGGTCACCTAGACGAAATCCAAAGACCACAAGGAAACCTTGAAATCCTGGTTGGTAACCACTGTACAAAGGGCTGCATAATTCATGAGTTCTGTGGCCATGACACATCCTGTATTTTCCGACGTATAAGACAACTTTTTAACCCCCAAAAATCTTCTTAGAAGTCAGGAGTGGTCACCCCATACGGTGGGTGAGTTAAAAAATGGCCCCATATGGGGCGACCACTACAAAACTCTGCGTGCCTCCTGTCCCGTTCCTGGCGCAGGCAATGTGACGTACACTGACTGCACTGGGGATCCCCGAAGCTCATCCGAGCAGCCAAGCGTCTCATCGGAGAAGCTTGGCTTGCTGGGAGAGCTTTGGAAGAATGACAGAGGCAGCAGAAGTACCCAAAGCCTCTGTCATTCTTCTGAAGCTCTCCCGGCAGCCGAACGTCTCTGAGCTTCTGCGATGAGACTCTCGGCTGCTTGGAAAAGATTCAGGGATCCCCGGTGCAGTCAGTGTACGTCACACAGCCTGCGCCGGCAACAGGACAGGAGGCCGGAATCGGGCCCCAGGTGAGTTAACTGTTTTTGATTTTTTTTTTGTTTTTAATAGCTGCAGTTAACCCCTGCCTGAGAGCAGAAAGGCTGCGGTCAGGCAGGGGTTAACATTTTCCGGCGAAAATACGGTACAACTCTTGATCTTGGTTTCATATAATGTTTTTTGCAATGGAGGAAACATTTAAACTTACTGATTTTGAATTTGGACATAAATCGATCATACGCAGACTTGCAGGGGTCTGGCATCGCCAAGGTACCAAACTCTGACATGACAATGCGATTTGCACTCTTATTCTCGGTGTAAGAATCACTTTGAAGGAACTTGCTCATGTAGGTGACAGAACCGTTCTCAATCTTGAAGTTGTGCATCAGAGCCATTCCATCAAACCAATGATTGTATCTGAAACAGTTAAAAACATGGCCTACCAGAAAGGGAATAAGACAATGAATAGATACGTGTATATCAGGTCTCTAACTGTGTAAGCCTATGTTCATACAACGTAAGGTTCCTATTAATCACAGCCATTGTTGCCGATTTGCAACAACGGCCATGATTCAAAGGAAACCTATATTGTGCTGCCGTCTATGGAATCCCGGCCGGAGTGTATACACATAGGGGGAGATTTATTAATCATGGTGAAAAGTGAAACTGGCTCAGTTGCCCCTAGCAACCAGATTCCACTTTTCATTCCTCACAGAATCTTTGGAAAATAAAAGGTGGAATCTGATTGGTTTCTAGGGGCAACTGAGCCAGTTTCACTTTACACCATGTTTGATAAAGCTCCCTCATAGTATACACTCCGGCAGCTGCACAAGCCTGACAGGTCACACAATGGAGAGTGCGGCTCTCCATTGTGAATTAGGATGCAGGCGCACACGGATGAGCCCACATCCCAGTTTCAGCACATATGAAGATCATCCGGCCGGTACTGCATGGCCAGGTCACAGAACGGCCGGTGTCATATGAAACTGGCCTAAAGTCACACATGGGTGATGATAGAAGTCCGATACAGTTGTACCTGGATATCAGCATGTGCAGCAAACTCCAGGTATGAGTGTCAGTGTGTTCCATTGCACTCTCTACTGTCTGAACATTTTAATCTTTAGTAAACTAGTGCTTAGGAAATGTGGTGGGACCTCCATCAGAAAGTCCATTCGGCACCACAGAATGGAGCGGACAGCAATGGTCACTAACTGATTCACCCGAAAGACCCTATTGACTTCAGTCAGGTTTCAGTCTGATGTCCATTAATCTTGCAGGATTTGAGAGAACAGAAAATCTAGCTGCAGATGCCTTAAAAATAAGTAAGGGAGAAACTGGTTCACAAAGCATTTTTGCTGTTCGTTTAGCGTTTCCATTTTATGGAAGAAAGCGGATGCAAAAACGGAAGGTGAAAACGGATGCAGTTGTATGCCATCCATTGTATACCATTGACTTACACTATCAAGGTATATTCACACGGACGGGCTCGCAGCGAGATTCTCGCTGCGAGCCCGGCAGGTCCTGGCAGTTCCCATACACTACATACTTGTTGCGGTCTAAACGACCGCAGCGAGTATGTAATTATACCGCCCTTAACCCCTTCTGCTCCCCGGCTGTGTATATACTTTACCTGTCCTCGCTGCACGGGTCCGGCGTCCTGCTCTCCCGCCCGGCCAATCAGTGGCTGCGGCTGGGCAACACACTGATTGGCCGGACAGGAGAGCAGGACGCCGGACCCGTGCAGCAAGGACAGGTAAAGTATATACACAGCAGGGGAGCAGAAGGGGTTAAGGGCGGTATAATTACATACTCGCTGCGGTCGTTTAGACCGCAGCGAGTATGTAGTGTATGGGAACTGCCAGGACCTGCTGGGCTCGCAGCGAGAATCTCGCTGCGAGCCCGCCCGTGTGAATATACCCTTATAAGGCTGCGTTCACACTACGTATATTTCAGTCAGTATATGTATATTTCAGTCAGTATTGCAACCAAAACCAGGAGTGGATTGAAAACACAGAAAGGATCTGTATCACACAATGTTGAAATTGAGTGGATGGCCGCCATTTAATGGCAAATATTTGCTGTTATTTTAGAACAACGGCTGTTATATTGAAATAATGGCAGTTATTTACTGTTATATGGCGGCCATCCACTCAATTTCACCTTTGTGTGAACAGATCCTTTCTGTGTTTTTAATCAACTACTGGTTTTGGTTGCAATATGAGGACCACAATACTGACTGAAATACATGTAGTGTGAACCCAGCCTTTAAAAGAAAAACAGATTAAGGCTATGTTCACACAATGTGCTTTTTATGAAAAGAACGGCCTTTGCTTTCCATTTAAACAACGGGCGTTCTTTTCATACTGCAATGATTTGCATTGAAGTCGATGCAAACAACAGCCGATGTTTTACACAATGTATTAAACAATGATGCAATGTATTAAACAAGCACAGCGGAATCCGTTGGCGCTATACAAATAAATATTATTATTATTATAAACGGTAGTCGTTTGCTTATGGCTGTTAAAAAAATTTGCATGTCAATTATTTCCGGCCGTTCAATGCAATCTTTTTTTTAAAAAACGGCCGCTGTTTGATCCTCAAAACAAATCCTTGTTTTGAGGGACAAATAACCGTTGCTTATACGTTGTGTGAACATAGCCTGAAACTGATCTGTTTATTTTTTGTGCACATGTTTTTCTGTACATCTAAAAAAAAAAAAAAAAAGGGTACAAAACTGATGAACATGGATGTATTTGTGTTCATCCGTTTTGATTAGTTTTTCCATTGATTTCCATTTTATGCATAAAACGGACTGCAAAAATGCAGTGTGAACTCAGCCTAAGGCTATGTTCCTACACAGTATTTTTTGCTCAGTATTTTGCAACCAAAACCAGGAGTGGATTGAAAACACAGACAGGCTATGTTCACACACTGTTGACATTGAGTTGATGGCCGCCATTTAATAAGGGTAAATTATTGCCGTTACTTTAAAACAGCGGCCATTTTTTTTATTTATCATTAATTGACGGACATCCACTCAATTTCAACAGTGTGTGAACATAGCTTTACTGTGTTTTCAATCCACTCCCGGTTTGGTTGCAAAATACTGACCAATATACTGAGCAAAAATACTGTGTGGGAACATAGCCTAAGGGGGCCTTTACACAAAGAGATTTGTCTGACAGTTTTTGAAGCCAAAGCCAGGAACAGACTATAAACAGAGAACAGGTCATAAAGAAAAGACTGAGACTTCTCCTCTTTTCAAATCCATTCCTGGCTTTGGCTTTAAAAATCTGTCAGATATCTCTCTCAGTGTAAAGGCACCCCAAGGGTGAAACTGTAGAAGAAAAAGTGGGAAAAAGAATAAGGGTCAGACTGAGTGATCTGGATGCTGACCCGATAAAGAAAAGGTTGTGTACCTATGAGAAATTGCATCTTGTAAATGAGAATACATCCTTACTTGTCATTGCCAAACTCAAACCTCCCGGGCCCATTCCGCAGCAGACTACCCCTGATCCATGACGGGATGCTCCCTGTGACTTTGGTTGGTATGGACTGTGGAGTTTCTTGCACAGTCTGGAATAGAGGAGCAATACATTCTACTCCGGCCTGAGTGGAGAAGCTTGTCCTTTGGCAGAACTTCTTTATGACTGAAATAACAAGCAACATTTTATTACACTCTAAAATAATAAGTATTCTATTTTTCAGACAATAAGATGCATTTGTTACATGAAAAAAATAGAACACTGTGGCTCCTACTCAAGCCTGCATCCTCCTATAGCCTCTAATAGGGGGAGGCTGGGGCACCACAAACAAATAATATGCATAATAAGATGGCGGAAGAAGAGGCAGGAAGGAAATACACTCAGCAAGCGCAGATTTTAACATCTAGATCTTAAAGTGTCACTGTCATTTTTTTTTTTTTTTTTTTCTTGGCAGAAATCAATAGTCCAGGCGATTTTAAGAAACTTTGTAATTGGGTTTATTAGCCAAATATGCCATTATCTGCATTTAAAAAGCCTTTTCCCAGGCCCCCCCCCCCCCCTCCTTCCTCTTTTCCCTCCACTGCAAAAAATCTGGAAAAGATTGTGACTTGTTGCATCAGACACAACCCTGTCTCTTCTAGGGAGAGGGGAGGAGGAAGGAGAGAGTTAGCCGACAGCAGAAAGCAGATAACAGAGGAGCTGGGTGAACAATGTAATTAGAGGTCAGAGAGGTCCGTGCTGACTGTCAGAGGAGATAATGGGTGAGGTATTTGTAGATTAACTCTTTGTTGTCCTGTTTTGGTATTTTATTTAGCTCTCTCCACAGGAGAACAATGAAGACAGGGGGGAGAGCTTTAAACTGCTTTTTCATGATAAAAATGCATTTTTCGCCTAATAAACCCAATTACAAAGTTTCTTAAAATCGCCTGTACTATTGATTTCTGCAAAAAAAAAAAATCACGACAGTGACACTTTAAAGGGAACCTGTTATCAGCTTCATGCTGCCTGAACCACAGGAAACATTACACACTGAGAGGCTGCTACTTCTGTACAGTGATGGGAGAGATCTAGCAATGCAAGCTGTCAGGGTGCGGAGGAGCTGCCTGAGACTAGATGACTCATGCTGTCACATTGCAGGGTTAGGGCCCTATTCCACGGGCCGAGCAACAATGTAAACGAGCGCCGATCTGCTAGATCGGTGCACGTTTACTGGGCCTATTCTACGGCCCCGATGATCGTGAAACAACGGCTGCAAGGACATCGTTACCAATGTCCTTGAAGCCCTTGTTTCATACATTACCTGTCCGGGTGCAGGTCTCCTTCTCCCCAGGTCCCGTGCCGCAGCATCAGCTTCGGAGCGGGGCTGTCTGAACTGACAGACCGCTCAGCCAATCACTGGCCGCGGCGTTTCCGGACAGTGATTGGCTGGGCGGTCTGTAAGTTCAGACAGCCCCGCTCCGAAGCCGAAGCTGCTGCGCGGGACCAGGAGAAGCAGACCTGCGCCCGAACAGGTAATGTATGGTTCTGCTGAAATCGTCGTCGCCGTGCACCGCTATTCAACCGTAGCGATGCGCTGGTGGCAAAAAACGATTTTAGGTCCGAAACTAAATGAACGATCAGCCGACGACACGATCATCGGCTGATCGTTCTCTCTATTCCACCGAGCGAAAATTATCGCTCCTGTGGAATAGGGCCCTATATCATACACTGTTATCTTATACTGCTTGTGGTTCGGGCAGCACATAACAGGTTCCTTTGCAGGTGGTATCTGGGCAGTATTATTTCTTATTTTTATGCTCAGGGGGTTAAAAAAAACACACACACAGCGGGCATTATCTACGTGTGATCTGTGATTGGGGGATAGTGGTCTTTGCATAGAATAGGATTTTATTCACTAACAGCATGGTAGCAGGGTAATCTCAGTGGTCATGGTGTGGCGGTATTAGTAATTAGTATACTGGATTTGCCAGCAACTAACCCTCTGTAATCTACAGTAGCAGTATATAGCAGTTATACCCCAGCATGCAGCTATTCCTGCAGACTTCACCCACTAAAAGGGGTAGTCTGGCGGTCCACCTTTTTTAATATGTAGCTGCTGGTGCATATAATACAATATACATGTTATCCTTATCTGTCCGTGCTCCCTCGGTGTCCACCTTCGGTGTCGCTGACGTCCCCCCCTGACATTGCTGTCTGTTACTGCAGACCCGCAGCTATGGACCCGCAGCACTATGGATGTAAATCGGTAGATGAATGCATTAGCAAAGACCCATTCATTTGAACAGGTGCTCAGCCCCAAAACACCTACGGATGTGTGTATGGGGCCATTGAAATTAATGGGTCTGCATTGCAACGGACATGTGAAAGATTTCACTTAGTAGATTTAGAATTTTAACATAATAAAGAAAGAGATAACATGGCTAATACCTACCTTATTAATTCATTCAAGAACTGCATACAGTACAATGCACATACATTTACCGGGGAAGGGGGGGAGACAAACTCTCAGTGGAAAACGGGAACGACTATTGTTTTGTCGGTATCCACACACTTCATCTGGCTGACATATGAAATGCGTGGACACATACGAAACGAACGCCGCTGCGGTTTTCCTCCCTCACCCCCGGTATACAGTATGTACGTATGCACATTGTATGCAGTTTTTGAATAAATAAGAGAAAACAGGTGAGTGCCACGTTCTATATTGTGTCGGAATTGGCATCAGACTTCTGTGCAACGCGCTGAGCACCCTAATTTTGCGTGCTCAGAGATTTATCTGACAGATATTTGAAGCCAAAGCCAGGAACAGACTATAAACAGAGATCAGGTCATAAAGAAAAGACTGGGATCTCTCCTCTTCTCAAATCCATTCCTGGCTTTGGCTTCAAAAATCTGTCAGATAAATCTCTCCGTGTTAACGCACCATAAGTCGCAGACACGCATATGTACCTGCTGGGCCATAGAGGTTAGTCCACATCAGACAGTCATTAGCAGTGATGGATAGTCTTTGCTGTTGTGTAGATTTAGAATTTAGCAGTTGCAGCATAACACGTTGGATGTGTCATGGCTTCCCATGGATTCTTACCTGTCTTTTCCTGGCTCTTGGATAACAAATCTAGTTAGTTATTCTATATGAGAATCGGGGACCTGGGCAATTATGGTGGTCTGGGAGAGCTGGGTAACTATCTCTGTTGAACTGTGATGAAGGACAAATTAAACATGTACAACACCCAGGGTGCATCAGTAATATACTATGTTTATCTATTATTTAAAGTGTCACTGTTTTTTATTTATTTATTTATTTTTTTGCAAAAATCAATAGTCCAGGCAATTTTAAGAAACTTTGTAATTGTGTTTATTAGGCAAATATGCCATTATCTGCATTCTAAATTACTTTCCCCAGGTCCCCCCCTCTCTCATTCACTGCTCATTATAAGGTAATCTCGACTCTGACCCTGTGTAACCTATGGAGAGGGGAGGGGGGAGGGAGATTAGTCGGCAGCAGAGAGCAGAGAACAAAGAATTACACAGTTGGAGTTGTGTGAAAGCCGGTATTCAGAGATCAGACAGGTCAGTGCTGATTTCAGAGGAGATAGCCCGGTGATGTTGCTGTAAATTAACTTTTGTTGTCCTGTTTTGGTGCCTCATCTCCCTCAACCCCTCCCCTCTCCATAAGAGAACCATGAAGACGGGGGGGAGCTTCAAACCGTTTTTTCATTATAAAAATGCATTTTTCCGCAAATAAACCCAATTACAAAGTTTCCTAAAATCGCCTGTACTTAAAATTTTTAACTTAAAAATTTAAACAACAGCGACACTTTAAGTCTGTGGTCACCGTTGTGGTTCCTCAGTATCATCCGCTTTGCTAGGAGCCTGAAAGGAAGGTCTGTCTTGCTGTATATTGGGGGATATAGTACAATATAAATGAAGAAACGTGGAATTTAGCATTATGGGAAAACGTGTGTGGGGGGGCACCACCTCATTCCCACGTTTCGTGCATGGTCCATGAATACAGATAATGTGCTAAGGAACTCTGTTCTGTAGCATGGTGCCCATTATATATAGCAGCTTCTCTATACAAGGCTAATGCACAGCGGCTGTACTGTCACTATATATACATACATATATATATATATATATATATATATATATATATATATATATATATATATATATATATGTATATATTCACAGGTGATATATAGCTGCCTGGGGTCATGCTGAGCCTTGTAGTCCCACAGTTACATAAGCCTGCTCCATGCCGTTGTGTAATGAGGACCCGCACACATTGTTTACCAGCCCCGGAGGGAGGAGGCGGAGGGGGCGCAGTGCCAGGGCTGTACGGATCACTGCGCCACTTACCAGCCACCCGCAGCGCCCGACTACTACCCAGCAGCCGCATCTTCCTGCTGCCAGCTCTCCCCTATAGTCCGCGGTCACATCACAAATCCCGTCCTCTCATTGGCTGCCGCGGCTGTCACTTAATGTTTCTTTCTCTTCTGATTGGCGGCTGGAGTGGGCGGGGCTTTCCCGGACATTCTCTTACAAAAGTTTACAGTGTGGTCAGAAGGGCAGAAATATGAGGAAGAGAAGTGTGAGCAGAGGCCTCTGTATACCAGACTGATCCTTCCCTTCATATATATATATATATATAACATACCAGACTGATCCTCCCCTTCATATAAATATTATACCTGACTGATCCTCCCCTTCATATAAATATTACACCTGACTGATCCTCCCCTTCATATAAATATTATACCTGACTGATCCTCCCCTTCATATAAATATTACACCTGACTGATCCTCCCCTTCATATAAATATTATATCTGACTGATCCTCCCCTTCATATAAATATTACACCTGACTGATCCTCCCCTTCATATAAATATTATACCTGACTGATCCTCCCCTTCATGTTAAATTATACATTATATAATTTATTATTTATTTCTATTCCTCATAACAACCTGTGACACTACAGCTGGTGCCGAACTACTACTCCCAGCATGCCTGGACAGCCATAGGTTGTGGAACACTGTAGAAAAGATGGGATGGGAGGGCATGACCTGCGTATCATTAGGCTATGTTCACACAACGTATTTTCGGAAAAGTATTAAGCAACAACGGCCGTGATTATTCCGAAAATATACGTTACCTGGCCTCTATGGAATCCTGGCCGGAGCATATACACATAGTATACACATATACACCTGGTATGATCTTTTCAGAGACCGGCCGTTCTCATACGCATACGATTGGTCTCATACGCAGTCTAAACATAGCTTCACAGTGCATATGTCCCTTATAGCCAGCACCTTCCCAGCATTTCTGGCCGAGTTACTAGTTTCTGCTGCCGCTTAATGTAACTAAAAATATAAAATAAAATACATGTTTTAGAGCCATGTTAGATAACTATTACAGGGAAACCATCAGCTGATTCTGACACGTTTCTTCTTTCCTTAACCCCTTAAGGACGGGGCCAATTTCGATTTTTGCGTTTTCGTTTTTTCCTCCTTGTGCTTAAAAGGCCATAGCAGTTGCATTTTTACACCTAGAAACCCAAATGAGCCCTTATTTTTTGCGCCACTAATTGTACTTTGTAATGAGAGGCTGAATTTTTTCATAAAGTACACTGCAAAACCAGAAAAAAAATAAACGTATGGTGAAATTAAAAAAAAAACAAAAAAAAACGCATTTTGTGTATTTGAGGGGTATTTGTTTTTACGCCATTCGCCCTGGGGTAAAACTGACTTGTTATACATGTTCCTCAAGTCGTTACGATTAAAACAATATATAACATGTATAACTTTCCTTGTATCTGATGGCCTGTAAAAAATTCAAACCATTGTTAACAAATATACGTTCCTTAAAATCGCTCCATTCCCAGGATTATAGCACTTTTATCCTTTGGTCCATGGGGCTGTGCGAGGTGTCATTTTTTGTGCCATGATGTGATCTTTCTATCGGTACCTTGATTGCGCACATGCGACTTTTTGATCACTTTTTATTACAATTTTCCTGGATTTGATGCGACCAAAAATGCTTAATTTTTCATTTTGGGATTTTTTGCACTTAAAACCGTGCGAGATCAGGAATGTAATTAATTAATAGTTCGGGCGATTACGCACGCGGCGATAGCAAACATGTTTATTTATTTGTTTATTTTTATTTATAACCTGGGAAAAGGGGGGTGATTCAGACTTTTATTAGGGGAGGGGGATTTTTACTAATAACAATACTTTTTTTTTTACCTTCACACTTATACTAGAAGCCCCCCTGGGGTTAGGGTTATTCCCCCTGGGGTTAGGGTTATTCCCCCTGGGGTTAGGGTTATTCCCCCTGGGGTTAGGGTTATTCCCCCTAGGGGACTTCTAGTATAAGGGGACAAACACACTTGCCGGATCCCGGCCCTATTCTTTCAATGTTAGGCAAAATCGCAGCAGGGATGTACATTGGTTGATTGGTTGCTAGGGGCAACTGAGCCAGTTTCACTTTACACCATGTTTAAAAATCTCCCCCAATATGTACATTACCCTGGTGGACAGTGGACGTTCCTCGGCCCCTCAATGCACCTCCCACCCGGCAGCTCATACTTCCCCTCCTACTACATCTCACACTTAGGTAGTAACAGCGCCTGTACGGGTCGGGTGGCCCGGTGTGACAGTGCACTGAGGAGCAGTGTACATATAAGCAGGTTTGTATGAAATAAATAAAAATAATTATAACCCGGAATACACCTTTAACATAATGTGCTCTTGTTCTTATTGTTATGCACATTAGCTACATAACCATGTGATTCTTATGTCCATTCTCATTGGTTTAAAGGGGTTATCCAGGAACAGAAAACTTTTCACAACTTTACTTTTTCACAAAAACAGCACCAGGGGTCCCCAGATTGTGTGTAGCATTATAATTAAAAGGGTTATCCAGCGCTACAAGAACATGGCCACTTTCCTCCAGAGACAGCCCCACTCTTGTCTCCAGCTTGGGGCGGGTTTTTGCTGCTCAGTTCCATTGAAGTGAATGGAGCTTAATTGCAAACTGCACCTGAACTGGAGACAAGAGTGGTGCCATGTTTTTGTAGCACTGGATAACCCCTTTAAGTTCCATTCACTTTAATGGAACTGAGTTGCAAAACCACACCCAAACTGAGGACAGGAGAGGTGCTGTTCCAGTAAGAAACCAGCAATGCTTTCTGAGCCTGGATAACCCCTTTAACATTCTTTGTAGACTGTGACCTCACTATGTTCCGACAGCTATGACGGCAGCAATGCTGCAAACATGTCTGCTTTCTGTTTTTATTAAAAGGGTTATCTTTTAAATTAATAGGTTTCAAAAAGCTATGTAGATTTTTAATTTACTTCTATTTAAAAATCTTTCCATAATTATCAGCTGCTGTATGTCCTGCAGGAAGTGTTGTTCTCTTTTCAGTCTGACACAGTGCTCTCTGCTGCCACCCCTGTCCGAGACAGGAAGTGTCCAGAGCAAATCCACACAGAAAACCTCTTCGGCTCTGGACAGTTCCTGACATGGATAGAGGTGACAGCATAAAGCACTGTGTCAGACTGAAAAGAATACACCACTTCCTGCAGGACATACAGCAGCTGATTTTCAAGTAAATTACAGATCTATATAACTTTCTGAAACCAGTTGATTTAAAAAAAATTTTTTTTCACTGGATAAACCCTTAACCCCTTGCCTCCGCAGCCTGTTTTGGCCTTAATGCCCAGGGCCTATTTTTCAAATCTGACCTGTCTCTCTTTATGTAGTGATAACTCTGCGATGCTTTTAACTATTGCGGTTATTCTGAGATTGTTTTTTTCGTGACATATTCCTCTTTATCCGACATGGAGAGAGAGAAGCGGCTGCACATCACACCTATGGCTGATACCAATGCTGCTAAGCCTATTTTAGGGGGGGCACTTTGGGTCTGGTCCTTTGACATGGGGGTTGCAGGGCCATTCCATGGCCTCCCTTCCCTGCATGTGCACGCTTTGCGGGGGTGGCGATCACTGACCGACACGGTGTGGAGTTAGCGTAGGGACCCGTGTGAACCAGGAGACCTGCACGTTGGTACACAGGGCGATATGGCTTGATCAATTAATATTCCAACATCCTGAAGTTGGTTTTTTAAAATAGGCTTAGCAGCATTAGTATCAGCCATAGGTGTGATGTGCAGCCGCTCCTCTCTCTCCATGTCGGATATTCCTCTTTATGTTTGTGGTATACTTTGGTTGATACACTCAGAAGTTTTTTTGTAATTTGTGCAAAAGTTTGAAAAATTTCTTTATATTCGAAATTCTTTTTTCCAAACATGGTGTAAAGTAAAACTGGCTCAGTTGCCCCTAGCAACCAATCATATTCCACCTTTTTATTCCTCACAGACTCTTTGGAAAATGAAAGGTGGAATCTGATTGGTTGCTAGGGGCAACTGAGCCAGTTTCACTTTACACCATGTGTGATAAATCTCCCCCATAGTTTTTAAAAAAGGTTTAAATTTTCTTTAAAGCCCTCAAATATAAGGAAAGTTATATATATCGTTGTAATTGTACTGACTTGAGGAACAGAGATAACATGTCAGTTTTACCATAGGGTGAACATGGAAACACAACCCCCCCGCCCCCCCCCCCCCCCAGATATGAAATTTCACTGCGCAATTATTTTTACAGTTTTGCTGCATGTTTTATGAAGAAACTAAAGTGTCTCTGCAGAAGTCAGTAGTAGCGGCGATTTTAAGATACTTTGTAATTGGGTTTATTAGCCGAAAAATGCATTTTTATCATGAAAAAGCAATTTGAAGCTTTCCCTCCTGTCTTCCTGGTTCTCTATGAAGAGGGAAGGGGTGGAGGGAGATGAGGCACCAAAACTGGAAAACAAAGAGTTAACTAACAACTACTTCACTGGGCTATCTCCTCTGAAGTCAGCACTGACTTCTCTGACCTCTAAATAGGGGCTTTCAGCGGCTCCCTGGCTGTGTAATCCTTTGTTCTCTGCTCTCTGCTGGCGACTAATCTCCCTCCTTCCTCCTCCCCCCTTCTCCATAGACCAGACAGGATCCGACTGATGTAAAATAGTTGAGATTTCCTGATAATTAGCAGTGGACGATAGAAAGGCGAGCAGTGGTGGTGGTGGGGGGGGGGGGGGGGGGGGGGGGGGGCCTGGGAAAAGTCTTTTTAAATGCAGATAATGGCATATTTACCTAATAAAACAAATTACAAAGTTTCTTAAAATCGCCTGGACTATTGATTCCTGCAGAACAAAAAAAATTACGACGGTGACTTAAGTCTGTCAATGCAAAGTACAATCGGCGTTGCAAAAAATAAGGGCTCATGTGGGTGCAAGCACTATCGCCTTTTAAACACAACAAGAAAAAGAAAGCTCAAAAACGGAAAAACTAACCAGTTGACTACTACACATTGAACCTATTCCATTCACTTGTGTATTGATACCGCCACCTACTGCCCTCTCAAGATCACTACAATTGTCTGCTATTGCCCAACTTTTTTTAATTTATATTTTTATAAAATATATTTTTTATAAAAAATATTTTTATATTTATGTTTTATGCAGTTTAACTCTCCATGTGTATAATCTTCTGCAACCACAGGGCTCAGTCTACCTGGAGATGTTACGGTTCATAGTGCTATGCCAGCACTCCTACTCAGCTAATCTTCCTAGAGGATCCCCAAATCACTGCCTTCCTACAACTGACCCCCCTGCCTTCACTAGACATATTGCTGATATCTGTCATACTGGAGGCATTCAAGTGAAAAATTGCTACGCTCTCTGTATGACCCAGGTCTGACTTCTGCCACTCCCTTAAGGGCCGATACTGCCATCTACTGACCTCTTAAGATCACTACAGTTTATTGCCACGCTCCAGCATCCTTTTCAGGTAACCGCAAGAAAATCTGCTGACATCTTTCACTTATGCTGCGTTTACACGTAACGATTATCGTGCGAATTTGCGCGATAACGGTCGAATTGGAACGATAATCGTACGTGTAAACGCAGCGAACGATCGAACGACGCACGATAAATCGTACATCGTGATCTTTCATCAGGTCAGCAAATCGTCGTTCATCGTACGCAAAAAAATTCGCAAATCGTTCCGTGTGAACAGTCGTTCGCCGATTTAATGTGTGAGATAGGCTTAAACGATCGCAGTGCGAATTTTCGTACGATATATCGTACCGTCTAAACGCTGATCGTTATAAAAAAAAAATCGTATATCCGACACCGCTAATCGTACGATCGGGCCAATAATCGTTACGTGTAAACGCAGCATTAGTTGGTGGAATTTGTCCTTGTCCCTGTCCTTGATTAACAAATGGGCTAAGGGGATAAGTGTGAGGGAACCCAGAATTACTAATACTACTCTCCCGTGATCACACTTACTTACTTAACTTACCTCAAAATGAAGTAGACAACTTGGAAAATAGGTAATTATCGTAATAACATGAGATTGCTGGGAATGCCTACATTGGTGTATCCGTCTCATTAGAAGAAACTTTGGACATGTTGCAGAGAAATGTCAAAAATTTTGAGGTGTTCAGACCCCCATTGATCTCTAAGGATATGTTTACACTAAATAAAAGTGAGCAGAGAGCAGTGGCGTGCGAGCCATGGCATTGACACTCTGAGGGAGGAGGGATTTCGAGTGTTCGTGGCAGGGACTCAGCGCAAAATTCTGCCACTTTTACTCAGTGTGAACTTACCCTAAAAAGGAGCAAGGAGAAGCACACAGTTATGCACTTCACTCCTCATCTTGTTATGATGTTCATTTCCCTGCACGAGACAAGCTTCATTATAAGTCTGTGTACAATAACTCGTCTTGTGCATTGAGACTTAAAAGTTTCTGCAATACAACACTCCAACCGAAAACTGATCACTGTTAGTCACTAATGTGAAAATCCCTCCCACGTCCTCTTCATCCTTAGGCTAGATTCACACTGCGTTTTTGCAATCCGTTTTTTTCATCAGTTGTTTGCAAAAAACGTATGAAAAAAACGGATGCATTTGTGTGCATCTGTTTTCCCATTAACTTCCATTGTAAAAAAAAAAAGGATCAGTTTTTTTTAACAGACACAAAAGTAGTGTCAGCTAAAAGCATCCGTTTTTTTCATTTGTTTTTTTTTTAAAAACTGATGAAAAAAACGGATTGCAGAAATCGATAGTACAAGCGATTTTAAGAAACTGTAATAGGCTTTATTAGGCAAAAAAGCCTCTTTCTATACTCAAAAATAACCTAAAGAGAGGGGAGGGGCAGAGGGGGATGAGTTAAGAGGAAGAGGAGACAAGCAGCCGTACAGTTTGGAGACCGTCTGGGCATATAAAACGCTGGATTCACAGGTCAAAAAGGTCAGTGCTTATCTGGGAGCTTGATGAGAGAAGATTGCAGGATGATATGCTCTGCAGGGCTGCCTTTTCTCCTCTCCATGCTCACTCATCACCCCCCCCCCCCGACCCCTCCCCTCTCCATAGAGCATAATGGACACAGAAATCCTGCTGGGGGAGCTAGGAAAACAGCTTTTTGACTACAAAGGAAGGAAACTCTTTTGCTTACAGACATACTATTACAGAGTTTCTTAAAATTACATGTATTATTGATTTTTGAAAATTTAAATGGCAGTTTGTTAGGAATGTGACTTTGCACTCCTTCGTCCGCGCCGGGCGGCCGAGGAAGCGCTGAATTTCTGTCTGTGTTTGCACTGAATGAATTGTGTCTGAACTGTGTTTTACTTTTCAGCCACACCTGCCTTGCCTGTCAGAATTCTGGCAGTGCAAGCAGGGCCGTCTTAACAGCATAATGGGCCCCTGGGCAGAGGTGCGAATAGTCATGTTGTTGCCCCTCTGTCTATATGAGACATGTTGTTTTGCCCTTCTCTATATATATGCCATGTTGTTTCCCTTTATTTTGTATTATACAGTATACAGGGAGACAACAGGGCTTATATGCAGAGGGACAGCAACATGTCTAATATATTGTATGTGGGGCATGTAATATATTCACCACGTGTCCCTGTTCACTGCATAGTACTCCGGCGGCCATCCTCATGGTCTGAGACCTGACGTCGTCCTCCTCAGTTAATACGTGAAGGAGGAGGAGTCTCAGCTGCTGCGTACAGCGTTCACAGACTCCTCTCCCTTCTGCTGGCCTGAGCCTGAGGTCCGCGCGAGGGGGGGGGGGGGGGGGGGGAGCTGACAGCAGGACTCAAAGCACAGGCACGGCACCTACAAGGGGGGGGGGAGCAGCTGATGGCAGCACAGGCACAATACCTACAAGGGAGCTTGCTTGGGGACCGGGGACAGGGAATATGTCACAGCTGGCAGGGGCCCCCTAGGATGCAAGGGGCCCCGGGCAGCTGCCTACCATGCCCTTGCATCCTGGGGGGCCCCTGCCAGCTGTGACATATTCCCTGTCAGGGGCTGGCTGGCAAATTTTAGCCTGGGGGGCAAGCACACAGCACTGGCCCATGAGTAGCAGGCTAGCGGCCCATCCTTTAAGGACTAATCTGGCTCTTACCTACTATTACCCTCCCCAAATCAGTGTGGGGAAAGTAGATGCCACACATGCCACAGAATTATAGTATTGGGGCCAGTGCTCCCAGCCATGAACAGCCATTGTGATTGGCTGTGAAGACCAGCCCCAATACAACCATCAGCGCTTAAGGTCCAGCACCAAATCTCTGCAGTATCAGCTGTTAGAGGATTTTTTGTTCGTATGTTCTACAACTCCCAGCATATCCTGAGGGCTTCAGGCTGTCAGTAAATGCTGAGAGTTGTAGTGTCTGCAGCTGGTATATATGGAGGATCCTAGGTGTATTGTATACTGGAGGCTTTGTGGGAGATCAGTATACATAGATCTGTAGGGGCTCATTGTGTGGGAGTGACCCCGAACAGCACTAATAGGGGATAGAACAAATATATAACATGACCTTATTATCACCATACTGTAAATATCACGGTTCCATCACACTGTTACTGACCAAATGCAGTACACAATATTACCAATAATACCTGTATACAAAAAAACTTATTATCACCTCACAACCATTACCACCAGATAGTAACTAATACCACCAATACCATAACTGAAATCCAGTATACCAAGACCAATAATAACAGTAAATAAGAAACATATATTATCACCTAACTGGGACCACCACCATTACCATCCCCATACCATTACTAAATAACTTCCATTGTACAAATACCAGGATCATCCCCATACACATCTTCTCTGATCAAAGCCGCTCACTTTTCGCTTACTTCTCCATCATGCCCAGCCATCATGAAGACTTTTCCCGTACACAACTCGTCTGCATAGAATCTGCCAAACATTTTAGGGTTCTCGCTCATACAGTATAGACATCCTCTGTGCCCCCATACAGGAGTTAGGCCCCCTCTGTGCATCCATATAGTAGTTGGGTCCCCTTTCTTCTGTGCCTTCCATAGTAATAATGTTCCCTGTCCTGCTGTGGCCTTCATATAGTAATTAAGGCCCCTGTGCTGTGTCCCCATAGTAATAATGCCCCCTGTGCTGTTCCTCCATAGTAATAATGTCTCCTACTGTGTGCCCATAGTAATAATGCAGCAGGCAGGAGTGGTAGCACAGAGCAGTGAGGAAGAGGGGGGCTAGCTGGCTGAGTGAGGTCAGGTGTTGCTGGGGGTTTAGTGCTTGGGCTACTGCCGGCACCTTCATAGTAGCCAGTGCCCCATATAGTAGCCAATTCCACCCTCATAGTGCCCCATCTAGAAGTCAAATCCCTCCATAATGCCCCATATAGTAGCCAGTCCCCCATATAGTAGCCAAATCCCTCCATAGTCCCCCATATAGTAGCCAGTGCCCCATATAGTAGCCAAATCCCTCCATAGTCCCCCATATAGTAGCCAATTCCCCCCTCATAGTGCCCCATCTAGTAGTCAAATCCCTCCATAGTGCCCTATATAGTAGCCAGTCCCCCATATAGTAGCCAATTCCCCCCTCATAGTGCCCCATCTAGTAGCCAAATCCCTCCATAGTGCCCCATATAGTAGCCAATTTCCCCCTCATAGTGCCCCATCTAGTAGCCAATCCCTCCAATAGTGCCTAATATGGTAGCCCATTCCTCCATAGAGCCCTATAATGTAGCCAATCACCCATAGTGCCTCATATAGTAGCTAACTCACTCATTTCATAGTGCCTCATATAGTAGCCAATCCCCACTCCATAGTGCCCCATACAGTAGCCAATCTCCCCCATAATGCCCCACATAGTGGCCAATTCCCCCCCCCCCATAGTGCCCAATGTAGTAGACAATTCCCCCCCCCCGCCATAGTACTCTATATAGTAAACAATTCCCCCCTCCATAGTAATGTATAGTAGACAATTCCCCCCTCCATAGTATCCCATATAGCAGCCAATTCCCCCCTCTATAGTGCCCCATATAGCTGCCAATTCCTCCCCCCCATATAGCTGCCAATTCCTCCCCCCCATATAGCAGCCAATTCCCCCCTCTATAGTGCCCCATATAGCTGCCAATTCCTCCCCCCCATATAGCTGCCAATTCCTCCCCCCCATATAGCTGCCAATTCCTCCCCCCCATATAGCTGCCAATTCCTCCCCCCCATATAGCTGCCAATTCCTCCCCCCCATATAGCTGCCAATTCCTCCCCCCCATATAGCAGCCAATTCCCCCCTCTATAGTGCCCCATATAGCTGCCAATTCATCCCCCCCATAAAGCAGCCGATTCCTCCCCCACTCTATATAGCAGCCAGTTCCCCCCTCCATAGTGTCCCATATAGCGACCAGTCCCCCCACAATATCTCACCTGTCATTGGTTCCTCTCCAGCGCGCGCTCCCCCCTCTCATCTTTCGGTGTCAGGCAGCAGGGTTCAGAGACGCTGCCTGTGCGGGGTGTCCCTACAGATAGAGGCTGCAGGTCACATCCGGTGCCGGCAGCGTCTCTGTACCCTGCTGCGTGCGCCGGACGATGAGAGAGGAGCTGCTGGGGAGCGGGACAGGTGAGTTGCGGTCCCCGCACCTAAGGATTAGATTGAAGCGGCTGCGCTGCTAATCGGAAGCTGAGGGCCGACACCGGACTGAGGGAGCTGCCTGACACTCGGTCCGGCAGCGGCCCTCAGCCTCCGATTAGCAGCGCAGCCGCGGCGCTGCTAGTTAATCTAGGGCCGGGTCAGTCTTTCCCAAGTATATTATAGGGCTGGCCCGGCCCTATAATGTACTTGGGAAAGACCGGCCCGGGGGGCAAATGCCTCCCTGCCCCCCGGCCCAGCCCGCCCCTGTTCCCTGTCCCCGGTCCTCCTCATTTCCTTGCTGGCTATTAGTTCACACTAGTCCCAGCTCCCCTGCTCCTTTCCCAGCGTTCCCTGTCCTAAGCTATTGCTATTGCCTTTGCTATTGCTCTGCCCGTGTTCTCACCTCTTGCTTGACATTTGACTATCCGCTCTCTTTCTGATTTTGTACTGCGCTGTCCGTTTGGTTTTGACTCTGTTAGCTCACTATCCTCCATTGTGTTTTGTTTGTCTGTCTACGTTTTGTGTCTTCACCTACTCAGTGTAGGGACCGACTCCGTGGTTGTCCGCGACCGTTTAGGGTTGTCCGTGGCAAGTAGGTAGTGGCATTGGTTGGGGCAAGTTTCAGGGTGCATTGTCTTGTCCGTGTGTCCCCAGCCTGACACAGTTATGCTTTAAATTGTTCTCACAAAAATCCCGGGCAAATGTTATCAACAAATTTGGGCCACCTAAAAGACAGTCATGTGGGCCAACACAAAACCCATATATTACAGAACTACTTCTCGTTGAATCTAAAGTAAAGCTGAAAACAATCAGAAAACCCTGTGAAAATGCTTCTTGTCATGTGGACTAAGTTTTTTCATCAACCAGTTATCAGATAGTAGGAACCTTTCCCAATAGTTGATCTATGTAAAAGGGCCAGTGATCAGACAGCAGGCAATAAAATGTATCTGTTAGCTCAACATATATATTCTACTAAATTCTAAAAAGTTAAACTAAAAAAAAGTATGAAAAGAATCCACAAAGGAGACCGCCATATTATAAGCAAGTCATCTATAAAACAACTATAATAGGCTATATATTGGGAAAAACATAAAATCATTGCTAGTCAGCTCCTGAACACCCAGTGTAAACCGGAGACGTGTTTCTAACAATGATGACAGTGAAGAACCACATGAACAATCCAGCCATTGTGCTCTTTAACCCCTTCAAGACCAAGCCTATTTGCACCTAAAAGACCAGGCTCATTTTTCAAAATCTGACCTGTCTCACTTTATGCTCTTATAGCTCAGTGATGCTTTAACATATGCTAGTGATTCTGACATAGTTTTTACGTCACATATGGCACTTTATATTAGTGGCAAAATTTGTTCACTACTTTGTGTGTTTTTTGTGAAAAACATCAAAATATCATGAAAAATTTAAAAATTAGCATTTTATGAACTTTGAAATTCTCTGCTTCTAAAAAAAGAAAGTCGTATCACATAAATTAGTTACTAAGTGACATTACCAATATGTCCTCTTTATTCTGGCTTCATTTCATAAACATATTTTACTTTTTTAGGGTGTTACGGGGCTTAGAAATTTATCAGCAAATTACCACATTTTCATGAAATTTCCAAAACTGATTTTTTTAGGGACCAGTTCTTTTTTTTAAGTTGATTTAGGAGGTTTGTATACTGGAAACCCCCATAAGTAACCCCATTTTGGAAACTACACACCTTAAAGAATTAATCTAGGGGTATAATGAGCATTTTAACCCTACAGGGGCTGGAGGAAAGTATTCACCATTAGGCCGTAAAAAATGAAAAATTAAAAGTTTCTAATAATATATACGTTTAGATTAAAGTTTCTCATTTTCAAAAGGAACATGAGAGAAAAAGCACCCCAAAATTTGTAACGCAGGTTCTCTTGAGTACTACGGTACCCCATATGTGGGCGTAAATCACTGTATGGGTACACAGCCGGGCTCAGAAGGAAGGGAGCGCCAATTAGCTTTTCCATTGCAGATTTTGCTGAAGAAGTTTCCGAGCGCCAGGTGCATTTGCAGTGCCCCTGTAGTGTCAGCAGAGAGAAAAAAAAACACATATGTCACCCCATTTTGGAAAGTGCACCCCTCAAAGAATTCATCTTGGGGTAGGATGAGCATTTTGACCCCACAGAGGAAAGTATTAAAAATTAGACAGTAAAAATGTCTCAATTTCACAAGGAACAAGAGAAAAAAACTACCCCAAAATTTGTAACGCAGGTTCTCCAGAGTAAAAAGGTACCTCATATGTGGGCATAAACCACTGCATGGGCACACAGCAGGGCTCAGAAGGAAAGGAGCGATGGTCAGAGGCAACCTGCAGTGGTTGCGTGCAATCTGGGGGGTTACATGTAATCTGGCATGATTACGGGCAACCTGGGGTGGTTACGGGCAACCTGGAGGGGTTACAGACAATCTAGAATTGTTACGGATAGACTGAAGTGCTTATAGGTAATCTGGGGTGGGTACATGTAATTTGGGGTGGTTACAGGCAATCTGGGGTAATTACGGACAATCTGGAGGGGGTCACTGGCAACGTGCGGTGATTACGGATAACGTGCGCTGGTTTCGGACAACGTGCGGCAGTTACGGGAAACGTGCGGTGGTTACGTGTAATCTGGGGGGTTACGTGCAATCTGACGTGATTACGGACAACCTGGGGTGGTTACGGGCAACCTGCGGTGGTTACGGGTAATCTGGGGGGGTTAGGGGTAATTTGGGAGTAAACTGCAATTATTACTATAATAAAAAGTGTGTGTTTTATTTTTCTGTATGTTTTTCACTTTTTGCACTTTTACACATTTGTTTTCACTATATTACTATGATTACTGTGATATTTTCTATCACAGTAATCATAGTTCAGTGACAGAGACCAAATTGGTCTCTTTAAATTTTCAGAGATGGCTGGTTCTGACGCACATGCGCACATCAGAACCAGCCAGGATGCCGAAGAGGAAGGACCTCCCAGGATCAGGTGAGTATATGGGGAAGGGGGGGTGACTGGGGGACGGGGGTGACTGGGGGGGCGACCTGGGGGGTAGGGCACAGTATCACTTTTTATCCCCTGTCACCAATCATTCATGGTGACAGGGGATAAAAAGTGCTGGGGAGCACATGGCACAAGCGATCAGCGGTATATAGTATATACCGCTGATCGCTTGTACCGGGACCCCACAGGGGGGTCCCCGATCACTGCCCAATGCACTCCGCTACCTCCGGTGGCGGAGAGCATGGGGCTTTCATTCATTTTTACTGTTAGATCACTGTGAACAGACATTAGTCTGTTCACAGTGATGGCGGCGGCCATCTTGGATCTGATGGCCGCCGCAGGGAGGGGGGGTTAGTGACTGGAACACTAGGGGGTCTGATCTGGGGTCTGATTTTACTTATATCATTTCCCCCCACCGTGAATCACGGTGGGGGGAGATGAAATACAGCGGCGGCACTGGCCCATTAGTGACCACTGTATCGGCGGTCACTAAGGGGTTAATGGGGGTCAGCTGCGGGATCGCAGCTTATTCTCATTATCTCCGGTGCTGTACTCAGATGAGAGCGGGATCGCTATCTCTGCAGCGATCCCACTCTCATCAGTAACCCCGTCAGTAACAGGAACGTATATATACATTCCTACTGCACGGGGTATGTGCAATAGGAACGTATATATACATGTTACTGACGTGAAGGGGTTAAAAGACTCTTTAAACCAACATCACATCCACTAGATCTGAGCCAGACGTGTGTGGTCTAAGAGGACCCCAGGTTCACCGGCATTTCTATGTAAGGGTACAATATCTGCTTTATTAATATTCATCTTACAGTACTAACTGCATTAAAAGGACTCACCAAAACTGTGGTAATATGAGGGATTCCATTTCTCCTTTGTTGGTATAGAACAGATAACCTCCGCACCATGCAGTGTGCCTTTGTCCTCTAATTCTTGGGCAGGCACCTTAATAATGTTGTAACATGCACCTGCAATTTAAAAATAGTTATAGTATTTTATAATAAAAGTTGGAAATGTGGCTTATTGACTCTTACCCTGTTTCCCATAAGAATTGCCCATGTTTTACGCCGTCCCAACAGGGTCATAGTGAAGATGAGCTGTGGCACCATTCACAGCAATTTATTTACTCCAATCAACCTGCAAGGAAAGGTAATTATAGGTGATGGAGGGTTTTATCATCTTCGGAGAGCTTCAAAGGGAATGTGACCACAAGATATATTCCGATAACTGATTATTGGGCATGAGATACTTTTTCTTGACTATGTGCCACAAAGACGTTAGATCTCTAGCAGGGGTGTAACTACTACCATAGCAGCCATAGCGACTGCTATGGGGCCCGCCACATCAGGGGACCCAGGGGACCACTCTTGCAATACACTGGGTCCTCTAAGCCATCATCATTTGCAGGGTGCTGCAAATAACCCTTTGAAGGGGTATTTCACTAAAGAGCTAAAAATAAAATTCTCCCAAATCTAGCTGGTCTTACTCCCCAAGTCCCCCTGAGTATTTTGAGCCATATACCATCTTTCTAGCTGCTGCTATTCCTGAGCTACAGGTTTTTCTAAAAGCCAGTCTATATCTAAGATGGCGCCGGCCAGAAAACTACATTTCCCAGCATGCTTTGCACATCAGAGCCCAAATACACTGGGTCCCCTAAGCTGTCATCATTTGCAGGGTGTTGCAAGCTCCTGAAAAGCACCTGGAGGGAGGGGGCAATCAAAAGTTAGCTTTGGGGCCCAGCCATTTTTACAGCCCCCACCATGCTGCATTACATTATACTGCATTGCATTGTGTCATTATCCCGTTATCGTTGTGTCGTTATGTAAGGGGGCATTCACACATTCGCCATTTTGCGGACCTTACAGACGGAGATGGCAGGTAATGTTGTTCCCTGCCTGGCATAATGTTATTACAGTGCCGTGGTGATTTAAATAACAAATCCATTACTTGCCTTCTCCTTCCATAGGGGCCTGTGTACCTCATAGAGCTAAAATCAGACTCCCCTTCATCAGGCTGTGCTGCCCTGCTCTGTTTTGTTTCAGTCCATAAAATGGCTGACATGGAGGAGCATGTGACCAGGCCCTGTCCCCTGTGTCCTCCATAGACACATACAGGCTCAGTGGTGGACACTGGGGGGCGGGGCCTGGTCACATGCTCCTCCATGTCAGCAATCTTATGGACCAAAACACCACAGAGCAGGACAGCAGAGCAGGGGAGTCTGATTTTAGCTCTATGAGGTACACAGGGAGCTGCTGTCAGTATATACAGTGAGTACACTTACTAATACTGTACACTGAGCAATTTTACTATAAAGTGGCCAACCCCTTTAAAGAAGTCCAGCGAAAAATTTTATAAAAGTATTGTATTGATCCCTAAAAGTTATACAAATCACCAATATATACTTATTATGAGAAATGCACATAAAGTGCTTTTTACCCAGCACTTACTACTGCATCAAGGCTTCACTTCCTGGATAACTGTAACGCCCGGAGTAGTGGATCCACTGGACCGGCACCAGCGATGGCACAAACCTCACCAGGGAGCGGAGTCTAAGGGGCCGCTGGTTTTCACCAGAGCCCGCCGCAAGGCGGGATGGACTTGCTGCGGCAGGCGACCCCCAGGTCGCTACCCCTGGCTTGGTTGCTGGTGTCGGCAGGCGAGGCGTGGCAGGAGATGGCACAGGCAATAGTCTGCAGATGAGAGAGCACGTGACAGGCTGGACACAGGAACAGGTGGAGTGACAGGGGAACAGGAACCAGGAACAGGGACTAGGGACCAGGTAACGGACAGGACTCAGGAACAGGGACTAGGGACCAGGTAACGGACAGGACACAGGAACAACAGGGAGCTGGGCCAAACGCTATGGGAAGCATGTAGAGGCTCCAACACCTGTAGTGGGGCAGGGCTGGAATAAATAGGGAGTGATTGGTGCAACTGGCCAATTAGGTGCGGACTGGCCCTTTAAATCTGAGACAGCCGGCGCGCGCGCGCCCTAGGAGGCGGGGATGCGCGCGCCGGCCGGCACAGACGGAGGCAGGAGCGGGACCAGGTAAGGCGCCCCCCGGGGCCGAACATGTAGCAGCGCCGGGTCCCTGCACCGGGACCCCGGCAGCTGCATGAGATGGGGGGAGGTCGCGGCGGCGGCCCGGAGCATGGGACGCCGCCGCGGCCGTGACAGTACCCCCCCCCCTTTGGCCTCCCCCTCTTTCTAACCTGCAGGAACCTTTTGATGAGATCTTGGTCCAGGATGTTAGCCTCGGGTTCCCAGGACCTCTCCTCAGGACCAAATCCTTTCCAGTCCACCAGGAAGAACCTTCTCCCTCTGACAGTCTTCATGGCCAGAATTTCCTTAACAGCGTAGACGTCGTCAGAGACGGCTTGAGGAGTAGAGAACGAAGATCTATCGGAGAACCGGTTCAGGACCACTGGTTTTAAGAGGGAAACATGGAAGGAGTTCGGAATCCGCATAGTGGGGGGTAGGCGGAGTTTGTAGGTGACAGGGTTGATGCGTCTTAGCACCGAGAAAGGACCGAGGAATCGAGGACCCAACTTGTAGCTGGGGATCTTGAGTCGGACATATTTGGCCGAGAGCCAGACTTTGTCACCTGGGAGAAAATTCGTGGCAGGTCTCCTCTTCTTATCAGCCTGATCCTTCATGCGTTCAGAGGCTTTGAGTAAGGACTGTCGAGTTTGTTCCCAGATCGATTGCAGGTCAGATAACAACTCCTCCACGGCTGGGACTTCGGAGGATGGAGAGAGAGGCAGAGGAGGACGAGGATGATGCCCGTAGACCACATAGAAAGGAGACTTGCCTGTGGAAGTCGAGTCCAGATGGTTATATGAGAACTCTGCCCATGGGAGTAGATCGGACCAGTTGTCTTGGCGGCTGGAAACAAAATGGCGTAGGTAGTTACCCAGAATCTGATTGACTCTCTCCACTTGCCCGTTAGTCTGAGGATGATAGGCCGATGAGAAGTCCAGCTTCACTTGGAGTTGCGAGCAGAGGGCACGCCAAAACTTAGAGACAAATTGAGAGCCTCGGTCGGACACAATGTGAAGAGGAAGTCCATGCAGGCGGAAGATGTGTCGGAAGAACAACTGAGCCAGACGAGGAGCAGAGGGCAGACCAGGAAGGGCCACGAAGTGAGCCATTTTGGAGAAGCGGTCCGTCACCACCCAAATGACTGTATTGCCCGCAGATGGAGGTAGGTCTGTGATAAAATCCATCCCAATGTGGTGCCAGGGATGGTCCGGGACTGGCAAGGGCAAAAGTAGGCCGGCAGGTCTTTGACGGGGAGACTTATTCCTGGCACAAACTGCACAGGAAGCCACAAAATCCTTGACATCCTGGAGGAGATTGGGCCACCAGTAGTGACGGGAGATCAATTGCCCGGTCTTTTGGGTTCCTGGATGCCCGGCTACCAAGGAGGAATGCCCCCACCTCAAGATGCGTTTACGGAGTGCGGGGCGCACATAAGTCTTCCCGGGAGGCAGTCTCTGCAGAGCAGAAGTGGCAACTGGTACTAGGCGGTCGGGAGGTATTATGTGACGAGGAGATTCCTCTTGCCCCATGACATCGGATGCTCGGGATAATGCATCGGCCTTTAGATTCTTCTCGGCTGGACGGAAGTGGATGGTATAGTTGAACCGAGAAAAGAAGAGGGACCACCGAGCCTGCCTGGGATTGAGGCGTTGAGCCGATTGGAGGTAGAGGAGGTTCTTGTGGTCCGTGTAAATGTTAACAGGGTGTTTAGCCCCCTCTAGTAGATGACGCCACTCCTCCAGTGCCAACTTAATGGCCAGGAGTTCGCGGTCCCCAATGGTATAGTTCCTCTCGGCAGGGGAGAAAGTCTTGAAAAAGAACCCGCAGGTTCTGGTCTTGCCTGATGTGTCCCTTTGCGAGAGAACGGCTCCTGCGCCCACAGAAGAAGCATCGACCTCGAGAGAAAACGGCCTGGAGACATCCGGGCGGACTAGAGCAGGAGCAGAGGCAAAGGCAGACTTGAGGCTATTGAAGGCTTGTTCGGCCTCTGGAGGCCAACGTCTGGGGTCCGCCTTCTTTTTAGTGAGAGCCACAATGGGTGCGACCAGGGTAGAGAAGTGAGGGATGAATTGCCGGTAATAGTTGGCGAAGCCCAGGAAACGTTGGATAGCTCTAAGTCCCACAGGGCGTGGTCATTGAAGGACAGCTGCGAGCTTGGCTGGATCCATTTGTAGGCCCTGATCGGAGACGATATAGCCAAGAAATGGAAGACTGCGCTGATGGAAAACGCATTTCTCAAGCTTGGCGTATAGATGATTGGCCCGTAGTCTTCGTAGAACCTGACGCACTTGTGCCACATGAGTCTGCTGGTCAGGGGAGAAGACCAAAATGTCGTCCAAATAGACAATGACGCAGACATAGAGGAGGTCTCGGAAGATATCGTTCACGAATTCCTGGAAGACCGCTGGGGCATTGCATAGGCCGAATGGCATGACCAGATATTCGTAGTGCCCATCCCTGGTGTTGAAAGCGGTCTTCCATTCGTCTCCTTTACGAATTCGGACCAAGTTATACGCTCCCCTGAGATCCAGCTTGGAGAAGATCTTTGCTCCACGAAGACGGTCGAATAGTTCCGGAATAAGCGGAAGAGGATAGCGGTTCTTAACAGTCACCTTATTTAAGCCCCGATAGTCTATGCATGGGCGGAGGGAACCGTCCTTCTTCTGAACAAAGAAAAATCCGGCGCCAGCTGGAGACGTGGATTTACGGATGAAGCCCTTTTGTAAGTTCTCCTGGATGTAGGAGGACATGGCTTCAGTCTCGGGCACAGAGAGAGGGTATACTCGACCACGTGGAGGAGAAGCCCCTGGAAGAAGGTCTATAGGGCAATCATAGGCTCGATGAGGTGGTAGTGAGTCCGCCTCCTTGGCCGAGAAAACATCGACAAAGTCTTGGTAGTCCTCTGGTAGCCCGGATAGAGGCTTGACATTAGCAGGTGACCTTGTAGAGCACTTGGATTGAGGGGATCTCAGACACCGGTTATGACAGTCCTGGCCCCAGCTGAGAACCTCCCCAGTTCTCCAGTCCAGCCTAGGGGTATGGAATTGCAGCCAAGGAAGACCCAGCAGGAGGTTGGAAGAGGACTGGCGCAAGACATAGAAGGAGATCTTCTCCTGATGTAAGGCTCCCACCTGGAGGACTAGGGGTGCCGTCTGGCTGTACACCGCTTCGGTAAGAACCTCCCCCGTAACCGAAGAGATAGACCGGGGTTGGGCTAGCTGGATCACGGGTAGCCGCCATCTTTGGACCAACGAAGCAGAGATGAAACTGCCAGCAGAGCCAGAGTCGATGAGGGCAGTAGTCTGGAAAACTTGCCCAGAGGGTGTCTGGATGGAGACGGGCATAGTCAACCTTGGAGAGGTGGCATTCACACCTAGGGAGGCCTCTCCCACCGGACCTAGGTGGCGGGCGTTTCCCGGACGCTGAGGGCGTTGGGGACATCTCTGTCGATAGTGATCCGCGCCACCGCAATAGAGGCAGAGATTCTGGTCCAGTCGACGATTCCTCTCATCAGTCGTCAGGCGAACACGTTCCACCTGCATAGGAACCTCTGGAAGCGACTGGGACATAGGAGCAACAGGATTCTGGAACACCGGTGCCAGCCGAGGATGGCGACGGGGCAGACTCAGACGCCGTCCTTGCCGGACCTCCTCCTCTCTCTCGGAAAACCTGGTGTAGACTCTGGTAGCCAGTAGAATAAGATCGTTCAAGGAGGTAGGCAGATCCCGGGCAGCGAGCACATCCTTCACTTGGCTGGACAGGCCCTTTTTAAAGGTGGCAATCAGAGCGGCCTCATTCCAGTCTAGTTCCGCAGCCAGGGTGCGGAACTGGATGGCGTAATCACCAACGGAGGAAGTCCCTTGGGATAAATTGAGGAGAGCAGTCTCAGCCGAAGACGCACGGGCAGGTTCCTCAAAGACAGAGCGGAACTCGTCCAGGAAGATTCGAAAATTGGCAGCAACCGGATCATTACGGTCCCATAGTGGCGTGGCCCAGGCCAGAGCTCTTCCCTCCAATAGGCTGATAATGAAAGCCACTTTAGAGCGCTCGGTGGCAAACTGACTGCTTAAAAGTTCGATGTACATAGTGCATTGGGTCAGGAACCCTCTGCACAACTTGGGGTCACCTCCATATTTACTTGGGAGAGCCAGTCGTAGTTTTGAAGAGGCTGCCGGAGGTGATGACTGCTGAGCTGTGGTATGCTGTTGAACGGCTGCAGTCAGTTGTTGAATCAGCTGTGACTGTTGCTGAATCTGTTGAGCCTGTAGGGCGACCACTCGGGCTACCTCGCGGATATCAGGCACCTCGCCGGGATCCATGGTTGGAGCCTACTGTAACGCCCGGAGTAGTGGATCCACTGGACCGGCACCAGCGATGGCACAAACCTCACCAGGGAGCGGAGTCTAAGGGGCCGCTGGTTTTCACCAGAGCCCGCCGCAAGGCGGGATGGACTTGCTGCGGCAGGCGACCCCCAGGTCGCTACCCCTGGCTTGGTTGCTGGTGTCGGCAGGCGAGGCGTGGCAGGAGATGGCACAGGCAATAGTCTGCAGATGAGAGAGCACGTGACAGGCTGGACACAGGAACAGGTGGAGTGACAGGGGAACAGGAACCAGGAACAGGGACTAGGGACCAGGTAACGGACAGGACTCAGGAACAGGGACTAGGGACCAGGTAACGGACAGGACACAGGAACAACAGGGAGCTGGGCCAAACGCTATGGGAAGCATGTAGAGGCTCCAACACCTGTAGTGGGGCAGGGCTGGAATAAATAGGGAGTGATTGGTGCAACTGGCCAATTAGGTGCGGACTGGCCCTTTAAATCTGAGACAGCCGGCGCGCGCGCGCCCGAGGAGGCGGGGACGCGCGCGCCGGCCGGCACAGACGGAGGCAGGAGCGGGACCAGGTAAGGCGCCCCCCGGGGCCGAACATGTAGCAGCGCCGGGTCCCTGCACCGGGACCCCGGCAGCTGCATGAGATGGGGGGAGGTCGCGGCGGCGGCCCGGAGCATGGGACGCCGCCGCGGCCGTGACAATAACATGGTGATGTCACTTCCTGGATAACACAGTGATGTCACTTCCTGGATAACATGGTGATGTCACTTCCTGGATAAAACTGTGATGTCACGACCCGACTCCCAGAGCTGTGCGGGCTGTGGCTGCTAGAGAGGATGATGGGAGGGGGATGCTCAGTGTCCCCCCAGTGCCCTGTGTCCCTCAGTGTCCCCCTGCCATCATCCTCTCCAGCAGCCACAGTCCGCACAGCTCTGGGAGTCGGGTCGTGACATCACAGTTTTATCCAGGAAGTGACATCACTATGTTATCCAGGAAGTGACATCACCACATGTTATCCAGGAAGTGAAGCCTTGATGCAGTAGTAAGTGCTGGGAAAAAAGCCCGTAATAAGTGTTTATTGGTGATTTGTATAACTTTTAGGGGGCAATACAATACTTTAATAAAAAATTTTGCTGGACTTTTCAAAAACAACTCCAGTTTTATATTGATTGTAAAGTGCTATACAGGTATCAATAATAGCTTTACAATATAGGGCCATGTTCACATTGCGTATAACACTGGCCGTTCTGTGACTGCAGTACCGGCTGGATGATCTGCATTGCTGATGAATTTGGATGCGGGCGCAATTCAATGAATAGTGGCCGCAGAAAACTGACATGTCAGTTTTTCGTGCGGCCGGATGAAATCTCAGCCGAAGTACATACTATATGTATACGCTCCGGTCGGGATTCCATTCATTCAAATACAACATATGTTTAGCATAAATCACGGCCGTTGTTGCAAATTGCCTAATGGCCTAATATAGTATAAGTATAAAATAAAAAAATATGTTGTAAGAATTTTCATAACCTGCAGATCTGAGATAGTCAAAGAAGGACTAGTCAGTGAGAATACCCAGTAGTGAACAATGAATACATTTACCCATGCAGTGGATAAAAAAAGCATAAGAGATTAATCTAAAAGAGTCTGGTAATGGCCGCTTGGTTCTCATGTGCTCCCAGTTTATTCCGGTACATTTAATTGATCCAAACAAAACGAAGTATTCTTCTCACATTATTCTGATTACTCATTCAGTCTGTTTTTAGAATAGGACATGTGAACGATAATCTAATAAGGTTACGTACAGTATATTTATTATACAAGAATTGTTTATTTGCCTTTGTAACTGGTAATTAATTTAGAAAGAAAATAAAGAATTATGTTATGTGCCTTTAAGGACAAATTTACCCATGCCTTTAAGTGAATATTAGGTTTTGTTGAACTTGAGGGACAACTGTCTGCTTTCAATTATAATATTTAAAGGAGTTGTCCAGTGAAAATCTTTTTCTTTCAAATCAACTGGTTTCAGAAAGTTATGTAGATTTGTATTTTACTTCTATTTAAAAATCACCAGTCCACCAATCATCTTCCAGTACTTTTTAGCTGCTGTATGTTCTGCAGGAAGTGGGGTTTTCTTTTCAGTCTGACACAGTGCTCTCTGCTGCCACCTCTGTCCGAGACAGGAACTCTCTAGAGCAGTAGCAAATCCCTGTACAAAACCTCTGCTCTGGACAGTTCCTGTCTCGGACAGAGGAGGCAGCAGAGAGCACTGTGTCAGACTAAAAAGAAAACACCACTTCCTGCAGGACATACAGCAGCTGATAAGAATGGGAAGAAAAGATTTCTAAATAGAAGTAAATTACAAATCTTTATAACTTTCTGAAACCAGTTGATTTGAAAGAAAAAGATTTTCACCAGAGTACCCCATTTAAAGGGTTGTCTCATAAAAGCTGAAGCAGTGTGCAAAAATTTTAGACAGATGAGGGATAAATGTTTCAAAGTAAGAACACTTTCACTAAGAAGTGTTAGTGGTTCATTTCTACCCATTAACAAAATACAAAGTGAATGAACAGGAGAGAAATCTATCAATATTTGGTGTGAGCACCCTTTCTCTTTTAAACAGCATCAATTCTTCTAGGTAACTTGCACAAAGTCATTGTGTAGGATTAGGTGAGGGCTACACAGTGATTCCCAGTTGTGCAACCAAGAACCACAGTGTTGCGCTGCCTGTTCGCATGCTTCACCCTCTTAACTAAGTGAGCTGGGTCAGCTTGCGACCTACAGTAGCCCAGGCTATGGCCATACAGTCAAAATAAATTCCATCCAGGAAAGTTACTTACTTGGTTTCTCAAACATAGACACAAAGGGGGAGATTTATCAAAGGGTGTAAAATTTAGACTGGTGCAAACTACCCACAGCAACCAATCACAGCTCAGCTTTAGGCAGTGCTGAAAGGAAAGCTGAGCTGTGATTGGATGGTGTCAACAGTTTGCATCAGTCTAAATTTTACACCCTTTGATAAATCTCCCCCAAAGTGCTGAAACATGCTCTTACAAGGATCCGGCATGGCCACCGTGCCAAATTCAAGGACCATAATCCTGCTCACTTTCATTTGACTTGTAGGAGTCACTTTGAAGGAACTTGCTCATGTAAGTTACATTTCCATTCTCGATTGTGAATTTGTGCATAAGGGACATTCCATCGAACCAGTAATTAAAACTGTACAAAAAAAAGGGAAATGGGGAAGTCCGGCACCCGACATTTTTAAAAAGAGCTGAGGAGGATGTGGCTGAACACTACATAAACACTACATGCACCTACCTCCCCGGCTCCAGTGCTGGGGTCCACTTTCGCCCCCTCTAGTTCTCTGGTCTGAGCATGGACCCGAGTCCTGACATTCAACCTGTCAGTGGCCGTAGTGGTTGCTTGGGCTGCTGACTGGCTGAGCAAGGCTGACACGTCAAGACTGGGTCCCCGCTCAGACCAGGAACTGGCCGGGGGACCAGAAACCGGAGAAGCCGACAGCGGATCCCAGCACTGGAGCTGGGGAGGTAGGTGCATGTAGGTATGCTAAGCCACCTCCTCTCCAGCTCTTTTAAAGTGACTCTGTACCCACAATCTGACCCCCCAAACCGCTTGTACCTTCAGATAGCTGCTTTTAATCCAAGATCTGTCCTGGGGTCCATTCGGAAGGTGATGCAGTTATTGTCCTAAAAAACTATTTTTAAACTTGCATCCCCGTGCCCAACGGCCGTGGCCTAGATTGTGTATGCATTAGGCTAGCACACCCTCTCTGTCCCTCCTACCATCATCATTAGGAATGCTCCAGGCAGATTGTCTCCTATTCATCACCTGTGTCAGCACAGCACATGGGCTGGATCGTTAAGGCACCTGTGCAATGTTCAGACAGGAGAAAATGTTATAGTGGCATTCCTAATGATGAAGAGGGCGGGGAGGAGGGAGGTGCAAAGTTAGGCCACGGCCGTTTGACACAGGGCTACTAGTTTAAAAGTAGTTTTTTAGGACAATAACTGCATCACCTGCCGAACGGACCCCAGGACAGATCTTGAATTAAAAGTAGCTATCTAGGTACAAGCGGTTTGGGGGGTCAGATTGTAGGTACAAAGTCACTTTAAAAATATGTTTGGCGTCTGACTATTTCTTTAAATCAGCAACAAATAGGAAGCTTCTGTTTCAGTGTTTAGACATTCTCATTCAGTACATGCAGTAGAAGCAACATTGTTGTAAAGTTAAACGACATCTCTTAAGTATCTCAGAGACAACCCCAACATACAGTACTTTTATCCTATTTTGTAATGTAATGCATGATAGAACCATTTGTATTGTTCTTCATTCATCTAAAAAAAAAAAAAAAAAAAAAAAAAGATAACAGCAAGATAAATGAGACTAGACATGCAGAAGCTGCAGCATATTTAGAAGTACGACACATGGTTCACCTTACTCACCACCACTGTTCGTGCTGTGTCATCTGTTTCATCCCAGCTCTACTGTATCCACACATTTAACTACAGCATCTGGGTAATGTGACCTCTGATGAGCCACCATCTTGACTTTTAGATTGCATGTTCAGTATCCTCTCCAAACAATCTCTTCCACCTTTACATGTGGCTCTGGGCTATAGCAGCGTCCTGCTCCAGTCACAACTAGCTAAACAGCCAGTACATCAGCGGGTCAAGACGTGGACATTCTGGAGATCCCGGAGCCCGGCGGGGGCCCCTTGGCCAGTCCCGCTGCTCATCGCAGGCACTGGGAGAGGTAAGTTGTTACTTGAAAACAATTTCCCCCCTGCCTGCGGCTGCTGCCAGCCTTTAGAAAATGCCAGACTTCTCCTTTAAAAGGGTTTTTTAGGCAAAATCTGTGTCACAAACTGTCCAAACCAGGAGGGATTTGCTGCTGCTCTGGACAGTTCCTGACATGGACAGATGTGGCAGCAGAGAGCACTGTGCCAGACTGGGAAGAATACATCACTTCCTGCAGGACATACACCAGCTTGAGTTAAAAAACAGTAATTAATTTATACTTTCTGCCACATCTATTTTTAGGCCTATGTAATGTGACCCTATGTAACTCTATAGCTACATCACTGGGTATACCGTTATTTCCAGCTGTCTAACAAAGTCTGATTATTTTTAGACATAGATATGTAAAGATAGATATAGGCTTAGTCATAAGATATATAACATAACTAACTTGTCATTTCCAAATTCAAATCTGCCAGGCCCATTGCGGAGCAGACTGCTGTCCCCGTTATCCTAGTGGAGATGGGCTGCGGAGTCTCTTCTACAGTCTGAAATAGTGGTGCTATGCATTCCTCCGCATTCTGTGTACCGATTCGTCTTTCAATTAAAGTCATCCTTTAGAACTTCTGTTAGATCGAAGTGAAATATTACGTAGGTTCATCTCCAGGTGACTGCTCTTAGGTCTCACGAGGAACCTAAAACTTATTGTTTACCTCACTGTATTAAAACTGGTTTAAGGTGATATCTGGACAGTCACTGATGTCATTGTTATAAACCCAGACAATCCCTTTATAATCTAGACACTCTGGCTCTCTCTACAAGATTTTAGTGCTCCGAATCTCTAAGGATTTTTTTTTAGTCTGCCAAATTATCAGTAGACAGAAATCCTCAGTGCCAATAGGAGGCCCAAGTTAAAGTGAATGTAAAATAGACTCATCCAGAGATTAAAAACTTGGCACTCACCATATTAGCAAAAACACTTGTTCCTTTATTCCATCACCAAAACAGGTTACATGAAGTGGATGAAGTAAAAAGGCAACAGCTGTTTCGCACGTCACATGCTTTCTCGCAGCCCTGCGAGAAAGCATGTGAGGTGTGAAACAGCTGTCGCCTAATTACTTCATCCACTTCCACAGATTTGGATTCTTCATCAAATTCTCTTTCAGATATATATTTTACATACGCCCCATCCCATTGAAAAATCCACCTGATTCCAAGATGTTGGCTTTCATATGGGCTACTGTGTTTGACACCACACCTCCCGATTTGTGTTGTCTACGTTGCACAGCTCATCCCTTAGGTATCCTAAGATTTTTTTTTATTACTTTCAATTGAAATAAGAAACACTGCGACAATGTTATTGCTGGGTGACCTTCTCATTGTACATTTTCCTCACTGATGAGAACAAAGCAAACACAAAGAAATCAGCTATGTTTGGCTTCAGTGTTATAAACATGTATTCTGGAGAAATTAAAGAGGTATTCTCAGCTGCCAAACTTACCCATTTTCATTCTCTTGCTCCTACTTATTGCTTTGGGTGGAGAGAGTTCACCTCCACAGTCTCTGGCTGCTCTGGCCAACAGCACTGTGCTCCTCTGCTCTGCACTCTGCTGTTCTGTTTGGCTCTGCTGTTCCAAGTCCTTTCCAGACTGCTCCACAAGACTGTGAGCTGTCAGTGTGAAAATGGATTACTGCAAATAAGGTGGCCAGGCAGGGAACTCAGTACACATCACTTCACTGATGTGTGCTCTGAGGATCCTGAACCCCCTTCTTTAGAGCAGTCAGGATGTTAGTCATCAGCCCGTCCACTGATCCTAATACATAGATGGTTAGAAACTTAAGCAACAGCTTTAAATATGTTAGATAGCTCAGAGTGCCTAGCAGGGAGACCTACATGAAAAAGTAAATAGAAACAACTGCAAAGTCTCTTAACCCCTTCACATTAGCTATATGGCTACATATGTTCCTACTGCTGATGCCCCATGCAGTAGGAATGTATATGTGTATATATATATATATATATATATATATATATATATATATATATATATATATTATATATATATATATATATATATATGTTCCTGACATAAAGGCATATTTAATATGTGGCGATAGGCTCAGGGAGATCAAGCAAAACACCTCAGAGACACTATCACGTTTCTCAATGTCAGTGAATCTAGGAATAGGGATGTGCGAACCAAACCGTAACGAACGAGATTCACTACGAACTTTGCAAAAAGTTCGGTTCGGCACAGTTTAACCAGTAACGAATCTGGTTAAAATAATAAATAAGTTGGCCCATTTTTGCCACTGTCACCTCCCCGGTGCTTTAGGGGGCCAGTTCTGCAAAAGTTCTGCCTCCACCAGCTTGCAACCATCCACCGCTTTGACTGCAGTCCAACCTGCCCCGGTGTCTTACCAACGATTTCAGGTCCAGCGCTCTCAGGCTGTCCTCCATTTTGTGAGCCTGGGTGAACGGAGCCACAGTGGGCATGACCTCCTCCAGACCATCAGGGAGGAGATATATGAATGGCTGACCCCACTTCAACTAACGTTGGGAAGTGTTGTAGCCCACAATGGGAGGAACATTGTCTTTGCAGTGCAGCAGGGAGGGCTGACTCATACACCTTGTATAGCACATGTGATAAACCTCATAGTGCACAGGTTTCTTTGAACATTTCCTGCCAATTGATCCCTTTTGAGGACGCAACTCTGTTTGTGAGCAGGCATGACTATGGGATCAACGACATCATCCCACTCGTTCGTGTTCTGGAAAGTGCACTGACCAACATCATCAGCGAGGATTCCCAGGCCACCACTCAAAGGCTGAACATCCTCCTCCTTCTACTACTCCGTCAATTGTCTGTTCTCAACCATACTGGCCTGGGTGCAATCAGGTACTGCCGCCTCCTCCTCCTCAAATAGTCTGTTCTCAACCATACTGGCTTGGGTGCCATCAAGTGGTGCCGCCTCCTCCAATAGTCTGTTCTCAACCATACTGGGCTGGGTGCAATCAAGTGCTGCTGCCTCCTCCTCCGTCAATTGTCTGTTCTCAACTATACTGGGTCCAATAAAGTACTATTATTGGTGCTGGTTCCACTGTCAAATGTCTGTTTTCCACCCTACTGGGTCCAAGGAACTTTGTGTCCTATGTCCCGTGTAATCACTTACACCTTGGCTAATTTTTTTCCCACTATTTTTGCACTTAGATTTTTTCCACTTTTTTCATTGTAATAGCAACTGCAACTAAACGAAACTATACCCTATCACACTCCCACTATTGTTGCTGCAATTATTCAGACGTTATAGCAAGGTTCGTTTTAGGTTCGATTCGTACAAATCCGAATTTCACGAAAGTTCGCCGGATCAAACGGAACCGAACTTTTCAAAAGTTCACTCATCACTATCTAGGAAGATTGCCCCTGAAAAGTCAAGTACTGTAAGCAAAAGTACTGCGGTGACACCATCACGTTTCTCAACATCAGTGAACTAGCCAGACCTTCTAACGGAAAGGAACAACCAAGCCAAGGGGGGTCTCCAGTCAAGGAAACCACCTTTCAACAAGTCACAGTCAAAAATGACAGGACATGGGAAATACCCAAGAAAGGTATCCATCCACAGACAGCTGTTTTGGGGTATCTGCCCCTCATCACTGTGAAGCAGTGTTGGAGCAATGCCTAGTAAGTGCATTCAAGAGAATGATGGTTGACCATCATGTGTTTCTCAACATCATTGAGCATCCCATTTATGCAAGGCATTCAGCTGGCAGCCATCTCCCAGCATGCAAAGACACCCTTATTCCTGGGGATATATGCATAAAGCCCAAGGGGCGCTCAGGTGAGTGTCCACCTACACCATCTATACTTGTATAATTTTGTAACAGGATTACACGAGGCACCTTCTCCGACGTCTTTTCTTTCCTTTACATCACCACATGCTGTCACTTTGCAGTTTGACAGCTGATTGGGAAGAATTTTAGTAAGCAGGCCTACAGCTCCTTGTCCTGCCACTTGACACTTTCAGACACTTGCACTATACAACACCCAGACCTGACGTGAAGAGGTCAGAGCGCCAGAGCAGAGTAGAAGCCAGGACAGGTGAGCATTACCAGAGAAGGGGGGCTTGTAATATGGGCTCTGGGGCTCTCCAGGTTGCAGAACTACAACCCCCATCATGCTCTGCTGTTTATGTGTTCATGATCAAAGAAGTTGTTGTTTTGCAACAGCTGGAGAGCCACAGAGGGGACAGTGGTACAGTACATTTGAGGGGACGGTGGCACAGTTTATTTGGGCATGGTAGCACATCATTAAAGGACAGTGGTAAAGATAATTTGGTTATGGTTGTACAGTACATTAGGACAGAGTGGCACCATTCATTTGGAGACAGTGGCACATTAGAAGACAGAGGCAAAGCTTAGTAGGGGACAGTGGCACTATTAAAATATTTAAGGAGGCACAGTGGCACAATGCAGTGATGTGGGAAGGCACAGAGGCCCAATTAATTTCTGCAGTGCTCCCACTCTGATCCTCCATGCCATCTTTGTAATCCATTGATTGACTACATGTTATATGGGCATATCACCTTTGCAAGGGAACTAAACAAAGGTGTCAGAAAGAAGCACAGTGTCAGCACTGGACACAGCGGAGATAAAACAGGTAAGTATACCATATTTGTTTTATTTTCTTATTGTTTTTAATGGAGCGACAAGCAGTGAATGCACACTATTGTTCCATTTATTGTCTATGGAGCTGCCAGAGATAGCCAAGTGCAAGACTTGATTACTTTTGACAGCTTCATAGACAATAAATGAAGCAGTGGCATGCAGGTACTTAACAGAACCAGCAGTAAGCAAACAAGACTCAACAATATTGCTGTCACATAGAAGAGGAGATGTTCATTTCATTTTTATATACCGGCATGCATTATATAAAACTATGTAAGCTATGTTGTCTTGTAGAATATTTTTATTACTAATGTGAATTATTTGATTGAAGCCATTGCGTCTGCTTCCTAGACTGGTAGACTCACTGTGTGTGCACTGCTGGATCCATTGATGGAGATCACATATATATTATCTTTTTTTAGAACCGGCCTGTAGTTACTGGGCTCTTCTTTAATACCCTCCTCTTGGATGGGTATAATATACGAACAATCAACAGGAACATCTCCTTGATAGAAGGGATTGGTTATACAAATCAGTCAGGGGGGCAGTAGTCACAGTTTTTGAAGTACTCTGGTTTGGGAGCCATCTGGACCCATTGCCTTATTTAACTTTAAAAAGGCAAGTTCCTCTAAAACATCAGCCTGTGAAAACAACGAACTGACCCCTTACAACTAAGGGCAATGCTATGTCCAACCATATAGTAATTTGGACTGGGTACAGTACATGTCTTAATTTACAATGCTTGAGCCACTATGGTTTACTGTATACACAACATATAAGGCTGCATGTTGGGAAAAGCCATCCAAAAAGACGTCCCATACTGTGAAACAGAGTCTAAATTACTAAGTAGTTGTAAGAGTATTTATACACATTCACTATATAGATTCCACTTTGAAATTTCCATTTATTGAATCTGGTGTAATTAATATTTAACATTTTTTTCTTTCCCTACTGGATTTATCAAGGGACGCACACCTTTAGATAAATCCTACATATCTGAGCCTTTTGAAATGTACACCAGCTCGGAGCTGGGTGCAGGTGTAAGCTGTAATAAGTCTTCTGCAGTAGGAGGCTTTAAAGGGTCACTCTGCTACTTCAGTTTCCTCTCCATTTTTCCAATAGTTAACATCTATCTGGTTTCTCTTACTGTGACATACATGCAGTAATTCCCAACACTGTGTTATCAATAAAATGTATTTATTAGCCAACACAGAAAACAAAATCAGTGTAATCCAAGTTACCCCCCTGTCTAACCTAAATCTACATGCAAACACACATTCCATATGCACAGTCTCTACTTTTTATAACGCTATAAAAGGTAGTATGTGCACAGTACAATATACTACAAGAATACGGTGTCCGTAAAAAAAGGGTTAAGGCTATGTTCACACAACATACTATTTTTAAAAAGAAAGGCTGTTGTATTCCATTAAAACAATGGCCATTCTTTTCATACTGCAATGAAATGCATTGAAGTCAATGGAACAACAGCCACTGTTTTCACACAAGGTTGTGTGAATGGGGAATAAGAAAATTTAACCCTGTTCAATCCCCACCTATATTCTAAGATTGTTTGTAAGAGGCTTCTATTAAATGTATCCTTGTACATGTCCCCCTTATAGATTGCCCCTTGTAGATGTCTCACTTATAGATTGCCCCCCTTTTTGCCCCTTGTACATGTCCCCCTTATAGATTGCCACCTCTTATACATGTCCCTCTTATAGATGGCCCCCTAATACATGTTCCCCATATACATGTCCCCCTTATGGATGCCCCCTTGTACATGTCCCCCTTAAAGATGGCCCCCTAATACATGTTCCCCAGACAAAAAAAAAACACAACTCACCTAACACCTCGCTCCCCCGCTGCGGCTGTCTTCTTCTCTCACCCTGTTGGCCTTGAACCTGGCTGAACCGTGCTCTCTGGGGATGTCCCGGGGATTCCCCAGCATAGCGCACACCGGTGACCTCTCAGTGTGTGCCACGGCTGGTACTTCCGGTACAAGGAACTCTCAGCTCTTGTGAGAGCTCCCTCTACCGGAAGTACAGGCCGGCTGTGCACACTGAGAGGTCACTGGTGCGCGCTCTGCTGGGGAGTCCCCAGGGACATCCCCAGAGAGCGCATATCAGCTAGGAGCCAGGCCGACAATACCTTCAGCCCCACAGGCGTACTAAAATCTAAGGACTGTACGCCTATGGGGCGGGAGGCGGTGGGGAGCGGGACACATGGGGTCCATTCCCTGGACGGCGGGACATTACCGCCAAATCGGGACTGTCCCGCCGGATCCGGGGCAGTTGGGAGGTCTGCTGAAGCTGCTGAAAATCCTCATTTCCTCATCCACTCTGTCTCCACCCCTCTGTCCTCCCCCTCCCTTCTGAAACAGTAGTCACATGACCTGTGTCTCTTCTGTTGCTAGGCAGAAGTGTGGCAGGGGCCCCCTTTTATAGAAAGGGGGACACACGGAATTGCATCCCCCCCCCCTTTTTCTCTAAGTCAGATGCTAGTTTAGAAATTTGGTTTAGTCCAGGTAGGCTGTTTGTCCTTCCCCCCCTTTTTCTCTCCACAGGTGGTTTCTACTTACCAGAAGTTTGCTGTATCTAGGAAGATTTGGGAGCCTGTACATCTGATTGGCAGCTGTCTTTTGAGCGGGAAGAGGGAGCCGTTATAGTTGTGATTTTGCAGTCCAGTGCTCAGTCGGCGAGCAGCCTGTGAGAGGAGAAGATCCCTGTGAGGAGCCTGCATCCTGTCAGCGTTTGTCAGTGTGTTTACAATGGCTGTCATCTTTATCAGCTGCTGTCTTGTGTGATTTATAGCTCTCAGTGGCTCTTCCTATTCACCAGGTCTAGCTGCTGTGGAGCTGTGTTTACTTTTGACCGGTCTTATCTGCTTCTGCTGGCATCAGGACTTGTTGCACATTGTGAGGAGAAGGAAGCTGTCATCATGGAAGGCCTGCTAGCTGAGATGCTCCGGAAGGCCCAGAGCTCAGGAGGTGAGGCCTGGCTGAGGCGCTGCCTAGAGGACTCCAGAGTTGAAGAGGAAGAGGCGGGTCACTCCAGAAGGATTATTTGTCGGGTCCTGCCTCCAAGGGAGGGAGGAGAGGAGGTGGAAGCACCTGCTGAGGCTCCTGCAGCTACAACTGAGCACAGGAGTGAGCGTCCAAGTAAGAGAAGACGTGAAAGTAAAAGGGCTCGGCATTCCCCTCATCCTCCAGCACCTCATAGTTCCAGCTCCTCCAGACGGCATCATCATTCTCAGAGTCGGCGCTCCAGTGAAGATCGGGCAGCTGCTCCAACAGTGGAAGAACCGCAGCAGGGGTCTGGACAGACGGCTGTGGGTGAGATACAATTTAAGGCTGGGTTCACACTACGTATATTTCAGTCAGTATTGTGGTCCTCATATTGCAACACAGAAAGGATCTGTCCACACAATGTGGAAATTGAGTGGATGGCCGCCATATAACAGTAAATAACTGCCATTATTTCAATATAACAGCCGTTGTTTTAAAATAACAGCAAATATTTGCCATTAAATGGCGGCCATCCACTCAATTTCAACATTGTGTGAACAGAGCCTTTCTGTGTTTTCAATCCACTCCTGGTTTTGGTTGCAATATAAGGACCACAATACTGACTAAAATATACGTAGTGTGAACCCAGCCTAATCCTGTATTATCTGAGCGTAATACTTTATGTGTGAATCCAGCTGTACAGCAGTTTTGTGCTGCATTAGCTAAGGGAGCATCAGTTAATCCCTCTGTGGCAAGTGTGTGGTCTGGTGTTGCTGATTTGTCAGAGCGCTCCGGTTCAACTTTAGCGCCTGTGTTATAAAAAAAGGAGCTAGTACTTCTGAAGTATGTGTTAAGGAGGCTCTGCTGTGTGAGATGTCACCCCTGGGTTTCCATTTGAACAATACAGTAAAAGATAAGATATGGAGGGGTGAATTTGTAGATGTAATGACTCTGTTACCCTCTGTGAAGGAATCAGTTGTTAAAAAGGATGACAAAACAGATAATGAACGGCAGCGTGCCCCTAGATCCATCTTTAACTGGCTGCAGGGATTCTGCATATATGCTGCAGTATTCCCCACTGGGATTGGTCCCAAAAAAGGAACCCAATTCCTTTCGTCTCATCCATCATCTTTCCTACCCAAAGCATCATTCATTGAATGATGTAACGGACAAGGACAGTGCATGAGTAGTTTATGCATCAGTGGAAGATGCGCTGTCCTTGTTAAGAACATTGGGGCCAGGAACACTGATGGCAAAAAGCGACATTATGTCGGCTTTTAGGCTCTTGCCAGTACATCCTACAGGGTTTAGTTCTTTGGGTTTTTATTTTGAGAATTGTTTTTATTTTGATCAGTGTCTCCCCATGGGTTTTACTTTATCTTGTTTTTATTTTGAGGGATTTTGTTCTTTTGTCCACTGGGTGGTTCAACATGGTATGCTAGAAGGGGGAGTAGTTCATTATCTAGATGATTTTTTATTTTTGGGTAGATCTAATTCCACAGTCTGTGCTGATTTATTCCAAAAATTTAGAGTAGTGGCAGATAATTTTGGCATCCCTATAGCTGAGGAGAAGACAGTCCCCCCCCTGCACTAGGATAGATTATTGGGCATAACAATAGATTCAGTTAATATGGAGGTTAGTTTACCTCAAGAAAAACTGGTTAAACTCCTTTCTATGTTGCTTTATTTTTTATCAAAAAAGAAAGTCACTTTAAAAGAGCTCCAAACTTTATTAGGTTTATTGAATTTTGCTCTCCGTATAATTCCTATGGGCAAAATCTTCTCCAGAAGGCTCTACATGGCAACTGCAGGACTGATGTCCCCATTCTCCCATGTCAGATTAAATAAACACTTAAAAGAGGATATTAATATTAAACTTTGGCATGATTTTCTAATAAGTTTTAATGGTAGAACAGTTTGTCAATCTGAGTTTGTGGAGGCGGATTCTTTATCCCTTTTCACAGACGCTGCTGGTTCTCATGGTTATAGTGCGTTTTGGTCTGGACATTGGTCCGCCGAACCGTGGCCAGAATCCTGGATTCAGAATAAATTAGTTAACAATATAGTTCTTTTAGAACTGTTTCCAGTCTTAGTTGCTATAGTCATCTGGGGGCAGCATTTTAAGGATAAACGGATTCTGTTGAGAACTGATAATAAAGGTGTGCTTTTTGCTGTAAACTGTCTCTCATCAAAATCAGTAGAGGTGGTGAATTATTGCGTCATCTGGTCCTGTGTTGTTTATCCTTTAATATCTGGTTGAAGGCTTTTTACTTGAAAGGTAGTAGGAATGTGATAGCCGACTCTTTTTCCCGCCAGCAATTCGTGGCCTTCAGAGACCTGGTGCCAGAAGCAGACGTGGAAGGAATCCCGTGTCCCCAGCACTTATGGGATCTAGTGTGGGAGTGATTCCAGGTTTGATACAGAATTCTCTAGCTTCATCAACATGGGCTGTATATGCAGCTGCTTGGGAAGATTGGAAGCGGTTTTGTTTAACAAGAAACACTAGTCAGTTTGATCCTGATGTGTGGTTTGCATTAGCATTTGTTGAACATCTAATTGCAAAACAGTTATCTCATGCAGCAGTTACTAAAACTCCAGCAGGTATATCGTTCTTTCTAAAGGTGTTTGGTGGGAAGAGTTTGTTTACTTTTTTCCCTATTTCTCAGGTTTTGAAAGGTTACAAGACGTTAGGCCCAGTCAGGGAGTTGCGGAGGCCTATATCTGCAGAGTTGTTGGATAGAATTTGTGCTGTCTTACCGTCTGTCTGTGCTTCGCAGTTTGAAGTTATTTTATTTAAAGCAGCATTCTGTTTAGCCTTCTTTGCTGCTCTTAGAGTTGGGGAGCTGGTGGCTAAGAATAAATACACTCCATCTGGTTTGTTGTTTAGTGATGTTTCAGTCTTTAGGGGTTATTTAACCTTACTGATTAGATTCTCCAAGACTGACACTTTGGGTAGGGGTTCTTTGGTTAGGATTAATGAATTTTAAGGTTCTAGTATTTGTCCTGTCAATGCGGTGAGTGATCATCTTAGCATTCGGCCCCCTTTAGATGCTGTTCTTCTTATCCATGATGATTTATCTTTCCTCTCTAAATTTCAGTTTTCTAGAGTCTTGAAGATGTGTTTGTCTTCTTTGGGTTTAAATCATCTTAATATAAATAGCCATTCTTTTAGAATTGGTGCAGCTACGGAGGCTGCTGCCCTAGGTCTTAGTGAACATGTCATAAAGCGAATTGGTCGTTGGAGTTCTAGCCGCTATAAGATTTATGTTCGTCCTGGATTAGTGGTGTCTTAATGTTCCTTTTTCTTTTTAGGTAAGAGGAAGCTGACAGTCTGGATTTTAGGGCACTCGTTTATTTTTTGGGCCGAGCAGAGAGCTTACAACAGACCTTATACAGCTGATCTATCTATGGACAGTCAGAATGTAGAAGTTATGTGGTTTTGGTTTAAAGGTTTAAGATGGAGAGAGGTGTATCCAACTTTACAAAGCTTAGCTGCATCATTGTCGCCTCCTCACATATTAATTTTGCATGTAGGCGGCAACGATGTGAGCAAGGTCAGGACACTTGACCTGATTTGGGAGATTAAGCGGGATTTATCTATGATTAAGTGTTTATTTCCTGATGTGGTCCTGATTTTTTCTGAAGTCCTTCCTCGCTTAGCTTGGAAAGTAAAGGGCACTGCGTATTGTGAGCAGATACGTAAAAGGGTCAATCACAATATGGAGAAGTTTCTTCCTCAGCTTGGCGGCTTTTCATTCCGCCACGTTGACTGAGAAGGTTTCTTGTATGGTTTGTATCATTCTGATTTGGTTCACTTGTCAGACATAGGTCTAGACATCTTTAATTTGGACCTTCAATCTATGATTGAAGGTGGGGTCGCGGTGTTTTCTGGGGGGACTGGCCACCTGCGGGTCCAGTCTAGTGGGGTCTAGTCTCCCAGGTCTACTGGGAGGACTGCAGTTCTGTGGCAGGGGCCCCCTTTATAAAAAAGGGGGACACATGGAATTGCATCCCCCCCTTTTTCTCTAAGTCAGATGCTAGTTTAGAATTTTGGTTTAGTCCAGGTAGGCTGTTTGTTCTTCCCCCCCTTTTTCTCTCCACAGGTGGTTTCTACTTACCAGAAGTTGCTGTATCTAGGAAGATTTGGGAGCCTGTACATCTGATTGGCAGCTGTCTTTTGAGCGGGAAGAGGGAGCCGTTATAGTTGTGATTTTGCAGTCCAGTGCTCAGTCGGCAAACAGCCTGTGAGAGGAGAAGATCCCCCACCCGCCCTCCCTTGTTCAAGGTCCCTCCTTTTCAGTCGCGGTGCTTAATAGCGGGGTCTAGTCTCCCAGGTCTACTGGGAGGACTTGTTAGCTGCAATGGCTCAGTTTATGTTTTTAATTATTTATTAAATATTTATTTATTTTCCATTTGCTTGTATTTATTTGACCCATATTAAAGGCACCGCAGCCATTTTGAGCAAAGTTGTTTGTCTTTATTTCAGGGGGGTTGGGGATTGCAGTTATGTGGCAGGGGCCCCCCTTTATAAAAAAAGGGGGACACACGGAATTGCATCCCCCCCTTTTTCTCTAAGTCAGATGCTAGTTTAGAATTTTGGTTTAGTCCAGGTAGGCTGTTTGTTCTCCCCCCCCCCCCTTTTTCTCTCCACAGGTGGTTTCTACTTACCAGAAGTTGCTGTATCTAGGAAGATTTGGGAGCCTGTACATCTGATTGGCAGCTGTCTTTTGAGCGGGAAGAGGGAGCCGTTATAGTTGTGATTTTGCAGTCCAGTGCTTAGTCGGCAAACAGCCTGTGAGAGGAGAAGATCCCCCACCCGCCCTTCCTTGTTCAAGGTCCCTCCTTTTCAGTCGCGGTGCTTAATAGTGGGGTCTAGTCTCCCAGGTCTACTGGGAGGACTTGTTAGCTGCAATGGCTCAGTTTATGTTTTTAATTATTTATTAAATATTTATTTATTTGCCATTTGCTTGTATTTATTTGACCCATATTAAAGGCACCGCGGCCATTTTGAGCAAAGTTGTTTGTCTTTATTTCAGGGGGGTTGGGGATTGTAGTTCCGTGTACATACCTTAGTGTGCACATACCTCAATATGGCAACCTGTACCATTTCCCTTCCCACAGGGTAAACCTCTTCCCGCCCATTTGGCACTGCTATATGAATTATAAAAGGTATCAGCAGGTTAGACAAATCTATTACACTGCTAACAGCATCGGAACAGTCCCGAGGAGGAAGGTAAGAGACATACCTTCCTCCTCAGCTTCCCATGTACAATAGGGGGCTATCAGCAGGTTAGATTCATCTAACCTGCTGAAAGTCCCCCTTTAAATTTAGCACATAATAAGTATTATTATTATTATTTATTTATAGAGCGCCCTTAATTCCAGAGCGCTATACAATAGATAAGGGTAACGAGCAGAAACAACACAAGATCAAAACCCATTACATGAAGGCAAATGGCAGACTGGTACATGGGGAAGAGGACTCTGCCAGCAAAGGACTTACAATATATAAGGTACGGGGAGAGAAACAGGAGTTAAAAGTGCAGCCAGTCAAGTGTGATGCAGAGTTATTATAGGTTGTAGCCTAGTTTGAAGAGATGGGTTTTCAGGTTACTTTTGAAGGACTTGATGGTGGGTGAGAGCCGGATGTGTCGGGGTAGCGAGTTCCAAAGTAGGGGGAGGCCCGGGCAAAGTACAATATAAATATATAGGAATGCATTATACAAAAAACAAAGATGAATTGCTGAGCTAATTTTTGGTATTACAACACACACGCATAGAACTATTTGCTACCTGTGCAAGGACCATAGGTAAACCTACAAACAATATAGCCAGAACTCCAAACCAGAAAGGCTGTTTCCACTTATGCATTTGGAACGCAATTTGAACATGGCTGAAACAGCGCCCCTAATTCTTCAATAACCGCAAAATGTTGCCGATAATCCGTGCAAAATAATTGCTTGCAGAAATTTTCCATCTGCTTAGACCTTGCAAAATAAGTGGAACTTACAATGCAGGTCCCAGAACAGAGCCCCGGCAGGGGTGTGAACCTATGATGCAGTTGAGGCTGTGTTGACTTCAGACTGAGATGCTGGGATCTTGTTGAAATAAATCGAATGCAGTCTACCGAAAGCTGAATGAACACTAGCAGAACCATCTTTGTGTGCATAGCTTATTGAGACCGACAAGCCTCTGAATATCTGCCTATGCTGCAGGACACTTCAGAATAAAAGCCTGGTGTGGCGGTAATGTACTGTACACTCTGTGACCTTACTCTCTTGCAGGAACGTAGGTAAAGGAAGTAACAATCACGCCAGTTTAATAAATGGCAAATAGAAGATAGGGAGCTGGGGAGCCCCATTACAGATATTGCATTGGGGCACATGTTACACTGCTCAAAATAAATAAATAAAGGGGGAACACTTAAAGAACACAATATAACTCAAAATAATGCTGCGTTTACTCGGAACGATTATCGTGGGAATTCGCACGATAACGATCGAATTTGAACGATAATCGTACTTGTAAACGCTGCGAACGATCAAACGACGAACAAGAAATCGTTCCTTTTGATCTTACATGTTCTAAAATTGTCGTTCGTCAAAAATTTGCAGATTGTTCAGTGTAAACAGTCGTTCATCGATTTAACCAATGTGTAAGATAGGCTTAAGCGATCGCAAAACGAATTTCCGTATGATATATCGTACCGTCTAAACGCTGACCGTTATAAAAAAAAATTGTTATTCCGACATCGTTAATCGTACGATCGGACCTATTATCGTTTCGTGTAAACGCAGCATAAATCAAACTTCTGTGAAATCAAACTGTGCACTTAGGAAGCAACACTGATTGACAATCAATTTCACATGCTGTTGTGCAAATGGAATAGACAACAGGGAGAAATTAATGGCAATTAGCAGGACACACTCAATAAAGGAGTTGTTCTGCAGGTGGGGACCACAGACCACTTCTCAGTACCTATGCTTTCTGGTTGATGTTTTGGTCACTTTTTAATATTGGTTGGACTTTCACACTCACAGTACCATGAGACGGACTCTACAACCCACACAAGTTGCTCAGGTAGTGCAGCTCATCCAGGATGGCACATGAATGCGAGCTGTGGTAAGGTTTGCTGCGTCTTTCAGCGTAGTGTCCAGAGGCTGGAGATGCTACCAGGAGACAGGCCAGTACACCAGGAGACGTGGAGGAGGCTGTAGGAGGGCCACAGCCCAGCAGCAGGACCGCTACCTCTGCCTTTGTGCAAGGAGGAACACTGAGAGAGCCCTGCAAAATGTTTAGAAACCGACTCCATGACGATGGTATAAGGGCCTGAGGTCCACAGATGGGGGTTGTGCTTACAGCCCAACACTGTGCAGGATGCTTGGAATTTGCCAGAGAACACCAGGATTTGCAAATTCGCCAATGGTGCCCTGTGCTCTTCACAGATGAAAGCAGGTTCACACTGAGCCCATGTGACAGAGTCTGGAGATGCATAGAGAGTGATCTGCTGTATGCAACATCCTTCAGGATGACCAGTTTTGCAGTGGGTCAGTAATGGTGTGGGGTGGCAGCCCTCCATGTGCTCGTCAGAGGTAGCCTGACTGCCATTAGGTACCAAGATGAGATCCTCTGACCCCTTGTGAGACCATATGCTGGTGCGGTTGGCCCTGGGTTCCTTTTAATGCAGGACAATGCTAGACCTCACGTGGCTGGAGTGTGTACAAAGGCATTGAAGCTATGGACTAGGCCGCCTGTTCCCCGGACTTAAATCCGATTACGCACATCTGGGACATCATGTCCTGCTCCATCCACCAGCGTCACGTTGCACCACAGACTGTCCAGGAGTTGGCGGATGCTTTAGTCCAGGTCTGGGAGGAGATCCCTCAGAAGACCATCCGCCACCTGATCAGGAGCATGCCCGGGTGTTGTAGGGAGGCACGTGGATGCCACACACAATACTGAGCCTCATTTTGACATGTTGTAGGGACATTACATTAAATCAGCCTGTAGTGTGTTTTTACACTTTAAAGGGGTTATCCAGTGCTACAAAACATGGCCACTTTCCCCCTACTGTTGTCTCCAGTTTGGGTGCAGTTTTGAAACTCAGTTTCATTGAAGTAAATGGAGTTTAATTGCAAACCGCACCTGAACTGGAGACAACAGTAGGGGGAAAAGTGGCCATGTTTTTGTAGCGCTGGATAACCCCTTTAATTTTGTTTGTGACACCAAATCCAGGCCTCAATTAATTACTTAATTTGATTTCCATTGATGATTTTTGTGTGATTTTGTTGTCAGCACATTTAACTTTGTACAGAACAACATATTCAATGAGAATATTTAATTCGTTGAGATCTAGGATGTGTTAATTGAGTGTTCCCTTTTTTGAGGAAAGGATCCCCATATCAGGAGAAGGAGGCAAGTTTGCTAAATAAATGTATTTGCAAAAATATTTAACTTAACAAAACCTCAATCATAACTTTGTTAGTTGAGATGAGAATACCCCCTTTAAGGGATTAAAAACAGGTTTGTATAGTATCTATATACTGTAGAAGCTTTATAGGCTGATGTACAAATAGGTATTTTAATAGAATAATGCTAGAGAGCACAACTAGAGAATACTGTTAATTTATGTTACGGGGTATTCTAATCACAATTACTGTATCTAAAACAGTAGGTCATTAAAAATTAAGAAACAATTGGTTCCATTTACCTTGCTAGCTGTTTGTGTTCTGGGCACTGTGAGCTGTCTATCCTGTTTACAGCCTGCTGTCTATCCTGTTTACAGCCTGCTGTCTAGGTTTCTGACTACCTCTCTGTGTTATCTTTGTTAGGAGCAGTGGCCAGGCTGGTGAGGTCACTCCCGGACTGATCTTTGCACTGGATCCCCTACCTAGACAACTTATCTGCAGCAATTCATCTTCACACTGACATCTCCCAGCCCCTAGAACTGTCAGCACTCCGAAACTGGCATAGCAGAACTCAATACAGCACAGCAGTGTGCAGAGGAACACAGTACTGCAGGCCAGAACAGCCAATGACTGTAGAGGTGAAGGAAGTGAAGGCAGGCTGGAAGCATGAGAAGGGGTAAGTTTGGCAGATGAGAATACTCCTTTACACTATGTTCACACACAGTATTTTTGCTCAGTATTTTGGTCACCAAAACCAGGAGTGGATTGAAAACACAGAAAGACTATGTTCACACAATTGAAATTTAGCAGATGGACGTCATTTAACAGCAAATAATTGCTGTTATTTTAAAACAATGGCCGTTGTTCTGAAATAGCCATTATTTGCTATTAAATGGCGACCATCCACTAAATTTCAACAGTGGGTGAACATAGCCTTTCTGTGTTTTCAATCCGATGCTGAGTCCTGGGGCGGTAAGATAAGGGATCCCCTCTCCGCGATCGCATCCCCCCACTAGACACCAGGGAAATGGCCATAGAAGACATTTAAATGCAAATGTCATGTTTGACAGCTGCATTTAAAGGTCTTAATTAGCGAGAACGACAATCGGGCGTGTCCGCTAATAATCACGGTCCCGGGCTGCAGATAGCAGTCGGGATCACGGCAGTTCAGAGCAGGGTCGCGGCGCTGAACTCCCCTAACGACGAGATGGCGTAAATGTAATTAAGGGGTTAAGGAACCCTGTGAGTAAAGCTACTGTAGTATAATAATAAAAATATTATTATAATTGCACAGAATTATAACATTGCTCCCATTAGTAAACCAGAAATAAAGTATGAGCACACAGAGAAGCAGAGAAGCTTTTTATTAGAAGTTAATTACAAAAGATTAAAATAAATAAATATAAGAAAAGCAATAAACAAAACATATAAAAAGTATAAAAAGCAACATTACATTGTATCAGTGAAAATACAGGATTGGGCACAAATAATTTGTGATTTGCGAGGAATAGCTTACCTATTATAAAATGGAGTGTTATTTTCTATCTAAACCCTCAAACCCTCTAAACCTATTTCTATCTAAACCCTCAGTGGGTTGTAGTATTAAAGGTGTCTGCAGCAGCAGACTTGTCCCAGCAGAGTCATCCTCCAGGGAGGGGTGATGTAAGGATTATGCTGATGACTGGTAATTTTTTTTTTACAGTTTTAGAAAACATCATCATCAGCACAACTATTTAGATGCAGAAACAAATAAGACTGTTGGCCGGAAAAGACCTCCTCCTGGTCCATCTAGTCCGCCCTTATATTATTTTCTTATTATATTAGGATAGATATATGTTTATCCCAGGCATGCTTACATTCACTTACTGTAGATTTACCAACCACTTCTGCTGGAAGTTTTTTCCAAGCATCTACTACTCTTTCAGTAAAATTATATTTTCTCAAGTTGCTTCTGATCTTTCCCCCAACTAAACTCTCACTGTGGCCTCTTGTTCTTGAGTTCAATTTAATATTAAAAACACTTCCCTCTTGAACCTTTTTTCAGCCTTTGATATATTGAAAGGAAATCTGTCAGCAGCCAGACCTGACCTGAAGTGCTGCCAGTGTGCATTAAGTTCCAGTTCACTTATCTTTGCCAGTGGAGGTGATGCTACACAATATCATATCCACTCATTGTGCTGACCTGGCAGATGGTGCGAGCGTGCAGGAGGCCAGACAGCACAGAATAATCATACAGAAGAGGGAGGAAGAAGGAGTGGTGAGGAGTGCGGCACAAGCGCTACACCACCTCTTTGACCCTTTCCTTCCAGTAGAATAAATGATATTGTGCAGCATCTAAGGAAAAGGTAATATGCTCACTAGTGAACTGCCACTTAACACCCACTGCCAGCACTTCATGTCAGGTCAATCACAATCTTCTTCTTCCTACTGGTTAAACCTCTAGCTATACAGCCCCGCATACAATTTGCTATCGCCTGGTTGCACTTATGACTCATTTTAAGGCTGTCAGAAATCACTGCCCCTAAATCCTTCTTTTCTGAAGTCTTTGCTAACTCATAATACTAATATGATAGGGTGGGTTCATACTGAGGAATTCTCGCGGTAATGTCCGCGGAATTCCGCTGTCTATCCGCGCACAGCCGCGCGCCTTTCCGTGACATGTCACTTCTTTGAGCGGAGAGCGGCGGCTGCGGAGTAGCGCTTGTTCTCCGCCCGTTTTACTCAGTGTGAACATACCGTAAGGCCCTATTACACAAAGCGATTATTGGCTGTATTCAGCCGATATCAGCTGTTACAGCCGATAATCGCTTTGAGTAATAGAAGACAATGATCAGCCTACATGTACATGCACAATGTCGGCTGATCGTTGCCTTTTAACAGGCTGAAACGCCAACGATCAACCTGGCAACAATCTGCTGCCGTTGCTTCGTGTAATAGGAGCACCGGCAGGAGGCCACCGCTATCTCCCATGGGCTGCCAGGACGATCTGACGATCATGCAGCGGGCTGGGGAACGGGGAGCAAGCGAGCGCTGACCTGACAGGTTGGCAGGTCGCTTACTCTCCATATCGCCCCGTGTAATAGGGGCTTTACTGTTCCTTTATATGTGTTCAACTTCACATAGAATTTATTGAGTCATCTAAGCACCAGCAGCAAACTTGTCAAAAAACAAAAGCGAAAAAAGCAACAAAAAAAGCTTTACTTACATTCCTGCTCCTTAACTACTGGCTGAGGCCCTGCTCCATTTCCAGGTCACCACTACAGTCAGTGATGGGCTGAGCAAGCATTCTCTACTAAGTGATCAGCGGGGACAAGGAGAGTGTAGGAGCTGCAGCAAAAGAGAAGGGGGGAGAGAAGTCTGGCTTGTCTCATTTTGCTCCTTTTTATTAAAAAATTCTGAGCGTTAACCCCCTTTAAAGAATGCAAAATGAATAGCATCCATTTGTTTTTGTACTAAAAGCTTGAATTTTGAATGTTTTGAATTTGGGTTTTGTTAGGCTACGATTGAGCTCATCCATTTTGTGGAACAAAGATTCCATGAAATCCATAAGGCATTTGAACGGGAACTTCGGCTCGGCCAATTTCTTTGAAGTTTTTGGCATCTAAAATAAGTAAAAAGGTTGCTGCACCCTAGAAAGTAACAAAAAACACCAATTAGTAAAGTTCATCTAGAGATGTCCGACAAGATTCTTTGGTGCTGAAGGCAGAATGCATCCCACCAACCTCAGTCGCTGAAGTTATAGAGTAGTGTACTAAGGTCTACTAACTACTTGGTTTCCCTGGTATCTTTCAGTATACTTAATACCCATTTGGTAATGATCCGATTTTATGACATACATGCTGAAAAAAGGAGCAAACATGCTGCGAATGGAACCTAAGAAAAAAGTGGTTGCGTTATCAGATTCCTTCTTTGTTATAGAAATAGGGATATCCAGAAGGGAATCATGATCCTTGGAAGAATACAGTGGATATCTTGGCTGTGTGGTAGACTAATTGCAGCAGTGTCTGAGAACACTCGAGAGCAGTATTTAAGTAGCTTTCATTTTGTCACGGACTACACATTTTGAGGGAGACCTTCTCCGACATGTTTCACCTTAAAAATGCGTAGTATGTGCCCAAATTTAAGCTACTTCTTTAAAATATACGGCTTTTGAGTGTTCCACATAGCACCAAGAAATCTACTGTATTCTTCAAGGAGTTGCCATTCCAATCTGTATATCCATATTTTTGTGCACCAAACAGTCTTCAAGGCCAGTAGAAGGCGTCAGTCTGCTATACAACTAAATCAAGTTTCTGGCTGTGCCATGCTCATAGCACAACTGTCTAAGGTGGGCACTCATTCAGCTACATATACTACAACACCCTTTCTCTGCAGTTACATATTGTATGAGCCCCCTGGTGTATTATTTTTTTGTAATATACTTTTAATGGTTTTGAGCTTATTCATTATGACACCAAAACTGTGCATGCCCGGAAAGTGAGTACTATGGCTCACGCTTTATAATCCAGTATATAAGCATATAGCACAAAGGGGACAGCCTACACAACATTTTAATATGTGTAGGTTTATGCCATTTGCTTCCTCAACTGAACCAGGTAAATTCCTACCTGCCGTGGTGAGACGACAGCAGAGAGGAGCACACCATCGTCTTCCTCACATGAATGTGGTCCGGGAACAAACACTGGCTCTGAGGGGTAGAAGCCATCTTCCTGCCAAACCTTTAAAGCAAAAACATATACATGTAAGTAAGAATGACATATAGTGCAGACAGGGAAAATCTAAAAACCTCCAAAGAAACCAAAGCATAAGCTCAAATGGGTAGCACATCAAAGAAAATTCCTTTATTATAACATAAATATACAAGAAAATCCAAAAATACAAATAAGCAGGAGTATAGCAATAAGGGAGACCAACCCCAAATACTACACTACATTAAAAACACTTAAAATGTCGCCAAAAGTCCTGCCGGTGTACCAGCAAGGACTAATCAACCACACTGACCCCGGACTGTAAGAACAATATGGAAATCAGAATCCCTGTAAAGTGCAACATCACCATAATGGCATATACATGAGAGAAAGATAATGGAATAAATCACCAAATACAGTCCGATAAGGTGCAGAGAATGGGTCAGAGGGGAGAGTCACCTCACGCGTTCCGCCGTCTAGCGGCTTCCTCGCGGGTGTGAGTAGTAATGTGAGGGGCAGTTTCACAGTTACGGTCACCATTTTGTTGTAGCCCTTTTAGTTTGGTCTCTTGTGATTACTTGTTGAACCCTATTACGCATGGGCAGTCGTCCTAAGATGGCGCCCTCTATTGCCAAACGCCACATTCTCCTGCACATGGTATGACATCTAATCAGGATCATAATTGCACCCACATGTGTTATATGTATATATAGTATGCCCCTCACATTACTACTCATAACCCTCAGGAAGCCGCTAGGCGGCGGAACACGTGGGGTGACTCTCTCCCCTCTGACCCATTCTCTGCACCTTATCGGACTGTATTTGGTGATTTATTCCATTATCTTTCTCTCATGTATATACCATTATGGTGATGTTGCACTTTACAGGGATTCTGCTTAGGCAGTTTTGCTAGATTTCTATATTGTTCTTACAGTCCGGGGTCAGTGTGGTTGATTAGTCCTTGCTGGTACACTGGCAGGACTTTTGGCGACATTTTAAGTGTTTTTAATGTAGTGTAGTATTTGGGGTTGGTCTCTCTTATCGCTATACTCCTGCTTATTTGTATTTTTAGATTTTCTTGTATATTTATGTTATAATAAAGGAATTTTTTTTATGTGCTTCCTATTTGTGCATATGCTTTGGTTTCTTTGGAGGTTTTCATGTTATTAATATGCATTGGTTTAGCACTCTCTTTTTTCTATAGTGGTGCCCACTAGATCTGTTATATATCAGGGAAAATCTAAAGTCTCTGGAAGGCCTAAATTGAACAGCAGAAGTGATTTCCAATGATTTAGTATACATTATGGGGGCAATAGGGATGTTTTCACAAGTTGGAAATTGGTCAAAAAATGTATAATAAATGTTGTAAATGTATTCCTTGTTATTGAGGACCTCCAAAATAACACCGATTACACATGGGACTTCGAGGCTATGTTCACACTGTACTTGATGTGTTTTTGCTCTGATGTTTGACGTAAATTCGGAAAATAGCGCTTTTTTGCCACAATCTCATAATTCACTGCAAAATTGCAGAAAAAATGCATTATTAACGCAAAAAAATCGATGTGTGAACATAACTCTAATAGTAAAATATTCTAAATATCACTTTGCATGTACTTACCATATATTGTTTGGTAACAACATCCACTTTAACTAAACAGCTTCCTACAAGATGCTGAAAGCCGCACCCATAGAAATAGCGATACTTCCTGGTGTTGTATTGGGAATAATTTATGGCAGGAAAATCAAGGCCACCAATGTTCTCAATTGTGTGATCGTAAAGGTTTTCAGGTGTACACCACAGCTAGAAAAAAAAAACATAACCCAGATGTATTGTGTATAGGAAACCTCACATCTGTGTTTAACTACAGATCATAAAGTATCAGTCCAATCTTTAGGCTATGTTTACATGTTGTAAGAGACCGACCGTTCTGTGACCCGACCGGATCAAGGAACGGCCTGTCTCTGAAAAGATCATCCCGGCCGGTACTGCAGTATCGGACGGATGATCTTTATGGCCGCAGAGTTCTGATGCAGGCGCATCCGTGTGTGCCCGCATCTGAACTGCACACAACGGAGCGAGCATCCGGAGCCGCCCGCTCCACAGTGTGCATTGACATGGTTTTCTACGGCCGCTACTCACTGAATAGCGGCCGCAGAAAACTGACATGTCAGTTGTTTGCAGCGCCTGCTTACACGCTTCTCACTATATCTGACGGGGTCCATCGGGGGGGTGGGGTTTTATTTAAGACCGGCATAAAAGTACACCGGTCTTCAAAAGTTCCCCCATGTATATATTTCTTCTGCCTCTGTTATTTCTTCTATATATTTCTTCTGCCTCCGTTATTAGAAATGCCCCAAAAGATGTCAGATTCAAGATAAAAAGATACAGAACTGTCACCAAATTTCTCCATGCCTATTTAACTTTGACTTGGAAGTCCTGCCCCCCATGGCCCCTAATCTCCATTTACTTAAAGGAAAAGTCCAACCAAATTATAAAAAAAATTCAGAAAGCCAGGGGGTACGAGAAAATGATAAACAACCTTAACTCACCCATCCTTGTGCCCCATTCCTCGCTCCTGTTGACTTCCGGTGGCCATCATCGAGATCCGGGAGCGATGTGTTAGGGTGGTCTTCAAGGGGACCACTTGAGTATATTGGATGGTAGGCAAATCAGATGACATGATTCGATCGGCACATTACATTTACCTTACATGATCTGATTAACCATTTCCATCCGTCACAGATGTAAACGAGGACGGGTGAGTTTATGTTATTATTTTCCCTCGCTCCCCTGCCTGCCTCCTGTTTCATTGGACTTCGCCTTGAAATAGGACAGTGCTGTAGTAACAAAGGCAACCTATAAGTGGCCTTCCTGAAGAAAGCAGCCATGTTTTTCCAATCTCATACAAACCCCTTTAAGAAATAGTAATATGTGTAGAAGCAAAGGTACCTTCCCATCAGCTCTTTTCTCGACAGTGGCTGCGGTGTAGCTGAGAGGGTTGATATTTACTCCATGTGGAGTTTCAGAGTTTATAGTTAGAGGAAATACAAACCGACGTGGAAAAGACTTTGCAACTGAACGATACATCTGGTAAAATGAAGAAAGAAAATAGTCTTCATATTATGATACACAAACATTATTCTTTGCATTGCAGAGTGAGTACCTATTATTTCATTAGGAAGATTACAATATAAATCCCGATCATATAAACATCACAGGTAGAGGGTTATTTGATATTGTGCAGCTATTGAATATCACACGGGGGGGGGGGGGGGGGGGGGGGAATCAGGCATATGCACCGGACCCCTACATGTCTTTGAAGGCTTGCTTCCGAGACAAGGAAGCACCACAGAGCAGAAGGTTTAATATGTCTTCTGCTCCCCAGTCAGCCCCTTAAACTAAAGCCCTTATTACATGGGGCGACGAAGAGGAGCAAACGAGTGCTGTCAGCGCTCGCTTGCTCCTTGTACCACGCTCGCTGACGGCACTATTATACACGTCGGCAGGGAGTGGGTGAGTACAGGGGGGTGCGGGGAGCTGTGGGGGTGGGGGGGGGATGCCCGGGTGATCGCTAGAACGTCCGGGCAGCCCATAGCAGCAGTCTGCTGCTGCCGCTCCTATTTTACCCAGCGACGGCAGCAGATCGTTGCTATATTAGTTGTTTGTCTTTCAACATGTTGAAAGACAAACGACTGCAACAATCAGCCAACATCATTCATGTCAGCTGATTGTTGTCTTCTATTACACAAGACGGTTATCGCCTTAATTCGGACGATAATCGTTTCATGTAATAGGGCCTTTAGAGTAAATAGTCTTCAAAAATGTATCAATGTGGCACATGCCGTTTGATAACTATGTCACCTGAAGACAGTCTACTTTAAAGTGACTCTGTACCCACAATCTGTCCCCCCCAAACCACTTGTACCTTCGGATAGCTGCTTTTATTCCAAGATCTGTCCTGCGGTCCGTTTGGCAGGGGATGCAAAACAACTTTCAAACTTACAGCCCCGTGCCCTACGGGCGTGGCTTACAATATCTGTGCCCTAACTTTGCACCACCCCTCCGTCCCTCTTCCCCACCCTCTTCAATATTAGGAATGCCACTGGAACATTTTCTCCATGCTGAACATTAGCACAGGTGTCTTAATGATCCAGCCCATGTGCCGGGCTGACACAGCTGACAAATAGTAGGCAATCTGCCTGGAGCATTCCTAATGATGAGGAGGGTGGGGAGGAGGGACAGAGAGGTTGTGCCAGCCTAATGCATACACAATCTAGGCCACTTCCGTAGGGCACGGGGATGCCATTTTTAAAGTTGTTTTTTAGGAAAATAACTGCATCACCTGCTAAACTGACTGCAGGACAGATCTTGGATTAAAAGCAGCTATCCGAAAGTACAAGCAATTTAGGGGGTCAGATTGTGGGTACAGAGTCGCTTTAAGTTCAAACTAACTATTAGTTTGCTTTAAAGGTGCCAAAATTTAGAGTCAGATTTTGGTGCATTTTTTGGCGCAGAGTGTCACACATTAGGTCACACCCCCTTTTACAGAAGCAATGCCTCTTTTTCGGGCACAGTGATAAAGTGTCTAAAATGCATAATAAAAATGGAAAAACAATCTGCACAACACTGTTTGGACAGAATTATGGTGCAGATACATATAGTTAATCTGGGCCCATATATTCTGCAATTACCTGCACCAGCGAAGGCACAATTTTTTGGAATCTAACTAAACAATATGGCTGGAGCAGGGGTATCTGAAACCTGTTGTTCTTGCTCTGGCCTGTGGGTATGATCACAGTATAAGGCAAGTATAAGGCAGCTAGTTGTCTCACAGTGTATACAAAAGACCCCTTTTAAAGATTTAAAATTTTGGCTAAGTTTAATATTTGCATTATCATTTTCAATTTGCTCATATCTCTTGTATCTCTTTCTCATACGCCATATGTCGACTAGTTATTTTTTAGGTGTGTCTCCTGGTATTGCTTATATGTTACATTTCTTTCTGATCATTTTCAATAATTTGGACCCTACGACCATGAGATCAGTAATACTATACCTCATCCAAAGCTTTACCAGATTTGCGTAGATTTTGCAAATGAAATAGCTGAAGAACGCCTCCATCATCTTGGCAGCAGAGGTCAAGGACAATGCAGTCTTCATCTTCATATGCATTGATCTGATGAAACATGGCCACTGCCTGGGTGTGGAACGTCACAGAGTGTAACTAGGTGAGAGGAGAGTAACATAATGTCAGATCAAACTGATACATGAATATATGTGTATAAATTGATCAGCTGCTGTATGTCCTGCAGGAAGTGGGTGTTCTTTTCAGTCTGACACAGTGCTCTCTGCTGCCACCTCTGTCTGTGACAGGACCTGTCCAGAGCAGTAGCGAATCCCCATAGGTAACCTCTCATGCTCTCCAGAATGGAATGAATACACCACTTCCTGCAGGACATAAAGCAGTATCTATCCATATGAGATATGAGAAGACTTACCTCTCCTGTGTGTTTATTCGCCACATGAAAAATGGTGTCACATCTGGCGTCCCATGAAAAGCAGCTAGATATGGGTGATCCAGTTATGTTGCTTGTAAGAATTTTTAGCACATTTAACTTGATAGGTTGTTCTATAAACACAACGTAGTTTTCTGTCATTCCTGCAAGGAAACAGAATAAAAATATATATTTGTAAAATCGCAACTTAGGCTAGGTTCACACTGCGTTTTCAGCATCCGTTTAACGGATCCGTTTTTTTTAACGTCCAGAAAAATAGGGTCAGCAACGTTTTTTGGTCCGCCAAAAAAAACGGATCCGTTTTTTTTTATAATGGAAGTCAATGGAAAAACGGATGCACACAAATGAATCCGTTTTTTGCAATCCGTTTTTCATGCGTTTTTTGCAAAAAACTGATGCGTTAAACGGATGCTGAAAACGCAGTGGGAACCTAGCCTTAGCATACAGTATTTTATAACATATTGTCTTTCAGGTTCAGGTTTACAGGGGTTTCTGAGGCCGCTATTCACTGTCAGTTTTCTACGGCGCCGCTAGAGATCCCGTCCACAGTGTATACATGTGTATACACTCCGTCCAAGATTCCCTCAGCCTGCAGTACCACGTAAGTACCACAGAAATTTCTGTGGAACTTACATAGTGTGAACATAGCCTAATAGTGAGACCACAGTCGTCGATTCAAGCACTGTGCAACATGCATAACACAAGTCTAGAATGGTGAAGAAGCCTCAACTTTAATATCGACATAAGAAGTGTCAGCTGGAGTTTGGGGGGAAAAAAACAGTAGATTAGAAATGGGTGACTGACTTGGCAAATGGGTTTGGATGAATCAAGGCAAAAAGGGGGCTAACAAATTGAAGGAGTTGTCAAATTGCGTGGAGAAATCCGAAAGATATGGGTGTGTTTCATAGCCAGGAGCATCGGATACTTGACTAGGATAGATGGTGGTCTCAATTCTGGGCTATACGTAAATATACTACAAGATGAGTTACGTGCATACTCGAGTACTATGGGTATGAAAAGGACAATGTTGTTTTTCTGCAGGACAACAACACAAAACATACATCGAGATTGGTGGAGAAATGGTTCAATGACAATGAAGTAGAGCTGCTGGATTGGCCCCCACAGTCCTCAGACCTCAACCTAATTGCATACTTGTAGAGTTAAAGAAAAAGCTGTTCTGGTGCGTTTACACAGAGAGATTTAACTGACACATTTTTTAAGCCAAAGCCAGGAATGAATTTAAAAAGAGGAGAAATCTTAATCTTTCCTTTATGACCTGTTTATAGTCTGTTCCTGGCTTTGGCTTCAAAAATCTGTCAGATAAATCTTTCTGTGTAAACGCACCCTTAAGCCATGTTCACACAACATATGGTTTGTATTAATCATGGCTGTTGCAATTTGCAACAACGGTCATGATTTATACAGACTCATACATGGTTTGTAAATGCTAGAAATCCCCAGAAAGATTCAGACAGTTTTAAAAGCCAAAAGTGGTAGTCTCACAGTAGTCTCACGCTCAAAGCTTTGGTGGATGGTGAGATATGGATCCTAAGTCAAAAGTTCTTAACATTGTTACCCTTTTGCTTGTTATAATTTTACTGTATATTCATTTACTATTTCTTTATTGGTTTATCCTTGCTTACATTGCATGTAAACAGGGTAGTAACATCCCAGGTAGCACATAGAGAAGAGAGTAAGGTGACAATATCTTCCTCATTTACCGCCTTGTTCTGTATAGAACCTCTGCATAAGTGATGAACTCACCAAAACTGTGGTAATATGAAGGATTGCGTTTGTCACTTGCTGGTATAGAACAAATAACCTCTGCACCATGCAGTGATGCTTCATCCTCTGATTCTTGGGCAGGCACCTTAATAATGTTGTAAAATGTGCCTGCAAATTGGAAATAGAGACAGTTGTAAATTCTAATAAAAGGTGGGGACATTTTTGAAGATTTTCATCAGAAAACTAGTAAAAAAACCCCCACAAATGTTTACACAACGCTCTCAATGTTTTGCGCAAAATGAACAAAATTTGCAACATTTTATTCACTAAAACATCATAAAGCCATAAATTAGAAATCAGCAAATATACGGTAATAATGAAGCCAATCGCTTTGTTAGCTCGGCAGACGGCTTATCGGTCTGCTGCCTTTAAGCACAGTGTAGCTCTGTGCCGCTCTCCCATGGGTCCCAGGAAAAGCTGGACTAAGGAGAAGTTTCTTAGGACTGGATCCAGCATTTCCAGGCACCTGGATTGAAGCGCCACTAAATTAAAAGGCTGCAGGCTGACTGCCGAGCTCTTTCTTTTAAGAAGAGTGTACGATGGCGAGTGGTACAGTGTGACACTGGCCCAGATTTATTAATCTGTCTGAGAAGAAAGTGTGTCATGTTCAACCTGTAACAGGCCCTTTTGAGAAACAAAAACTGGGACTGGTTGTTACTGCCCAAGATAAAACAAAATACATTTCACATTGCTCAGTACTACAATTCCCAGAATGCACTGCTTTTCCTCAGCTCTTCATCTCAGTCTTCCCATCCTGCCTACTCCCCTCCCGCAGCGCTCCTTCCAGCTACATGCCCATAGCTGCTACATAATACTGCAGTTTTTTTTCTCTACACAGCCAGAGAGCCAGTAAGCCTACAGAAGTTACTGCATTCATTCCTTGCCTGCTTCTCAGCCTCTGGCACTGTTCAGTACAAGGCAGCATGCTGTAAACACACCTAATTCTTTCCTAAATGTACCAATAAAGACATATTTCTATATGAATATATGATAGCAAGATTGTGATGTAGTACATACGAGTTGGTCAGAGGTGGTTACATACAGTTACGTTATGGGAATATGTCAGGCCCATTATATCCTATGGACACCAGTATGAACATATCCTCAGTTAGTCATAGTGTCTGGGTCACACATTTCACTTTATATATTGGGCAACTATGTTACAAGTATGCCAATAGTTGAAATGTGTTATTTTTCAATAATTTTGTAAGTAATTGAAAATTCAACCGCGACTCTTACCTTGTTTGCCATAGGAATTGCCCATGTTGTATACCGTCCCATCAGGGTCATAGTGAGGATGAGCTGTTGCCCCATTCACAGCAATATATTTACTCCAGTCAACCTGAAAGGAAATGTTACTCAGATGGTTGGAGGTTTTATCATCTTCAAAATATGATTATGTGCCACTGAATGCAATATATCTCTACAAAAGATACTAATAAGAAAGTCAAATACCATATGACTAGAGATGAGCGAATACAATTCGAATTTTTTTCCCATAGACTATAATGGGATCGAATATTCGTTCAAATAGTCGAATCTCGGTGACTACTAGATTCGAATTCTCGAAAGTCGAATATTTCACTACTCGCTCATCTCTACATATGACTATAGCTTAAAAAAGGAGTGCTCAATTATTTGTAGCCCACTAACCTGGGTCGCCAAGTGAAAGCCCGAGCTGAACACATAGGCTGTACTCCAGGGCGCCCCTGATGGCACAGTGTCTCATCTCTCCTGACAATGTTCTGTACACATTGGAGCCGATCATTGAGGCTGTCTTGTGTTCAGACCATCATCAGGAAAGTCGAGCATCATACGGGGGCAGCAGTACTGGACTTAGAAAGGGGAGTACAGTATATTTTATTTTACATTCTTATTGTTTTTTGTTTTTTTTTTAACTTATCTTGAAGTGATATTTTTATTAGAAACAACACAAATCACCTTTTCTGCTGTCTCTAATGTGGCTGGATCCACCTTACAGATTATGTTTGTCTCTGTGCTGACATAATAATCCTTCTTGTATTTCACAAAGTTTACATTCCCATTGTCAGTTGGTTCTAAGAACAGAAAAAAAAGAAAATATGTAATTAGTAGATTTTGTCTTTAATAAACTTTTACAAAAAAATATTATATATTTCATTTTACATGCATTAGAGCAATAAAAATACAATGGTTACATAGGTGAACTTAGGCTTTACAACTTTTGGTTGTGGCTTTTAATCCAATTTCCAATCCAATTATAGATAGTTGTCATCAATGATTTATAGTCTGCATGATCTACTAATGTGCACCTTATATTTTAGGATTATAGTACAAAAGGTTTAAGGGGTAAGGCTGGGTTCACACTGTGTTTTTGCAGTCCATTTAACGTTCATGTTTATTTATTTATTTTTAATTTATGAAAAAGCAGATGCAATTGTGTGTGATCCATTTAGATTTTTTTGCGTTCACAAAACAGTGGTTGACCATGTTTTTGTGTACATTAAACATAACCACTTAAAAATGGATATGCAAGAACGCAGTGTGAACCAGGTCTTATCTAGGTTTTAAAATTGATTGGCTATCCTCATTATGGCCTATCAATATTAGATTGGTCAGGTTCTGACTCTTGGCACTTGTGCCATTTAGTTGTTTGAAGAGGTTGCTTCACTGTTTAAGCAATTTGTAGGATTCTAAAAACAACATAATATAAAGGGTTATACATGCATATTAAAACAGTTGCTAAATCTACTCTGAACGTAAGAAATGAAGGTGTTTTGTTTTTTCGTTGTTGTTTTTTTTTAAATCTTCCCGCTGTATCACTCTTCCTGTTCAGGTCTTTTAACCATATTAATAAAAGGGGTTGTCTTGTGGAAGCTACAGATATGTCCTGAGTGGGGTACCCCATTGTATTTTAAAGGGAACTATCAGCAGGTTAGACAAATCTAACTTGCTGATAGCCCCCTATAGTGCTGGGGATGCTGAGGAGGAAGATAGGTGTCTTACCTTCCTCCTCTGCGGCAGTACCATGCTGTTGGTCAGCATAACCTTCATCTGGGAGCACTGCCCTGCCCCCACAGTATCATCCGGCCCATTCGCTCCCTTGGTTATCAATTCAGTGGGCAAGCCGGATGACACTGTAGGAGTGTAGCAGTGCTCCTAACAGTGCTCCTGGCTGAAGATTACCCCAACTAACAGCGCAGGACCGGTGCAGTGGAGGAAGATAAGACACATACTTCCTCCTTTAGCGTTCTGGATACTATAAGTAGGTTAGATTCGTCTAACCTGCTGATAGTTCCCCTTTAAAAGTCTGCTTACTTTGCAAAACTTCATGCATCTTAAACTGTAATTTTACAGTTGAGTCTGATACTACATAGAATTGCATGCTGGAGGTGTCCATTACCTCTGGGAGGTTGCTATTTAAGTTACTTACTTGGCATCTCAAACATAGAAACAAAGCGCTGAAACATGCTCTTACAAGGATCCGGCATGGCCACCGTGCCAAATTCAGAGACCACAATCCTGTTTTCACTTTCATTTGCCTTGTAGGAGTCACTTCTAAGAAACCTGCTCATGTAAGTTACATTTCCATTCTCAATTGTGAATTTGTGCATAAGAGCCATTCCATCGAACCAGTGGTTGAAACTGTCAAAAAAAAAAAAATGTAAACTCAAGTCAGCAGCAAATATGGAGTGTCTGCTCTAATCAACATACAGAATCAATCAGGTGCTAAGAATGAATGGGGCAGGTATGTTAATAATCATACAAAGTTGCATAAAATACCTTCAAGTGTCGCCTGTCTCTCTTTCCTCCTTAAATGCCCCTCAATTTAAATTGATTAATAGATTTCTATAATAAATAATAAGGTGCACATTAGTGCACATTTCTATTTATACACATACTACATCTTCCTGGTTACTTCCTGCACAGAGATCGACCACATTTACCTTATGTCTAATTAAGTTATGGAGTCATCTAAATACCAATCATTGGTGTGTCCGCTAGAGATGAGTGAACCTGAAGCACACTCGGGTTTGTCTGAGCCCAGTGTGCCGCATTTGAATACCAGAGTCTAAAGAAGTACTAAGGAGTCCTGGATAACATGGATATGGCCTATGGCCCATGTTTTCAGGCAGCGTTAGGACTAGAGATGAGCAAATTTACATTACAAACAAAGCAAATCACTTTGTTTGCTCTGCAGTTGACTTATATGCTGGCAGCCTTTGATCTCCATGTTGCTCCACTTGGAAAAGCTGGATCCCGTCATGGTAAACTTTTAGACCACACGCCAGTGTGGAGAATGAAATCAGGCACGAACAGGGGACTTCCAACATGAGGATCTCCACCACCCTGTGGCATTCCCTGTAGCTTTTCTATTATGCTGGAATCATGTTATCCGTATTCACCGAGCCATGAGTAAGGACTAGTACGTTTGAAACATGTTGGCCTTTTAATCAATGAATCTATAATAAAGAATTGTTGATTTTACGAGAGCCGGAGACTCCCCTCTTTTCTGTAAAACTTCTAGTTTCCCAGGACTGGATACAGCTTTTCCAGGCATCTGGGGTGGAGCAGCATGGAGATCAAAGGCATATAAGCCTACTGCCGAGCAAACAAAGTGATTTGTTTGTTTGTAATGTAAATTTGCTCATCCCTAGCTAGGACTGCATCCAACTTCTTCAGCTACCGGTAATCAATCAGACAAGTCAAAAGTTATTGATCAGAGCAGGTCTCACTGCTGACACCTGCTCTGATCTGATATGGCTGGGGAGAGATATAGAGAGATATAGCTGGGGAGAGATTGCGGCAGCACGATCGTCAAAACTTCCCATAGACTACTATGGGGTATACTGACTACCGTGCTGCTAGCCAGGGATTGCATTGCGCTCTCGCTGGAGTTGAACCTTTAGGGGTCCGCTTTAAATAGCTGTAAGTTACGTAAAATTTACTCTTACTTGTCATTTCCAAACTCAAATCGGCCAGGTCCATTACGGAACAGACTGCCTGTGATCCATTCGGGGACTGTTCCCGTTATGCTAGTAGAGATGGGCTGCGAAGTCTCTTCTACAGTCTGAAATAGCGGTGCTATGCATTCCTTATCTTCTTCACTGGACGCGCACAACTGATTTTTCTCTTCATTAAAAAAATAATTCCTTAGAACTAAGAAAAACAAAATGAACATTACTTAGGCTTATGTCCCAGTGACTGCACCTAGATCATGTAAGTTTCTACGCCACTTACTTGGCTGATATCTGGACAGTCATTGCTGCATGTATTCCCACTATCAGCAGTTACAATTTCACAATAGACCGTACTAGGGAAAGGATATTTATGATACGATAGCAAAGTGTGAAAGACAATGATCAGGCAGTTAGAGTTCATGTCCAATCCTTTTGCTCTCTGAAAATAATCCACCACAAAAAGTCCAGCAACAGTCTCCAAAAGTCCAATATCAATGAATCTCTTATTTTATTTGATTCTTTTGCTAGCCAGCAGCAGGATATAACAATCCTATTCAATGCTTTTGTAGCTCTGTACGCCTGCAGTGACTGGACACTAAATTGAACATTAAAATGTACAACAAAGCCCACTAGCATGTTTCACCAGATATACAGTGGCGTCCTCAGGGGAAATGTCTCCCTCTATTCATGGGTCTCCTAGGAATGATTTATAGTTATAGATTTATAGACACAGTAGGCTGCACAGGGTGTAAGATCTTGTAAAAAGTGTAATGTTCTACTCTGATAGCATTTGAACTACCTCATAAGTAGGGGTCCTGTGTATGGTGATGGAGGTGATATAATGAAAAATAATAGTCCACCTTCCCTGAACTACATACTAATGCACTCCCCTAAACCTACACATAGGGGGAGATTTATCAAACTGGTGTAAAGTAGAATTGTCTTAGTTGCCCCTAGCAACCAATCAGATTCCACTTTTCATTCCTCACAGATTTTTTGAAAAATGAAAGGTGGAATCTGATTGGTTGCTAGGGGCAACTGAGACAGTCTCACTTTACACCAGTGTGATAAATCTCCCCCATTGTGTCACATGGATGGCATAGCTGTAGATTACCAAGGCTGCCAACCCTGCTCATTGTTTGCCAGGTGTGCAATTTACACACCACCTTGCCCAGCTCAGCTACTAGGATTTTTATTAATTTTTATTTACATGAGAAATTGAGCTGCAATGTGACCGCTGTGTCACCCTTCATATTGTTTGTACATTGTGCTTAATGATCAACGGTATTAACATTGACACTCAGCCAAAACAAACCACAAAAACCTTATCCGGGCTCAGCGATATCTCATCTCACAGATTACATTTTGTTAATCGTATAAAGTTAGGACTATATAAAAAATGATAAAAACTATTAGCATAATACAATGTACACTTTAAAAAAAAAAAAAAGATCGACAGAAATGTCGGATTGCTGCAAAACTTTTCATGTTGCTGAAGGCCCTATTACACGAAACGATTATCAGGGCCGATAATCGCTTCATGAACAATGTCGGCTGATCGTTGTCTGTCAACATGACCTAGATAGCAACGATCTGCTGCCATTGCACCATGGAATAGGAGCGGCAGCAGCAGACTGCTGCTATCTTCTATGGGCTACCTGGACGATCAAGCGATCACTGGGGCAGCCCCTCACGCGCGGCCCCCTCTGCACTCCCCCTGCGCCAGCAGAGAACGGAGAATGAGGAGCAAGTGAGCACTGACAGTGCTCGTTTGCTCCTCTCCATGGCTCCGTGTAATAGGGGCTTTAGTCTGAGGCAGATATGTAAATCACTATGGGCGTGGTCTGATTAGACTGGGTCTACCCATAAAACAGTGTAAGGGTCTGTTCACACGCACAGACTCGCAGCTGAAATCGGCTACGATTCAAGGTCCTGGCAGGTCCCAGTACTACATACTCGCAGCGGTCTTTCAGACCGCTGCGAGTATGTAATGCAGCCGCCCCCTTAACCCCTTCTGCTGCCGCTCGGCTCCCGCTCCGCTGTCTGTATATACATTACCTCTCTCCTGCACGGGTCCTGGCGTCCTGCTCTCCCGCCCAGCCAATCAGTGTGTTGCCCAGCTGCAGCCACTGATTGGCTGGGCGGGAGAGCAGGACGCCGAGACCCATGCAGCAAGGAGAGGTAATGTATATACAGACAGCGGAGCAGAGCTGGGTGGGAGCAGATGTGGTTAAGGGTGCGGCTGCATTACAGTATGTAGTACTGGGACCTGCCTGGACCTTGATTCGTAGCTGTTCTCGCTGCAAAACTCACAGCAAGATTTCAGCTGTGAGTCTGTGCGTGTGAACAGACCCTAAAAGTGCTTCCCCTTCTGCCTTATAAAAAAGGCTCTTAGAGGCTACTTTAGGGTAGTGTACCTCTTTGTGAGAGATTGCTAGACATGTCTCTGCAATGCACTTATAGAAATTTTGCCCCGTTGGCAGGCTGAAATGTCTCTCTGAGGTGTCAGAAAGTCCTTTTAAATGACAGGCTCCCTTTAACAAGCCAAGTACCAGTATGTCTCTTGCTGTCAGTACAGTTGCACAGATACTTTAATTTAATGAAAAAATTTTGTTTGCAAAACATCAGATATTGGGTCTCTATTAATACAAGAACATCACTTAGATACACCACACATTACAAATGAAGCTGTAGAGTTCCTTCATGTTTTCAGTAAGGATTCTTTGAGCATTAGGCTTTTTGCATACAGCATCTTACACCTTGTGTCCGTCAGTGGTAAAAAGACCTTAAAGGGGAACTATCAGCAGGTTAGACGAATCTAACCTGCTGATAGCCCCTTATAGCGCCCTGGACGCCAAGGAGGATGGTGTGTGTCTTACCTTCCTCATCTGCGCCGTTCCTGCACTATTTGTCAGGATAAACATCAGCCGGGAGCACCGTTGGGAGCACTGCCACTTCATCCAGCCTGCCCACACTATTGATAATGCTGTGGGGGCAGCGCAATGCTACTAACAGTGCTCCCAGCCAAAGATTGCGACAACTAACAGCGCAGGACCGGCACCAATGAGGAAGGTAAGACACATCTCCTCCTCCTCAGTGTCCCCGGGCGCTATCAGCAGGTTAGATTAATCTAACCTGCTGATAGTTTCCCTGTAAGTGTCCATTAGTTACACTGATATCTTAAGCATCACATCTGCAGTTATAAATCTACGCCATCAAGTCTGTAGATCCTGTTGTAGATCCTGTTTGTTGGAATGGATTCTAAAGAAGTATTTCAGTAAATAAAGTTGTTGTTTTTTTCATATATATTACATCTTGTTTTCTTTTAAAGTTACACAGCTTTGTATTATAACTTTATTTAAGAAAATGTGAGTGTATATATTTTTTCCTTACCATCTTAGTGTGCGTTTACACAGACAGATTTATCTGACAGATCTTTGAAGCCCAAACCAGGAACAGACTATAAACAGTGATCAGGTCATAAAGTAAAGACTGGGATCTATCCTCTTTTCAAATCCATTCCTGGCTTTGGCTTCCAAAATCTGTCAGATAAATCTGTCTGTGTAAATGCACCCTTAGGCTATGTTCACACAGTGCAATATAATGGCCGTTAATTGACATGGCCGTTGGTTTGAGCATCAAACAGCGGGCGTTGTATTACGTGTTCCTCCAGCCGATATTGCATTATCTGCCATAGGAACATTATTTTCCACCCATAGAATCTACTGGCCGTATGGAAGTGAATAAGAGTCAGTTAACCATAGATTTTCATTCACACTACGGCTGGCAGGACGGCCACACAGGAAACAGTCCGTAGAAAATAGACGCGGTCATTATTTTGTACAGCGTCGGCCATTGTTCTATTGAAATCAATAGAACTCAATTAATTCTGAAAACTACCACCGTTGTTTTTAAAGCTGAAAGTTCCTGTGTGTGGTGAGGGTGGATGCTGGATGGGAGGGATAATTGACAGATGAAAAATTATTCAGCCACCAGTTATTGAAGGTGTACAGGAACCTTAGGGCTCACATGCATTCGAATAGGCTTTAGGAGGCTTCGAGTCACTAATGCTGCATGCAGCATCACTAGTGATATGTAACTGTGCCTGGACCAGGGCTTGAGTAGCCCTGCAGTTGCTCTGAACCGCCGCGATCCCGGCTGCTTACTGCAGCATGGAACCGCGGCTATTAGCGGGAGCGGCCGATCGGCAAACATGGCAGCTGCATCTAACTGTGCTTTACATACAGCCCCATTCCATGGCTTTTAGTGGCCGGATCTCGGATCGCATCACGGGGGGGAGGGGGGGGGGGGGGATCCGCAGTACTGAGTCGGCCGAGGCTCAGCGTCAGAATGACACTGATCCCCGCTCGGCATTCTATGTATGTGGTCTGCAGCAGACCATTATAATAGAGCACCAATCTGATGGATCATTATTATATACACAGCATTGGGATCTCAATGGGAGATCAGTGCTGTGTATATAGAAGTCCTCCAGGGTGATCAGTGCTGTGTATATAGAAGTCCCCCAGGGGGATCAGTGCTGTGTATATAGAAGTCCCCCAGGGGGGCTTCTAATTACTGTTAGTAAAAAAATAATAATAATAATAAAAAATCCCCTCCACTAATAAAAGTTTAAATCACCCCCCCTTTTCCCATTTTATAAATAAAAATGAATAAATTAATAAACAAACCTATTTGGTATCGCTGCGTGCGTAATCGCCCGAACTATTAAATTATAACACTCCTGATCTTGCACAGTAAACAGCGTAACTGCAAAAAAATTCCACATCAAATCCAGAAAAATTGAGATAAAAAGTGATCAAAAAGTCGCATATACGCAAGGAAGATACCGATAGAAAGTACACATCATGGCGCAAGAAATGACATGTCACTTAGCCCCATAGACCAAAAGCGTTATAAGCATGGGAATAGAGCAATTTTAAGGAACATTTAGTATTTTTGAAAGGTTTTAATTTTTTAAAAGCTGTAAAATAAAATAAAAGTCATGCAAGTTGCATATTGTTGTAATCATATTGACTTGAGGAACATACATAACATGTCAGTTTTACCATAGGGTGCAATGCAATATTGCATTTTATTTTCAATTTCACCGCCCATTTAATTTTTTTCTGGTGTCGCAGCATATTTTAAAAAATAAAAAATTAAGTCTGCCATTGCAAAGTACAATTAGTGGGGCAAAAAAAAGGGCTCGTTTGGGTCTGTAGGTGAAAAAATGCAAGTGCTGTGGCCTTTTAAACACGAGGAGGAAAAAACGAAAACGCAAAAATGAAAATATAAAAATAATTTTTATTTGTTGGAATTATCTCCCAAAAACAATTCCACAGTGCATTACAGCACATTTGCCTTTGGCATCTGGGGTGCAGAGTGAAAATCATCCTGAATTCAGATTTTCAGAAGTGATGACATCACTTGCATCCTTTTCCCCACAAAAAGCACAGGCATTTGATGCAGCTTAAAAGGCTGTAATAAAGATCCCCCCAGCATCAGTGTGAAGACAGCATTAGCCACAGAAGTGTTCTATCTCCAGTCTCTCATCATGCCGCACACATACAGTAAAGCTAATATCCAGCCTCCAAAATCCTCCATATTAGGTTCAAGTTCTACGAAGTTAAGAATGTGGAGTTTTCTTTTTTTTTTTACTACAACATGATGTGCCACACTAACACAGATGATATTCCAGAAGGTTCTATAAGTGACAAATTAAACATTGCTATGGGTCTGACCATTTAAACCCCAATCATTCGCTATAGTCCTGAGCACCTTGTTCCTCCAGACTGCACAGCCATTATAAGAAAGAGTTTGTGGTTGAGCATGTACAATGTCCCTCCATTCAGAGGCTGGGTTTGGCTGTTTCCTATACTACCATAGACACTGTCAGTTGGTTTATATCTAGGGGTAGCATAAACTAGTGACATAGAAGCTGAACAGAATAATGTATCACTTACATTGTTCTGTGCAACTGATTCTGAGATATTCTTCTGAATATTGGCAACTCACTAGACCGCACACACTAGTTCTTTTCCATTATGTGAGTGTGCTCAGTAGTACTGAATATTCATTAGCACCAGCACACAGCCCACAGACAGCTGATTGGCAGTTGTCAAAATATACTGTATACAGGGAGAGATCTGCCAATCCACATCTGGAGGGTAGAGGGAGTGGCACAGCACAAGACACATTCTCCTGCATATCAGGAGAACAGCTAAACAGAATGATGTAAGTAATTTTACTCTCATCAGTTGCCTCATCTAAAATGTAACATCTGTTTCATATTCTGATAACCTTGGGAATCCCAGACATTAGAATAAAGTGAAATGCACTCTGAATAAAGGTCTATTTCTTTATTTCTCTTGCAACAGAATGAGGCCATAGTTTTCAATAAACACTAACAAATATGTTGTGCTTTGTCAGCCACTGCCCAACGATTACTTCATCATCATATACAACTTATTTGTATTGATGACTAAAAATAATATTGGCAGTATTGAGTTATCTCTGGATTAAAACATATCACCCATCCACTGAAATCCAACCACCAATCAAGAGAATGAGGTCCCTGACCGCCGGACCATTCACTCACTGTGGGACACTAGAATACAGTGCTCAGCTACAGTATCTTCGGCAGACTCAATGTGAGTGAATGGAGCCGCGGTTGATTAGGTGTGCTGCCGCTCCATTACCCTGGGACACCCAGCTGTCAGACCCCCCCGGATCCATAACATCTATCCTGATCATGTGATAACATCTATAATGATATTATAAACAGTTAATACAATGTAATAAAGAATGTAACTACAATTATCTTTATCTTGGATGTTTGGCATGTGTTCTGACAATGCTATGTAGAGTACATCACAGACATCATTGATTCATGCTTATAACAATACATAGTACATGCTTCAGATATCATATATTTAATTTTTTTCTTGTTAAAAGTAATAGTCTGATAACATTTACATATTCAATTCACGTTAGCCCAGTCAATGGACAATTAATATACATTATATATAATAAAGCAAGAAAATTATTTTCTTTCCATCTCACTACTTTACTGAGTGCAGAAAAAACAAAACAAGAAAACTCCATGGAACGCACAGAAATAAAGTCTTAGGTTCTTTCAAGCCATTGTTTTCTGATTTCATTTTCTACCTTTTTGCCTTCATACCATTTTTTTTTCATATGATTAAAAGATCTATATATTAACTTCATCAATTTTAATTTTAATTAATATATTGTGGTCGTCCTAGAGGTACATTGACACCGTGCCAAAATTTTGGGAACTGTGCCCCCGTTGCCTGTTGCTAATGATGATCACAAGAATGAAATCTTGGAACACTCTGCATTGCGCACTTGTCAGTGATATCATTGATTTTTTAGGAACATTTAATGCCATATGTATTGTACACTGTATCATTTTACTATCAGAATTTAACTTCAGTGACATGCATTAGATGAAAGCTACATTGTGCCTTGTGCTCCAGTTAATATTTTTGCTATGTGCCCCAAATCCATAAATCCACTGCAACTGAAAGCAATAAAGATGAGAGTGCATTCCTGTCCGGGCATTGTTTTTATTATTATTATTATATTTTATTTCGCATCTGTGCATAGTCTAGTCCTTATGTACCCTGGAGGCCAAATCAACATTGTGTTCCAGGACTCAAAGTTTCCCAGCACATTACCCAGAGTATCGCCCTGTGAAGTGATCAGCATTATAGTCTGTAGGACGGTGTCACTGTAAAAACATTTACTATTTGCAGTCAATTTTTTTTGCTATTGTCAGTTGTGTTACCTATGTTCTACTATTACTACTATAATTTATAAAGAATATCATAGTTCCCTAACCTGTAAAAAGCCCTCGGCCAGCATCCTCATGCTTTTCTATAGCTCTCTTCAGTGACTTCTACTATTCTTGCTATCCACCGTATGGGGTATGATACCCTATGTATATTTTATTATGTTCCCTGACGATAGTGAAAAGCATCCATGACTATAAATAAGCTGTAAGCAGATATATTACTAGACAATTTATGCTACTAGTTTTAAAGTAAACACACAATAGGCAAAATACAACATAGGCAAATCACATAAAAGCAGAGATGTAGCACCTGCCTATGAATTTGTAAGATGCAGCAGAGCTGAGCTGGTTATTTTGCAACACAGTAACAAAAAGTACATATCAGTTCTTCATGATTTTACAAAGTAATGTACCCAGAAAGAATTAAATGTAACTCTTCTGCATTTTCCGCAAACAGGAAAATTAAGGCCCAACATGTACTGCATATCTATGCATCTCTGTACTGTGTCAGTGAAACTGCAGCATCATCCAATATTATCTGCTGTATATGTTACCTGGTATGTTGTACAGGATGGAGGAGATGAAAGCCATTGGTGCTGTTGAGGCTGGGATGTTCTGGATGAAATGCACCGGATGCTGTCTACGGAGAGCTGATTGAGTTATTGGAGATAAGCAGAATCCTGTGTGTGCATAGCCTACTGAGACTGGCAAGCCCTGCACTCTGAATAGCTGCCTAAGCTGCAGTGCACTTCATAATAAAAGCCTGGGTGGCAGCAATGTGCACTGTCTGACTCACTGTCCACTATTGTAAAATATAGGTCCCTTCATGCAATAGTCTTATAGGCTGATATAGATATAGGTAGGAAAGAATTATTTGGCAGTATACCTGATATTATCTCATATCTGTAGTTTAATGTTAGATTGTATAGTAGATCAATCCATTGGATCATTTTAAATCTGAGTTATTACATGTAGAGAGAACCGAGAAAATGATAACTTTAACGCTAAATCCAATACAATATCTGTACAGTATGTCACCCAAGGGGTGGTTAAAGTTTTATTTGCAATTACTCTATTTTTTCTCACAAAAACTGATGTCTTGATGTGTTTCTACTTTATCACAGGGGGCTCTAAAAAATGTCTAAAAAAACCGAACAGCAGCTAAGGAGTATCTAACCTGCTGTTATGTTCCCACAGTGCTGCTGATGAGGGTAGTTTTCTTACCTTGATACTTAACAAATTTTTGGGAAATTTTGACTTAAATTACGGTGCAAATAAGGCCGTTTGGTGTACTCCCCGCCCGCTTCTCCTAGTATGGTCATCCAGCGCAAGTGATATCACAGCAGATTAGTGCACTGAGGGCGGTAGTTCTGTCACTGGTTATAAATTTGCATAAGGAATAAAAGCAGAGATGTAGCACCTGACTATGAATTTGTAAGATGCAGCAGAGCTGAGCTGGTTATTTTGCAACACAGTAACAAAAAATTTGCTAAGGATCAAGGTAAGAAAACTACCCTCATCCGCAGCACTGTGGGAACATAACAGCAGGTTAGATACTCCTTAGCTGCTGTTTGTTTGTTTTTTTACATTTTTTTAGAGCTCCCTGTGATAAACAGTGCTAAAGATGAAGGTAAGAAAGGAAGGAAGGGAGTAAGGAATGGAGATGATCAATATCATCAATGTCCCATGCGCTATAGGCAGTGGCGGATTAAATGTACCCTGGGCCCTGGGCTGTCCACCCAACCTGGCCCCCCCCCCCCCCAGTCAATCTGCCCACATTATGATCCACAACTGCCCCCCCCCCACACTGTCCCCAAAAAACACTGCCTGCCTCCCCTCCCTGCTGACCCCAATAAACATAATGTTTGGTCCCTTGCTGCTACCCCCAGTAAGCATTGCCCACCCCACTTCCGCTGCCCCCAATAAACATATTGCCAACTCACCCTGATGTTGCACCCCCCCCCCCCCAAGGTCACAGCAGCACAGAGGATGTCAGGAGAGGAGGGGGCTGATCTTATAGGGGAGGTCACAGCAGCACAGAGGATGTCAGGAGAGGAGGGGGCTGATCTTATAGGGGAGGTCACAGCAGCACAGAGGATGTCAGGAGAGGAGGGTGCTGATCTTATAGGAGAGGTCACAGCAGCACAGAGGAGTTCAGGAGAGGAGGGTGCTGATCTTATAGGGGAGGTCACAGCAGCACAGAGGATGTCAGGAGAGGAGGGTGCTGATCTTATAGGGGAGGTCACAGCAGCACAGAGGATGTCAGGAGAGGAGGGTGCTGATCTTATAGGGGAGGTCACAGCAGCACAGAGGATGTCAGGAGAGGAGGGTGCTGATCTTATAGGGGAGGTCAAAGCAGCACAGAGGATGTCAGGAGAGGAGGGTGCTGATCTTATAGGGGAGGTCACAGCAGCACAGAGGATGTCAGGAGAGGAGGGTGCTGATCTTATAGGGGAGGTCACAGCAGCACAGAGGATGTCAGGAGAGGAGGGTGCTGATCTTATAGGAGAGGTCACAGCAGCACAGAGGATGTCAGGAGAGGAGGGTGCTGATCTTATAGGGGAGGTCAAAGCAGCACAGAGGATGTCAGGAGAGGAGGGGGCTGATCTTATAGGCGAGGTCACAGCAGCACAGAGGGTGTCAGTAGAGGAGGCTGCTGGTCTTATAGGGGAGATCACAGCATCACAGCAGCACAGAGGATGTCAGGAGAGGAGGGTGCTGATCTATAGGGGAGTTCCCAGCAGCACAGAGGATGTCAGGAGAGGAGGCTGCTGGTCTTATAGGGGAGGTCCCAGCAGCACAGAGGATGTCAGGAGAGGAGGGTGCTGATCTATAGGGGAGGTCACAACAGCACAGAGGGTGTCAGGAGAGGAGGGTGCTGATCTATAGGGGAGGTCACAGCAGCACAGAGGATGTCAGGAGAGGAGGGTGCTGGTCTATAGGGGAGGTCACAGCACCACAGAGGATGTCAGGAGAGGAGGGGGCTGATCTTATAGGAGAGGTCACAGCAGCACAGAGGATGTCAGGAGAGGAGGGGGCTGATCTTATAGGAGAGGTCACAGCAGCACAGAGGATGTCAGGAGAGGAGGGGGCAGATCTTATAGGGGAGGACACAGCAGCACAGAGGATGTCAGGAGAGGAGGGTGCTAATCCTATAGGAGATGGTCCCCCTTTCCCCCCCTTATAGATGATCCCCCTCTTTCCCCCTTATAGATGGCCCCCCTCTTTCCCCCTTATAGATGGTCCCCCTCTCTCCCCCTTTATAGATGGTCCCCCTCTTTCCCCCTTTATAGATGGTCCCTCTTTTTCCCTTCATAGATGGTCACCCTCTCTCCCCCCTTATAGATGGTTCCCCTCTCTCCCCCTTTATAAATGGTCCCCCTCTTTCCCCTTTTATAGATGGTCCCCCTCTTTTCCCCTTTATAGATGGTCGCCCTCTTTCCCCCCTTTATAGATGGTCCCCCTCTTTCCCCCCTTTATAGATGGTCCCCCTCTTTCCCCCCTTATAGTCCCCCTCTTTCCCCCCTTTATAGATGGTCCCCGTCTTTCCCTCTCTATAGATGGTCCCCCTCTTTTCCCCTTTATAGATGGTCCCCCTCTTTCCCCCCTTTATAGATGGTCCCCCTCTTTTTCCCTTTATAGATGGTCCCCCTCTTTATAGATGGTCCCCCTCTTTTTTCCCCTTTATAGATGGTCCCCCTCTTTTTTCCCCTTTATAGATGGCCCCCCTCTGCTCCCCCCCTTATAGATGGTCCCCCTCTGCTCCCCCCCTTATAGATGGTCCCCCTCTGCTCCCCCCCTTATAGATGGTCCCCCTCTGCTCCCCCCCCTTATAGATGGTCCCCCTCTGCCCCCCCCCTTATAGATGGTCCCCCTCTGCTCCCCCCCCTTATAGATGGTCCCCCTCTGCTCCCCCCCCCTTATAGATGGTCCCCCTCTGCTCCCCCCCCTTATAGATGGTCCCCCTCTGCTCCCCCCCCCTTATAGATGGTCCCCCTCTGCTCCCCCCCCCCTTATAGATGGTCCCCCTCTGCTCCCCCCCCTTATAGATGGTCCCCCTCTGCTCCCCCCCCTTATAGATGCCCCCCCCCCCTTGCACAGCAGTCATTAAAAAAAAAAAAACACAACTCACCTGCCATCCGTTCCCCCGTCGATCCTCTCGGCTCCTGGTCTGTCCCCGGCTGCCTCCGGCTGATGATGCGGCTGCAGGGGGTGTTTTGTCCTTTCCCCGGCAGCGCACGCATCACACAGCTCACTGTGCCGCCTGGGCCCTGACTTCCGGTACAGAGCGTCTCTAACGTGCGCTCTTAATACAGGAAGTCAGGGCTTAGGTGGCACAGTGAGCTGTGTGATATGCGCGCTGCCGGGGAGAGGACAAAACACCCCCTGCAGCCGCACATCAGCCGGGGACTCCTGTGACCGCAAGCGAAATAATGCGGTCACAAGAGTGCAGTGGCGGGCCGGGCCGCAGCGGCGTGGGCGGATTATAATGTGGGCGGCGCGGCATGGGCCCCCCCGGAGCCTCGGGCCCCAGGCGGCCGCCCAAACCGCCCACATTATAATCCGCCACTGGCTATAGGTAGCTAACAGCAGGTTACAATGCCCTAGAGGGTACATGCTGGCACTACTAAGGCAATCCCAGTCCAAGGACACATGCATGGCAATGCTAGCGTGAGGTGCTGCTACAGATGAATCTATATTAGATCCACTTTAAAAAGAAAAATTAGCAGTTTTTACCTAGATAAGCAATGGATACTTAATTCCAGGTTGAAAGCAGGAATTACCCTAAAATAAAATATTTGTCATTCTAACCTGCTGTTTATTTCCCTAAGTAGCAGACAGACATAGTGCACACTGTTTCAAAGATATCAGGCCGTGCACTGTATAGAGGTACCTTATAAAATTGCTGGAATGTCAAGAGTTCAGGATCTTATGGTGCGTTTACACAGGCAGATTTATCTGACAGATTTTTGAAGCCAAAGCCAGGAACAGACCTTAAACTGGGAACGGGTCATAAAGGAAAGACTGAGATTTCTCCTTTTTTTAAAATCCATTCCTAGCTTTGGCTTTCAAAATCTGTCAGATAAATCTGCCTGTGTAAACGCACCATGACTCTCACTGTGTCCTTGAAGGAGATAGGTGTACTGTGTATTAGTGCATTATATACAACGGGGCTCCCCATTTCTTGTGGAACAATTGTTCATCTGTAACTGCAGTTAGGTATGTATGTATTTAATATCTTTATTTAATTCTGTGAGCTTTATAGCATTGTTTCACCATCATAAAGAGTAAACTATTACATAGGCTATAAATGTCTGATTATTATGGACCAATGACTAGGACCACCGCTGGTTATAATTGGCTGCACCACCAAAGTGAGGGGAGTCTAAATGATGTGGTTGTTATGTATCTATGCAACTAATACAGATAGCCTAGAACAGCAAACATCCAACTGGACACTGCTGATGTTTCAACTATACAGTATTTTTTAAATGGGGCTCTAGGTTTCATAGCTGTACTGAGAGACTACTGAACTGGTCATAAACTAGTTCATAAAGTTCTAGGTGGCAATTCTAGATCCTTTTAAAACTTGGAATCATTAGTGACTTTCTCAGGCAATTTAGTGCATGTTGATAAGCCTCTCTCAGGGCATTGTGAGGGTAGCCCCTGACAAAACAATGGCTACCGTGAGCACTTGTCACTCACATTATTCTACAGAAGAACAATCTTTCCCCACACTAAGGTTCTGAAAGGCTAACATTGTTAATGGAGGTAGTTTTTCTTAAAACAGTCACTGTCAAAAATAAAAATGTGCCAAACGTAGTCTAAAAGCATTCAGCACAGCTGCACAGCTGTAGTGTTTTTTTTCAGGACTCAAAAGCATGGCTGATAATGTAAGCTGACAAGTTTGCTGACTATAGTAACTTTTAAGTGTGGATAGCATATCGGAACATTTTGCCCTGAAAACACCTTCAATAGATCTCACAGGTGTTTGCTGTAGAGTACATTACTGTGTAAGGCTATGTTCACACATCGTATGTTTAGCATAAATCACGGCCGTTGTTGCAATATGCAAAAACGGCTGTAATTTATGCTAAACAAGCGTTGTATATACTTATTAGGGATGGTCCGAACCGAATTCGTACGGAGTTCGTACGAACCCGAACCATCCGCAATGATTCCCGCTGTCTGCCCGCTCCGTGCAGCGGGCGGATCCAGCGGGAGGAACGCCTGGAAAACTGGGATACAGCCATAGCCATAGGCTGTATCCCAGTTTTCCAGGCGGCCTTCCCGCTGTATCCGCCCGCTGCATGGAGCGGGCAGACAGCGGGAATCCGATGCCGAGCGTTCGGGTTCAGCCGAACCCGAACCTCGGCGGGTTCAGACCATCCCTAATACTTATAGATTGTAAGCCCTCGCGGGCAGGGTCCTCTCTCCTCCTGTACCAGTCTGCGATTTGCCTTCATGTGTTTTGATCTTGTATTGTTCCTGTTTATTACCCCCATTGATTGTATAGCGCTCTGGAATTAAGGGCGCTTTATAAATAAATAATAATAATAATATTTGAATGAATGTAATCCCGCCCGGAGCGTAAACACATAGTATACGCTCCGGCCGGGATTTCATCTTGCCGGACAAAAAACTGACATGTCAGTTTTCTACGGCCGCTATTCATTAAATAGTGGCCTCATAGACATGTCAGTTCAGGTGTGGCTCCGACCGCACTCTCCATTGAGTGCAGGGGTGATTTGGGATGCGGGTGCACACGGGAGCGCCCGCATCCAAATTCATCATATTTTAGGATCATCCGGCCGGTTGTGCAGAGATGACCTTCAGTAACACCGGCTGTTCTGTGACCCGCCTGGGTCACAGAATGGCCAGTGTCATACGCAGAGGGAACATGGTCTTAAAGTGTTAGGCAGGTGTGGAAAAATGCTGCAAAGCAATAATGCCTTTTAAAAATATAAGTGTTAATAGTTATTTTTATCAATTAACAAAATACACAGTGAATGAACAAAAGAGGCTGACCTTTTGCCTTCAAAACCTCATTAAACCGCATCAATTCCTCAATATTAATTTATTCCCAATTATCCCTATTTATTGACAACATCACTTGGCTACTGGCGAAGAAATGGAGATATGGTTTCAGCCGCATTTGAAATGCCAATGTGGAAACGTGTTGTTGCAAAGCTTTTTAAAGGCCTTGGAAGAGAGGTTGTTCCTAACAACTTGTACAACTAAGCATAGATCTTCTGTGAGTGTAGGTTTGTTTATAGCCTTCTGTCTCTTCATGTAATACAATACTCGATGTTAAGATTAGGGCATTGTGGGGACCATATCATAGTTCTAAATGACGTTTGGGGTCACTATCCTGCTGCAGAGTAAAAATTTGGAGCCGATCAGATGCCTCTTTAATGGGAGTCCTCTTCCATTTTTCCACACGTCTAAAAGATTTGCATGATACCATACACTGACACAACAGTCAGTGCTTTTTCTAGCAAATATTACTCTTCTCATTCTGCATTTTTAAGTAAAGTAAAATATTTATTCAGTTGTTGTTATAATAATAATAATAATAATAATAATAAATTTATTTGTATAGCGCCAACAGATTCCGCATTATAATAATACTACACACAGTGTAACACAAAAGACATTCAGTATGTGCTCCTGTATAGCCCCCCTGCCCCTCTACCCAACAAGCCCAGTGACTGGTGCACAAAGGCTGTAAAGGAATGAAGTGCATATGAAAAGAACGCACCCCATCCGACAGTAATATACAGAAGTACAGGTCTTCTTTAAATAAAATGTTTCTATTGTTTTAATTTTATATAGCCTGAAAAATATTCATTGTCCTTAAAATATCCTAATGACATAACTTTTGTAACCCTTTTCCAGTGCATTTGGGATGCAATCGATCCTCTATCTTTGTAAAGTTTTTGCAATCATGGTGAGATGGTTTCTAAGGTTCTCCTTCTTTTGTCTTATCTGGATTTCCAATGATTTGGCTTCTTCAAGAATCTTATCAAACTCCTGTACATGATGTGACTCTACTGTGGAATGGTCACTAAATAACAGAGAAAGAACATTTCTATTTAGTAGAAGCATTTTAGACATTCAGTGCACAACATTAAGGGTATATTCACACGGACGGGCTCGCAGCGAGATTCTCGCTGCGAGCCCGGCAGGTCCTGGCAGTTCCCATACACTACATACTTGCTGCGGTCTAAACGACCGCAGCGAGTATGTAATTATACCGCCCTTAACCCCTTCTGCTCCCGCCCGGCTCCCCCGCTGTAAGCATACATTACCTGTCCTTGCTGCACGGGTCCGGCGTCCTGTTCTCCTGTCCGGCCAATTAGTGTGTTGCCCAGCCGCAGCCACTGATTGGCCGGACGGGAGAGCAGGACGCCGGACCCGTGCAGCAAGGACAGGTAAAGTATGCTTACAGCGGGGGAGCCGGGCGGGAGCAGAAGGGGTTAAGGGCGGTATAATTACATCGTTTAGACCGCAGCAAGTATGTAGTGTATGGGAACTGCCAGGACCTGCCGGGCGCGCAGCAAGAATCTCGCTGCGAGCCCGTCCGTGTGAATATACCCTAACAGTAATCATACAGGTAAAACACTGTCCTCAAGCTGTGCAATGAAACCCCTGTTTTGTATCTACTGAAGGAACTTACTGTACTGTACTGTAATGTCCATGTTGCTAGCATTGCTTCACCAACGTGAATGTCTAGTTTCTAACATCATAGATCCACAATTCTGTGTGAGTAAAGGGAATGTAGCAGCACGTTAGGCAATTCTAACCTGCTGATAAATTCTTACAGGGCACAGGACAAGGATGCGGCACATACCTTTATTTATAAAGGAGTGTGGATATTATTGCTTAGTATTTTGTATTGTTTTTGTTTATTTGTTTTTTATGTTTTTATTATTTGGTCTGATTTTTCTACACTAGAATTTCCCTTTCAACACTAGAATTGCCTATCTTTAAATAAAAGCAATAACTTTCTGCCATAGTATAAATGATAAGAGAACTTACCTCAGTGTCTTTGCATAGTTAGAGAACAGGATGTTCACTTCCTTGCTCAAATCTGTAAAGAGGGAAACAACCTGTTTTGAGAAATGTATGAATAACTGTTGTGTGCAAAGAAATGACACGACACCAACCTTTCATCATGGATTCTACGTCTTCTACTTGAGGGCTGTCTGACATAGTGGAAGGCTGGTTTTTAGATGACAAAGAATGAAGTGTCTCGGGATCTATGTTCTGTTTGTAAGTCAAAAACACAGTAACAGTTACTTAAAGGGAACTTAAAAACCTTTTGATACATACCCTCTCCTCCTGGTGACGTTCTGGATGCTGGTCGGGTTGATGAGAAATCCCTGCCGCTCGTCTTTGTGGTCTTTATGTTGTGCAGTTATTTCTTATAGACATTGGACCCATCTCTGCTCATTAGCATAATGAGCATGAAGACAAGTAGCAAAGATTTCTCAGAAATGCGACCAGTATCCGTAACATCACCGGAAGCAGTGGTAAGTATCAAAAGCTTTATTAAGAGGTTGGGTGGGTTCTGCCCCAGTCTCCAGCGTGACAGGTTCTCTTTAAACATGTACTTTAAAGCGGTTGTCTGGCAAAAACTTACTTTGCCTATAGCAACCCCCTGACATAACACAATAAACAAGCCATACTTACTACACTACCCCCCACCCCCGGCGCTGATTCTGCTCTGAAATCTTCTGATCCCGGCTGCATTCACATTCTGCTGGCTTCAGCTCATGTTCCCCCTCCTGCTCAGAGAGCGGGAGATCAGAAAAAGCTGTCAGGATGGGAACACAGCCAGAACCAGAGGATCACCCAGTGGGACCAGCAGGAGGAGCAAGAAAGGTAAGTATGGCTCTTTTGTTGTGATATGCTGGGAGGGCTATTGCAAAGTTTAAAGCAAACCAGTTATTATAAAAAAAAAAAAAAAAAACTTTTGACATGTTATAGTGATATCAAAAGTTTTGATTAATCAGGGTCTAAGTGTTCTCTCCCCGCTCTTTGTCCGCTTGTCCAGGATGGCCGCAAAGACTTCAATTATATGGCCGTCCTGGTCAAATAACTGAGATCCAGGAGAGATTGTGGTGCGCATGGACTTCTCATAACTTATTCTCCTGACCGGTCATGGTCTGAACACTCAGACCCCGATCAATAAAAACATTTGACATATCTGTACGACACATCAAAAGTTTTTTTATAATGACAGGTACACTTTAAGGGTGCCTTTACACGTACCGCATCGCTGTGTTTTTAACGCTGCGTTTTTTACATGCGTGTTTTGATTTTCACATGATTTTCATGTGAAAATCAAAACTCACATGTAAAAATCGCACCAAAAACGCAGCGTTAAAAACGCAGCGATACGGTAGGTGTGAAGGCACCCTAAGTCTCCCCCTGACAACTTCGTAAATGTATATAACTATTCATTTCTAATAAAATATACCTAGGTAAGTGAATCATTTTGATTTTACTTTGGATCTCTCCTTCTTTAGTATATGCAAAGACTTCCACAAAAGACCGCATATAACATCTTAAAGGTGTTATCCAGCGCTACAAAAACATGGCCACTTTCTTCCAGGGACAGCCCCACTCTTGTCTCCAGCTTGGCGTTGTTTTTCTGCTCAGTACCATTGAAGTGAATGGAGCTTAAAGCGACTCTGTACCCACAATCTGACCCCCCAAACCACTTGTACCTTCGGATAGCTGCTTTTAATCCAAAATCTGTCCTGAGGTCTATTTGGCAGGTGATGCAGTTATTGTCCTAAAAAACAACTTTTAAACTGGCAGCCCTGTGCTTAAAAGGCCATGGCTTGGAATGCCTATGCATTAGGCCGGCACACCCTCTCCGTCCCTCCTCCCCACCCTCCTCATCATTAGGAATGCTCTAGGCAGATTGTCTACTATTCATCACCTGGATCGTTAAGGCACCTGTGCAATGTTCAAACAGGAGAAAATGTTCCAGTGGCATTCCTAATGATAAGGAGGGTGGGGAGGAGGGACAGAGGGGTGGTGCCAGCCTAATGCATAGACATTCTAAGCCCCGGCCGTTGGGCACGGGGCTGCAAGTTTAAAAGTTGTTTTAGGACAATAGCCGCATCACCTGCCGGATGATCCACAGGACAGATCTTGGATTAAAAGCATCTCTCCGAAGGTACAAGTGGTTTGGGGGGGACAGATTGTGGGTACAGAGTCGCTTTAATTGCAAACCGCACCTGAACTGGAGACATGAGTCGTATAGTCTCTGAAATAAAGTGGCCATGTTTTTGTAGCACTGGATAACCCCTTTAACATTAATATACTCTACTAAGCTGCCACCTAGTGATTAACATATGTACAGAAAAAACATTTCAGGATGTGAAATACTGCAAAAATTGTTCCTTCAGGCAAAATGTAAGAAATCAGACTTGATCCAAAAAAAGAAAAGTATACAGCTGTTTTCAAATTGTAATTGAGGGATTTGACAGTAATTTTGGTGCAGATTGGTTTTTGTTATTAAAGTGTCACTGTCGTGAATTTTTTTTTTGCAGAAATCAATAGTCCAGGCGATTTTAAGAAACTTTGTAATTGGGTTTATTATCCGAAAAATGCATTTTTATCATGAAAAAGCAGTTTGAAGCTCTCCCCCCTGTCTTCATTGTTCTCCTATGGAGAGAGCTAAAGAAAAGACCAAAACAGGACAACAAAGAGTTAATCTACAAATCCCTCACCCGTTATCTGTTCTGACCATCACCAGTGACCTGTCTGAGCTCGGATTACAGCTGTCACCCAGCTCCGTGCCTGTAATCCTCTGTTATCTGCTTTCTGCTGCCGGCTAACTCCCTCCTTCCTCCTCCCCCCTCCCCTCTCCCTAGAGCAGACAGGGGACGTCTCCTGCAACAAGTCACAATTTTCAGATTTTTCAGAGTGGATGAAAAAGAGGAAGGAGGGGGGGACCTGGGAAAAGGCTTTTTACATGCAGATAATGGCAGATTTGGCTAATAAACCCAATTACAAAGTTTCTTAAAATCGCCTGGACTATTGATTTCTGCAAAAAAAAAAAAAATACGACAGTGACTCTTTAAACCCCTTAATGGCGAAGCCAATTTTCATTTTCAGGTTTTCTTTTTTTTCCTCCTTATGTTTTAAAGGCCATAGCACTTTCCCCTACAGACCCACATGAGCCATTTTTTAAGCAACTAATTTTACTTTACAATGGCAGATTTAATTTTTGCAAAAAATACGCAGCAAAACCAGAAAAAAATTTTATGCGCAGTTTTTACTCCTTACTCCTTGGTAAAACTGACATGTTATAAAAAAATAAATGTTCCTTAAAATCGCTCTATTCCCATGCTTATAACGCTCTTATCCTTTGGTCTATGGGGCTGTGTGAGGTGTAATTTTTTGCGCCATGATCTGTTCTTTCTATTCATTACCTTGTTTGCGTATATGCGACTTTTTGAACGCTTCTTATTAAATTTTTTCTGGATTTGATGCAACTAAAAATGCGCAACTTTTCACTTTGGCGGGTTTTTGCACTTACGACGTTTACCGTGCGAGATCAGAATTGTGATAATTTAATAGTTCGGACAATTACGCACGCGTCGATACCAAATATGTTCATTTTTTTTTTTTTTTTATAAAATATATATATTAGGGGAGGGGATTTTTTTATTAATAAAAAAAAAGTTTTTTTTAAAAACGTGCACAGTATTTAGTAGTCCCTGGGGGAATTCTAATATAACTACACTGATCCCTCATAGGGTTTAATGTAGTATGCATTATACAGCACCAATCAATGAGATTGGTGCTCTATTGGTCTGGTCTGCTGCAGACCAGATCAATAGAATATTGAGCCGTGATCAGGCGCGCCCGTTAATAGCCACGGTCCCGGGCTGCAGATGGCAGTCGGGATCGCGGCAGTTCAGAGCGGGGCCGTGGCGTAGCCCCCCTCTGAACTCCCCTAGCGGCGGGATGAGATAAATATACGTCATCCGTCGTTAAGGGGTTAAAGGGACTAGGACACTTTTAAACAAATAAGGGACACTAAGACTTAAAGGGGTTGTCTGGCTTTCAGAAAACTGCTAAATCCTTGTGCTTACCAGCACTGAAACTTTTTATTCTCTCTCCCCCCATCCACTTTCAAGATGAGTCGCAATGAGTGTAGGCTAAATGCAATATTAGAGACACTGTGCTCATATTTGATATTGCATGCAGGTGCAGTTATGCCTACACGCAATGATCACAACTTAGCCCCCCACACATCTTACAAGGCTTACTTCGGAGATGTGAAATCTCAGCAAGTGAGCGACAGCAAGCAGAAGACTTCAGCCTTTTCCTGCTCGATGGACAATCCCTTTGACATAATTCATCTTTAAAAAAGTTAAACCAGTTTCTGCAATATTACCATGTAATGTATTTACAGTAGGTACTCACTTCTTTATCTTTCTTCCTTTTTATAGTTTTGCCTTCGTATTTCCCTGTACTGCTCTCCATTATTTCCATATAAGCTAATATATGAAACAGGAAAAAATGGATACATGTCAATTACACATAAATAAAACCTCAACTAAAAATAAAAATCAAATTGTATTCCTATAAGCAGAAAGATTTTACCTGGCGAACTGTGGAAATACCACCCTACACTTTATACTCATGGGTACCATTATGCCATTTCAGGCTGGGCTTACACTGTGTTCTGGGAGAATACTAGAGAAAACGTATGCTATAATATAATATGGTGGACTCTCAGTGGGCCCATGGAGTTTAAAGGGAACCAATCAGCCCAATTAGGCTGATATGGTTCCCTGGAGCACAGTATACAGCTCCTGAGCAGTGGCGGCATGTACCGGCAGCAGAATCTTTATACTGGAGAAATGAAGTTTTAATCCCCAGGCGCGCAACAGACGGGCAGGTAGTCATCTGGGCAGCTCCCCGCCTGGGTGTAGTCACTGCTCTCTGTCTGTTAGGGCGCTCAGTGGAATGAGTGACAGGGAAAGATGCATGTAACGGGCCTCTCTGCCTGTCAATCATTCCCTCCGAGCGGCCCATATCAGCCCCAGATGACTACTAGAGATGAGCGAATTTGCCGAAGTTTGGGTTTGTATGAACCTAAACTATCGGCTTCTGATACTGGGATACAGCCTATGCCAATGTCTCTATCCCAGTTTTCCAGGCGGTCCGTAAGGCTGTATGCACCGTTCACAGAGGCTGCAGACAGCGGGAATCAGAAGCCGATAGTTCAGGGTTGTACGAACCCGAACTTCGGCAAATTCGCTCATCTCTAATGACTACCTGTCCACCTCTGCCTGCCGCACGTCCAGGGTTAAAACTTCTTTTTCTGCTGCAGCTGTGGCCAGTACGTGCCGTGGCCTGCACAGGAGCTTGTACAGTTCTCCAGGGAACCATATCAGCCCAATTGGGTTGACTGGTTCCCTTTAAGCGACTGAATGAAGTCTACAGTTTAGTGCATTTCCTGTATATATTTTATAACATTTGGGTCATGGAGTCAACAAATGAAGACTATGAATTCAAACTGAATGTTAAAGAGTTCATATCCTACTATTTGCATCTGCAACATATTTAACCCCCTCCTGTACCCTAACAAAGTAGAGAGGCAAAGGTCTCAGGTAACTGTACTCAGGCACTCTTTTATTTAATGAGCACTGTCATTTTACCAAACTTTGATGGGTCACAGTGACATATGAAAGGTATTGAACAGTCAGGTTCAACAGATTACGAGATTGAGTCAGCAGAACTCCGTGCAGCCAGGAAAAGCAATTCAAAGTGTCACTCCACTGGTGGGGTCACTTTTGCAAACAAATTACATCACTGTGCACAAGATATCATTTTTATAATATAATTTTTATAATATACATCTATTTAGAATTTTAGCACTGGAATAGACTTCCTAACACCCATTCTCCCCGTGCTATACAGCTATACCTTAAAAGACGGTGTTTTCCACTCCGTTTACTTAGCTCCCGTTTTCACTCCGTAGACTCGAATTTCACTGGTTCGCTCACTGGAGATGGAAGCTATAAAGATGCAGTCGGAAACTCTGTCCAATAAAGTATAGCTATATGCAGTAGGGAGCAGAGAAAATGGACAATTGAAAGCCTATTCTGGGAACAAATCAAAACAGATATGTATTAAAGGGAATCTGTCTTCTCCAGTTCTTTGGCCGCTGGCTGTATCTTTAGGCAGCTGCCTTCTCCGAAATGATTGAAAACTGGAAGAGACGGAAACTGCAGATACAGCCGGCGTACTGGAGAAGCCAGATGCTGGGTCACAAGCAGTGTGGTAAGTATAAGCTGCTTGTGATCTGGAAAGTGACAGTACTGATATGCGAAGACAAAAGTATCATTAGTTTTACCTCCCCATCTGCCTGTGGCTACAGCTCTGTACTTGGTGCAGACGAGACCTGACAGATTCCTTTAAAATAAATGATGTGCTTGGTAGCCATATCTTAAAAAAAGGTGCCTTTTTTAATAAAGGGAGCCTTTCACCCCGGCTGCCGGGGCAGAGCCTGCCCAACCTCCCGTTGGAGCCCCGGATACTTACCCCTTCCATGAAGTGCCGCTCCTGGACCTGGTCCCACCGCCGAGATGTCGCCTGTCGGAAGCCCTGCACACACGTTATGCTAATTGCTAGAGATGAGTCCAATGTCCATAGAAAATGACTGCTCCAGTCATTTTCTATGGACTTTGGACTCATCTCAAGTAATTAGCATAATCCGCGCACAGGGTTTCCGACGGCGACATCTCGGCTGTGGGACCGGTCCAGGAGCGGCACTTCATGGAAGGGTAAGTATCCGGGGCTCCACCAGGGGGAAGGGCGAGCTCTGCCCTGGCAGTCGGGGGGAAAGGTTTGCCTTAAAGTGACACTGTCACCTCCTTTGTGCATTTTGACATCTCTACACAGGTGTAAAGGGTAAATTTAGCATTTTTCATACCTTATTTTATATCATACGTCATGGTGCTTGTTCAAGTAAAAAGTGATCTTTAATCAACTGCAGATTGTGTTATGTAGGCGGGGCCTCGCGGCATAAGCGCCACTTAGCCCCGCCCACAACACCACTGTTGGTCCGCCCCCTCATCGGCCATTGGAAAAGGCTGGCCTAAAGGTCTAGGCCACACCCCCTCTAGGTCGGCCCACCAATGGGCCTCAAAGGAGCATTGTGGGCGGGGCTAAGTGGCGCTAATGCCGCCAGGCCCCGACCTCTTAGCACAATCTGCAGTTGATAAAAGATGACTTTTTACTTGAACAAGCACCATGACGTATGATATAAAATAAGGTATGAAAACCGCTAAATTTATCCATTACACCTGTGTAGAGATGTCAGAATGCACAAAGGGGGTGACAGTGTCACTTTAAGGATAGGGCCACACGACTACTTTGCAACAACGGCCGTGATTTATACAAAACATGCGTTGTATGTGAATGAATGGATTTCATCCGGCTGCATGAAAAACTGAAACGTCATGTCAGTTCACACAATGGAGCGAGGGCTCTGGGTGCATTTCAGGTTCTGCTGCTGGTATAACAGCTGGTATACCACCAAGAAAAGCCACTGTATTACTAGCAGCATAGCCATAGACTTGAATAGACCAAGTATGGTCTATTAGTGACAATGTTTGGGTTGCTTTATGGCGGTGTTATTTGTAGGGTAACACCATGCAGTCTTTCATGCTTTGTGTTATACAAATAAGGATAGGGATACATGGTGATTTGTATCCTGCAACATTAAAGGGAACCTGTCACCCCCTGTGCCGGGGTGACAGGCTCCCGACCCCCCGTTAGAGCCCCCTATACTCACCTAATCCCGCCGGGTCCCGCTTCTGGAGGTGGTCGGGTGATGAAGATCTCAGCCGCTGCAGCCCGGCGCGCGCGCTGAGCGATGAATCCAACGCTCATAGAGAATGACGGAGCGCTGGACTCTCCTGTCATTCTCTATGGGTGTTGGACTCATCTCTCAGTGCGCGCGCCGGGCTGCAGCGGCTGAGATCTTCATCACCCGACCACCTCCAGAAGCGGGACCCGGCGGGATTAGGTGAGTATAGGGAGCTCTAACGGGGGGGTCGGGAGCCTGTCACCCCAGCACGGGGGGTGACAGGTTCCCTTTAAGATAACAATGTTGCATATTGGTCCCATTGCAACACATTTGCAACATGAGGAAAATCTTATTTTTTATGGATTTTTGGTTGCAGCTTGCTTGCAACCTTGTCTCCTCACACCAGTGCAGGTGTCTTCCTTGCAACTGCAATAATAATATCAGGACAGCAAAATATCTTGTTGATGTGATGTGTTGTTATGCTGCCTCCCCACTGTGACCTTCTGTAGCCTTAGCTGTCACAAACGCATCATGTGAACAGGGTGTAAGGAGGCTGAGACTGCAGCTAATACACGTCTATTAGTTCTCCAAGTTGCACCACAATGAGTATATAAGAACCCTGACTTCCCATATAGTGATATGACCAGTGCTAAGCCTCCTGTGTACCGGGCCAGTTCATAGGGGACCAATGCATTCCTATGTCTATGGCTTCTGCAGCACTGCACGTTCAGGGACACCAGGCTCGGTATTGCATCCTTATAAACCGTATACAGCGCTCTTACCGAGACCGCAATAAGTGCGTCACCGGAGGAGCAGTTCTCACTACAGACCGCAAGGGGCCGCACATAAGAAGCTGCGCAATCAATTCGACTAACGGGACCGTAAGTGAAAGAACGCGCATGCGCAGCTGAGGCGATCCCGGCGTCACGTGACTGCAATGGGCGCGCGCTCTGAGATGGCGCTGCACCTCAGTCTCACTGTTTTGTAATACGGCTGCACATCAAGGTGTCCGCTCTCTGCCCTCACATACCATGGCTGGCCTTGTGTATATCACCCATCAGTGCCAGAAAGGACTATACCATGGCTGGCCTTGTGTATATCACCCATCAGTGCCAGAAAGGACTATGCCATGGCTGGCCTTGTGTATATCACCCATCAGTGCCCGAAAGGACTATACCATGGCTGGCCTTGTGTATATCACCCATCAGTGCCAGAAAGGACTATACCATGGCTGGCCTTGTGTATATCACCCATCAGTGCCAGAAAGGACTATACCATGGCTGGCCTTGTGTATATCACCCATCAGTGCCAGAAAGGACTATACCATGGCTGGCCTTGTGTATATCACCCATCAGTGCCAGAAAGGACTATACCATGGCTGGCCTTGTGTATATCACCCCTCAGTGCCAGAAAGGACTATACCATGGCTGGCCTTGTGTATATCACCCCTTAGTGCCAGAAAGGACTATACCATGGCTGGCCTTGTGTATATCACCCATCAGTGCCAGAAAGGACTATACCATGGCTGGCCTTGTGTATATCACCCATCAGTGCCAGAAAGGACTATACCATGGCTGGCCTTGTGTATATCACCCATCAGTGCCAGAAAGGACTATACCATGGCTGGCCTTGTGTATATCACCCATCAGTGCCAGAAAGGACGATAGATTCATGAAAAAAAAATCTAAAAACGATAGAAACATATCAATTTTGTCAGTGTACCAGTACAAACATCCATACTACAATTGTATCACGTGTATATGTATGTACTATTTTTTTCCAGTGTTTTGGCAGCACGAGGGCTCTGTAAATGCGACATGGCGTTCATCATCCATTCTGGCCACATCCAGCCTCCAAAATCCAAATGGCGCTCCTTCCCTTCGGAGGCTTGCCCTGCACCCACATGGCGCTTTATGTCCACATGTGGGGTATTTACGGACTCGGGGGAAATTGCTCATTTAACCTTTTGTGAAAATGAAAAATTTAAAGGGGTAGTCCACCCCAAAAAAATTTTCTTTCAAATCAACTGCTGCCATGAAGTGCCAGAGATTTGTAATTTACTTCTATTAAAAAATCTCAAGCCTTCCAGTACTTATCAGCTGCTGTATGCCCAACAGGAAGTTGTATTATTTCCAGTCTAGAGAGCAGGAGAGGTTTGCTATGGGGATTTGCTACTGCTCTGGACAGTTCCTGACATGGACAGAGGTGGCAGCATAGAGCACTGTGTCAGACTGGAAAGAGAACACCACTGCCTGCTGGACACACAGCAGCTGATAAGTACTGGAAGACTTAAGATTTTTTTAATAGAAGTGAATTACAAATCTCTGTCACTTTATGGCACCAGTTGATTTGAAAGAAATTTTTTTTTTTTGGACTACCCCTTTAAGGCTAAACCAACATTATAGTGTAAAAAATGTAATATTTCATTTTCACGCCATATTGTTCCACATTTGTGCCCGTCACCAGTGGGGTCCATATGCTCACTACACCCCTTGTTACATTCCCTGAGGGGTGTAGTTTCCATAATGGGGTCACTTGTGGGGGGTTCAACTATCTTGGGAACACAGGGGCCTTTTAAATGCAACATGGCCCCTCGAAATCCATTCCAGCCAAATCCAGCCTCCAAAAACCAAATGGCGCTCCTTCCCTTTGGAGGCTTACCCTGCACCCGCACGGCGCTTTATGTCCACATGTGGGGTATTTTCGTACTCAGGGGAAATTGCTCTACACATTTAGTGTTTTTTTATCTTTTAACCCCTTGTGAAAATTAAAAAATCAAGACAAGATCAATGATTTTGTGTAAAAATTAAACATTTTTTACACTAAATGTTGGTCTAGCCTTGATTTTTTCCTTTTCCACAAGGGGTTAAAAAAGAAAGTGAACACAAAACGTGTAGGGTAATTTCCCCTGAGTACGAAAATACCCCACATGTGGACATAATGTGCCATATGGGCACAGGGCAAGCCACCAAAGGGACAGAGCGCCATTTAGAGGCTGGAATGGAGGATGGAGACCATGTCGCAATTAAAAAGCTCCTGTGCTGCCAGGACAGTAGAAACCCCCCACAAGTGACCCCATTATGGAAACTACACCGCATAAGGAATCTAACAAGGGGTGCAGTGAGGATATGGACCCCACTGGTGACGGGCACATATGTGGAACATGTGCTGTGAAAATAAAAAATACAATATTTTCATTTTCACGGCCCAAATGTGGCCTTCACCAGGGGTCCATATCCCCACTGCTCCCCTCGTTAGATTCCTTATGGGGTGTGGTTTCCAGAATGGGGTCACTTGGGGGGGGGGGTTTCTACTGCCCTGGCAGCACAGAGGCTCTGTAATTGCATCATGGTATCCTCTAATGGGAATGGCGGCCATACCTATTTAGCTGGGGAAAAGGGAGAATTCTAATTTATTTGGGGGTATTAGGCCAATTATTAGTTTATAAGGTTGAAAATGACAGGTGTCCATCAAATTCAACCTGTGTTGATCCAGAGGAAGGCAAAAAACCCTCGTGAGGCAGACGACAGTAGCCTCATCACAGGGGAAAAACTCCTTCCTGACTCCATAATGGCGATCAGAATAATCCCTGGATCAACGTGACCCCTGAAATAGGAATAAGGGACAGAATTTAGATAATGTAGAACCCCAATGACGTGTGGTGCGCCTTGAAGCGATGCAGTATGCAGAGCCGGGGTGATCAGGACAGGCGTCACACTGGAAAATGGTGTCCTTCCTGATCCCCCTGTTACGCCACACTCTGCACTTCTTCTGGGGTCTCCTGTTTTCCAGTGTGGGGGACGTCACCTGAAAAATGTTGTCCTGGTGCGATACGGGGTCCTTCATATCCAGAAGCGCTGGGTCCGCTCCATGGCTGCTAAATATTAGGGCTCTATTACTGCTTCTGATATGTTCGGATCGTGCCGCAAGCTACAGTAGCTCGGGTAGCGAGGGACCGGAAGAGGGGGTGCTGGTATAAAAGTTATCCCCGTATGGGTGGTGACCTTTACCCAGCAGTGGGAAGATCAGTTCCTGAATGATCTCCCCACTAACTCCAAAGATGGGGGGGTTCATCTGGGGGCAGGATTCGGGTGTCCCTTCCATCATACACTCTAAGGGTACGTGCACACTGCGGAATGGCGAAGGATAACCCTTTGTGCATTCCGCAACTGGCACCTGCCGGCGGACTGATGCGGGCGCGCGTCTACGGATTCTTCCCTCTGTCCAAAGAATGAACGTGTTCATTCTTTGGACGGACAACGGAATCCGCCCGTGCATAGAATGGAGTCTATGACACGGGTGGAGACGCGCGCCCACATCAGTCCGCCGGTGGGTGCCAGCTGCGGATTGCACAAAGGGTTATCCTTCGCCATTCCGCAGTGTGCACGTACCCTATATCTGTAAGTGTACCCTGAGGTACTCTCACAGAGTTTGAAGAATTTCACGCCATACCGCCATCTCTTATTGGGACGGTACTGGCGGAAAAGACGTGTCTGGGGGGCAGCGTACGCTACGCTACCCCTAGACACGTCACTGGATGATGAGGATGAATGCAGGAAAGAAGGATCCCCCCATTCAGCCTCACTGGCTGTTTCAGTGTCGGAGGCAATAATAACGTATGCGTCCGACACCGAAAACACCCTGGGGGCCATCTTTATACCGGGACTAGTATATGGGGTATGTAAATGTGTAGTGGTGTAGTGTAAAACTTTATTCCATGTAGTGTGGTGTAGTGTAGTGTTTTTTATGTGTTTTTTTGACAGTAAGAAAAAATATCCCTACGCCAAGAAAGGAGCTGCTGATAAATGCCGCACTTATGTGCGGCACTTATCAGCAGACAGTGGCGGTAGGATATAGGGGGGAAAAAACGCCCCTATGCCAAAAAGGAGGAGTTGCTGATCAGCGGCGCACTTATGTGCAATGCTGATCAGCACTCAGCGGCGTTAGGGTGCACAAAAAGAAGAAAAAAAAATTGGAAAAAAATAAATAAATCTTTTTAACCCAAAGCAACTGATCAGTGAATGATATTCACTGATCAGCCGCTAGGGGGCAGTAGAGCGACGCTGGTGGAGATTGCCGAGGCCCGCCGAACCCGAGGACCTGAGCGATTATGAAGATTTCTGATGCTGGACGACCGAACCCGGAAGTGACCCGAAGAAGACGCGAGGATGGCGCGGACCGCAGATCTTCGCTCCGGACGCCCAGATCAGGTGAGCATGGTACACCTGCACTACACACACCTGTTCTGCACCCCTCAGCTACCTAGCTGAGGGGTGCAGAACCCGACAAAACAGTTTTTTTACAGTTTGATCGCCATGATGGGCCGTCCGGTACTGGCCGGCCTATCACGGCGATCGTGGGGGTGGCATCGGCGGCATCTTTACACAGTACACTAATGGCGATTGGTGCTATCTCGGACAGCACCAATCGCCATTGCTTTCCGGGTCACCGATGACCCGGAAAGCTGTTTTCAGCTGCTATATGCTGATCTGTATTGATCAGCATATAGCAGCGATCGTCGGCACGGGAGGGGTTAATCACCCCCCGTGCCGACGAGCAGAGATGGCCTGCTATACATTACAGCAGGCCATCTTCCCCGACCGCTGTGGAAACATCGGGCGTAAGTATACGCCCGTTTGCGTTAAAGCCCACCCTGCGGGGGCGTATACTTACGCCCGATGTCGTTAAGGGGTTAAAGAAAGTCTGTGAGGTCTGTACCAGGCTCAGGACTACAGGTCCCAGCAGACAAGTGTTAGAGAGGTATAGTCACATAACCAGTGTCACCCTGTATCTGCAGCCGTGTAGCTAGTATGGACCTCACAGATTCTCCTTAATGGTCTGTTCATACTTACTGAATACATTGCAGATTTGATGATTTAATCAATTTAATTGGCTTAAATATATTGACATATTGGCCACTGCTCAGTGCTTGTCCCACAGGCTAAAATTTGCCAGCCTGAGCAAATTGTGAGGGGACAAACAGAAAAACATGTAAACAGAAAACATGGCCACAGCAAAGCCCTAGTCATCATTTATATGTCACAAAGCCTGAGGGAGCTATATACCATGTCCTCTAGATGCTACGTAGGGCATTTCTGTGGTAACTTATATGGTTAATGGCCACAGAAAATCCCGGGCAGGGCAGGGTTATTGGGATGGGGGCAGGGCTAGAGGGGCAGGGCCGTATTTACCACTAGGCACCCGTGGTCCGGTACCTAGGGCAGCACCTTGCAGGGGGGCAGCACCAGGGAGCAGGGGGACAGAAAAAACTAATTTTTTTTGTTGTTGTTTTTTTTTTTTTAGTTTCCCTCCTCCCGTTCAGACTTGCCAGTAAATCTGGTGTCTTTTCCAGGGGGGTGGGGGGGTATGGTGGTATTGGTCAGGTCTGGTATCGCCAAAAGGTGCGTGAAGATGGGGCGTCTTCAGGTTTAGTGCCTAGGGCAGCAGCAGCTGTAAATACAACCCTGTAGAGGGAGTGTGGTTAGCAAGGGGCCCACAATTTCTGAACCGTCCGGAGCCCATGGTACCCTTAATCCACCCCTGATGTCAATAAAAAATGTAAATTTTTTTTTATCTAGAAAATACTCAAAAAACACTCAAAAATTGGAAACACCAAAAAGGCATAAAAATTACAGTTCTACTGTTTGGCCACTAGATGGCATTCACAATGCTTCTATGGTAACTGATACTGATATTATGGCACAAACGCAACAGGAACTGGCTGAATAAAGAATTGATATTCTGCAAAAGTTAAAAAAAAAAAAAGATATTGTTCTGTGATGTTATATTCTGAGACAGCTGAGTTACCTCTCATTTATTGCTGCTGAGACTATTTATGAGACTAGGGGCTTATGGGTTTTTAGCTGATGATGCGTTTACACAGAGATATTTATCTGACAGATTTTTTAAGCCAAAGCCAGGAATGGATTTGAAAAGAGGAGAGATCTTAGTCTTTCCTTTATGAATTGTTCTCTGCTTATAGTCTGTTCCTGGCTTTGGCTTCAAAAATCTGTCAGATAAATCTCTCGTACCATAAACATACCATAGGTGATAACATGTTCTGACACTGCTGCTAAGACTGGGAAAGCTGGGTTACAGCTCAGTGATTATATGTTCTAAGACTGGGAAAGCTGGGTTACAGCTCAGTGATTATATGTTCTAAGACTGGGAAAGCTGGGTTACAGCTCAGTGATTATATGTTCTAAGACTGGGAAAGCTGGGTTACAGCTCAGTGATTATATGTTCTAAGACTGGGAAAGCTGGGTTACAGCTCAGTGATTATATGTTCTAAGACTGGGAAAGCTGGGTTACAGCTCAGTGATTATATGTTCTAAGACTGGGAAAGCTGGGTTAAAACTAAAGCTCCTATTACATGGGTCAGCGGTCAGCCAAGGAGCGGGAAAACATCAACTCATAGTTTGATTTCTGCGACTTCGAAATTTATTCCTATCAGGTGCACATCTCCCTATGTAAACGGGATGTGCGGCTGATTTATTGAATATAAAGAAGTGCCAATCTTGCCCAATTTCCGGCTGTGTAAAAAGACCCTTAGTAATATATTCTTAAGACTCCTGCATAGACTAGAAAACCTGGGTCACAGCTTTGTGATGATACCTTCAGAAACTGGAAAAGCTGTATTTATCCTGATACTAGTGATTGTGACTGGAGATTGTGAAAGCTGGGTTACAGGTCAGTAATAATTCCATCTGAAACGAGGAAAGCTGGATTACCGCTCAGTGATTCTTTGTTTCTCTTTGTAGTGGACAGTTATCAATATGCGCCCCTTGCGTACGCCAGCCATATTGCCTACTCACCTACTCGCCTCATCAATGGGGGGGAGGGGGGGGGAGTGGTAGGAGTTGTGGCCTCCTCTCGGCCCTGATTTATTAAGAGTTACACTCGCTCCCAGGCATAAATCATAATACAAATCCACACCTGTTCCAGAGCAGGTGCAGATTTGTTTCGCAATGCCAGCACCATGCGTAGGGACAGCCGGCTTTACTACCTTTTAGTATATCCAACCAGGGAAAAGGGGGCAGAGCTTTATTTAATAATCTCGTACAATCTTGATAAATGTCCACTGTGTTCTTATTTTCTATATTGTCATTGCACCTGTCTATCTAGATCAAGTATGTCTGAGACTATTAGAGAACAATAGAGCTGTCATTTTGTCCTTCCATTTTATCTCCTATTATAATGGGATTACCTTACAGATACGCTCTTTACCTGACAGCAGTGAGCAGTCTAGCCTTCAGGTATGAAGAAAAGACCGAATCCTTCAGCCAATATATAATATCATATAGCTTTCTCTTACTGTCAACTCAAGGGTATCTGCAGCCAATATATAATATTATATAGCTTTCTCTTACTGTCATCTCAAGGGTGCACGTAATGAGTTTGCAGCGGATGTGATACTCTGTGTACTCTGCGCTCTTGCACAAGTCTCTGGATTGCAGTCGATTTGCTGCAAAACTTGCAGCGTGAAATCCACTGCAAACTCGTTACATGTGAAGGCAGCCTCAAATACTTTTGACATATTTAGAATCTTACAGATCACTAGACAGAGCAAGGAGAAGAACTCCTCTGAGTCCTTCTATCATGTGTCATAAGATGGCTGTGGCTATGTTCACATAACAATTTTTCTTTCCTCTGTTTCTTTTTTAACCCCTAGACGACCCTGGGCGCACCTGTACGTCCAGCAGACGCCTAGGGAACTTCAGAGCAGGGCCGCGGTCCCGGGTGTGGCATGTAGCCCAGGACCGCGGCTATTAGCAGGCACGGTCCGATCGCCGTGCCCGCTAATCAAGTTTCCAGATGCGGCTGTTAAAGTTGACAGCTGCATCTAAAAAACCTACTGCAGCCTCATTCCTGGTGTCTAGTGGGGTGGATTGCCCCCCCCCCCTCGCGACATAGTCACGGAGGAGCGATCCCTGATTCCTTACCTGGCTGGGATCTGCACCGTAATGATGCTGATGCTGGCTCGGCACTCGATTGCTTTTGGCTGCAGCACCAGAAAGCAATCCGGTGCCGATCTCATTGATCTATGCAGTATAACTATACTGCATAGATCTCAATGAGAGATCAGTGTACTTAAACTAGAAGTCCCCCTGGGGGACTCATCAAATCCAGAAAAATTGTGATAAAATGCGATCAAAAATTCGCATTAACACAAGTAAGTTACCAATAGAAAGTACAGATCATAGCGCAAAAATGTCACCTCAAACAGCATCATAGACCAAAGGATAAGCGTTATAAGGATGGGAATACAGCAATATTAATGAACATTTAGGTTTTTTTTTTGTTTTTTTTTTAAGGTTTTCATTTTTTAAAAGCTGTCAAATAAAATAAAAAGTTATACAAGTTACATATCATTGTAATCATACCAACTTGAGCAAGATATGGACGCATTGCGTAAACACCCCCTTCCCACCCTCCCAATAAAAAATGTTGCTTTTTATTTTCAATTTCACCGTGCATATAAATTTTTTTCTGGTTTTGCAGCATATTTTATGCAAAAATTAGGTCTGCCATTATGAAGTACAAACAACATAGGAGGGAGAAGAGGGAAAGAATACAAGAAATCCTTACACATCTGTTGTCCATGCATAGACATCGGGGAAGAGAACCGGGGTATAAAAAGAAGACAAATGTTCCCAGTTCTGTAATTTATGGCCACAAAACTATGGAAACTCCTACTCCTGTTTCTGATCCAGCTCATTGTCCAGTGTAGTGCCAGAAGGGGTGAAGATTGCAACAGGACTCCTGGCCCAGGAGAGCAATGATATATCCAATAAATAGAAACTTGTATTTATAATCTCAGATCTACCAAGGAGAAAACTTACACAATACTCAGTTTATTAGAATGTGAATCTATTGTAGAGCTAGACAGTCATCCAGAATTCGTCATTTCCAGGATTGTGTTTCACGTTTTACACATCTTTTCCCGCCAAATAACATTCCATATAACATAATGACAAGGCTTAAAATAAATGCGGTCAAGCCACTTTGTTCTGGATCATCCTGCAGTCGTGGTTCCCATCACAATTTGAATTTCCCTTGTTGTAAGCAGTTTCTTTATACTTTTGCATATATACTTTAGACTGAGGCGTTAAGTGCTTGTTTTTTTTGTAGACAGAGTTTAAGGAGTTCATTTAATTTTCATTCTGTTGTACACTGTATGTTGAAGTCTGAACGTCTCCTTTCTATTTGCTGTGGGTTTGTAGTTTCTGTACCCACAGCAGTGTCCTAGAGAATTACTGTGACGTTATGAAAGTACTTTCTTCCTTATAGTACAGTCAAATGTTGTGAAGCAAAATGTGTGATGTTCTGAACTGGGGAGTGTCTCAGCTTGGAGGATACTCAGTCTTGAGGGTCTAGATTACATGCACAACTACTTCTGCTAACTATGGGTCACACATTCATTGCACCTATGTCATATAGTTTCAATGGTTAGGTCATTTGGCACTAGTTGGAAGGACCCTTTAGGCTGCGAGTTTCATTGCAGCTCTGTCGATAATGAAATGACACAGTACCACAACAGTACTGCAGTCAAACAGCAATAAGTGAACAGAGCCATAGAGAGGCCACTTATTGTGAGTGGGATAGTTTGTGTGGCTGTTCACTTCCCATATTGTTAGCAGCACATTCCCTGTTTACACAGGAGGATGTACTGCCAACAAACATACATGGGATATAAGCAGTTGCTTTGGCTGATAATTGGTCCGTGTAAAAAGAACTTAGAACTTAGGATCCAGCACACAAAAAAAATATACTTTTGCTCTCCGACACTCAACTTCCGATTAGTGTGCAGCCTCAGCAGTATCCCCTTCTCCAAGCTTCCCAGGGCCTTGTTGTGTCACCAGGGCAGCTCCTGCCTGGCACCCACCTGTGAAAGCCAATGGCAGCATAATTATATTTCAACAGAAAAGAACAGGAAAAAGCCATTATATCACCATTTCAAGAGGGGGAGGAGCGTACACGTGGCGACCCATGATACCCTACGCTTTACGTCCCAACAGGAACTTTGTCAAAGTTCCTGTTGGGACGTAACGCGTAGGGTTTCATCGGTCGCCACGTGTATGCTCCTCTCCCTCTTGAAATGGTGATATAATTGCTTTTTCCTGTACTTATGTGTGTTAGAAAAAAAAAATTTGCACTAGCTTATTTTGTTTATTTACTCATTTATTATATTTTTTCATATGGTATGTGGTATAATATGGTACACACTGTGGGTCATTGATTAATATAGTGGTCACGCTTTCCTATTCAGCACATAGCACTTTATATGTTATAGGAGGAGGGTTTGTGGGTTGTACTGTTTACCACGTTGCAGGCCCGGGGGTCCTTTTATTGTATGGGTCCCTCATGGTTGTGAATATTTTAAATGTTTTTAAATAGTGTATATGGATTCTGTTTTGTTCATATGCCATTGTATTGATTTTTGGAACTTGTAATAAAGCAAGAAATAGTTTTGCTTTTTTTTTGTTGGAGTGCTTCTTTTTATAACATACCTCTGTTTTTTTCTATTGAACCACAATTGGTTATTGGTCTGTTATAGGAAGCACCCAGTTTAGGGTTGTGTGCCTCCCCCTCCTCTTTCAATTGTCAATGGCAGCATAATGCTGTAACTCTATATGACCATTGCTGAGGCCAGATTTTAAAAAGAGGTCAGAAATAGATCTGTTACTGTGGAATCTCTTTCTCCCGTTTCTAATCCAGCCCATTGTCTAGTCTAATGGCAGAAGGATTTGGTGTTGCCAGAGGGGTCCCAGCCCAGAAGACTGGTACTAAGTCCAACAAAATCAACCAAACCTTTAACCTCTTAACGACGCATGACGGGTATACCCGTCATGCGGCCGTTAAGAGTAAACAGAGAGGGCTCCCAGCGTGAGCCCTCTCTGCAGCGGTTGCAGCCAGGGACCGCGTGTATTAGCCGGCGCGGCCGATCGCCGCGGCCGGCTAATTAACTATTCAGATGCCGCTGTCAAAGCTGACAGCTGCATTTGAATAGCAGCTGTGCCCCCTCTCCCTAGTGTCCAGTGGGGAATCTCCCCCCCCCGCAATGCGATCGCGGAGGGGAGATCCGTTCTAATGAGCCGGCCGGGGCTCAGCGTCGGAATGACGCTGATCCCGGCTCGGCAATCTATTCAGATGGTCTGCTGCAGACCATTATAATAGAGCACCGATCTGATGGATCATTGCTCTATTATATACACAGGATTGATCTCAATGGGAGATCAGTACTGTGTATATAGAAGTCCCCCAGGGGGCTTCATATTACTGTAAGTGAAAGTAAAAAAAAAGTGTTTTTATTAATAAAATATCCCCTCCCCTAATAAAAGTCTGAATCACCCCCCTTTTCCCATTTTACAAATAAAAATAAATAAATAAATAAACATGTTTTTTTTATCACCGCGTGCGTAATCGCCCGAACTATTAATTAATCACATTCCTGATCTCACACGGTAAACGGCGTAAGTGCAAAAAAAATCCCAAAGTGCAAAATTGCGCATTTTTGGTTGCATCAAATCCAGAAAAATTGTAATAAAAAGCGATCAAAAAGTTGCATATGCCCAATCAAGGTACCGATAGAAAGAACGCATCATGGCGCAAAAACTGACACCTGACACAGCCCCATAGACCAAAGGATAAAAGCGTTATAAGCCTGGGAATGGAGCGATTTTAAGGAACGTATATTTGTTAACAATGCTTTTAATTTTTTACAGGCCATCAGATACAATATAAGTTATACATGTTTTATATCGTTTTAATCGTAATGACTTGAGGAACATATGTAACAACTAAGTTTTTCCATAGGACACACGGCGTAAAAATGAAGCCCCCCCAAAGAAAAATAATTGCGTTTTTTTTTTCAATTTCACTGCGCATATAATTTTTTTCTGGTTTCACAGCATATTTTATGGAAAAATTCAGCCTGTCATTGCGAAGTACAATTAGTGACGCAAAAAATAAGAGCTCATGTGGGTCTGTAGGTGTAAAATGCAAGTGCTATGGCCTTTTAAGCACATGGAGGAAAAAAACTAAAACGCAAAAACGAAAGTTAGCATGGTCCTTAAGGGGTTAAAGGGGTTGACCACTTTATAGTAAAATAGGTCAGTACAAATTATTAGTAAGTGTACTCACTGTATATACTGACAGCAGCTCCCTGTGTACCTCATAGAGCTCAAATCAGACTCCTCTTCACCAGGCTGGGCTGCCTTGTTCTGTTTTGTTTCAGTCCATAAAATGGCCGACATGGAGGAGCATGTGACCAGGCCCTGTCCCCTGTGTCCTCCATAGACATATACAGGCTCAGTGGTGGACACAGCGGGGCGGGGCCTGGTCACATGCTCCTCCATGTCAGCCATCTTATGGACAGGACCACCACAGAGCACGGCAGCACAGCCTGGAGGAGGGGAGTCTGATTTTAGCTCTATGAGGTACACAGGGAGCTGCTGTCAGTATATACAGTGAGTACACTTACTAATACTGTACACTGAGCAATTTTACTATAAAGTGGCCTACCCCTTTAAAGTTTATATAATTTGTTCTAGAATATTCTGCAGTAGTTTCTCCCTGTACGATATGCATTTCCCTTTTAACCCCTTAAGGACAGAGCCTGAAATGGCCTTAATGACAGAGACAAATTTTATGAATATGACCAGTGTCACTTTATTCATTAATAACTTCGGGATGCTTTTACCTATCCGGCTGATTCTGAGATTGTTTTCTCGTGACATATTGTACTTTACATTGCTGGTAAATTGGAGTCGATACTCATAACGAATCTTTATGAAAAAAAAAACAAATGTGAAAAAATGCATTTTACCAACTTTAAAACTTTTTTGCTTATACAGAAAGTGGTTATACCACATAAATTATATATTAAATAGCATTAGCAACATGTCTAATTTATGTTGGCAGCATTTATTAAACAATCTTTCATTTTTTTTAGACAATAGAAAGCGTAAAACATTAGCAGCAAATTTCCAAATTTTCAGTAAAATTTCAAAATCAGATATTTTTAGGGACCTGTTCAGGTTAAAAGTGTATTTGAGGGGCCTGTATGTTAGAAAGCCCCACAAAGCACCCCATTTCAGAAACTGCACCCCCACACGCTGCAAAAGCATATCCAGAAAGTGTTTTAACCCTTTAGGGGAGTCACAGAAATAAAAGCCAAGTGTGTAAGAAATTAGAAAATTTTAATTTTCTGTGCAGAGATTTTATTGTAATCCAATATTTTTCATAATTATAAACCTATTACCAGAGAAATGCACCCCAATAATTATTGCCCCGTTTCTGCAGTTTATAAAAATACCCCATATGTGGTCCTATTGCGCTATTTGACGCAACTACAAGCCTCAGATATAATGGAGCGCCTAGTGAATTTCAATGCCTCCGTTATATTTGGTCATTTTTGACTGTACCACTTCAGGTTGGCAGAGGCTCTGGGGTGCCAAAACCTAAAAAACACCCCTAAAGGGACACCATTTAGAATACTACACCCCTCAAGGAATGTAACTAGGGGTGCGGTGAGCATTTGGACCCCACAGGTGCTTCACAGATTTTCCGAACAATATGGCGTGAAAAAAGAAATTTATTTTTTACACTAAAACGTTGTTCTAGCCTTCAATTTTTCATTTTCTTAAAGGGATAAGAGGAAAAGAAAGACACAAAACGTGTAGCTCAGTTTCTACCAAGTACAGAAATACTCCACATGTGGACATAAAGTGCCAAGCAGGCGCAGGACGAGCCTCCAAAGGGAAGGAGCGCCAATTGGCTTTTGGAAGCTGAATTTCACTGGAAAGGATTTCAAGGGCCATGTCGCATTTACAGAGCCCTCGTGCTGCCAAGACACTGGAAACCCCCCACAAGTGACCCCATTCTGGAAACTACACCCCTCAAGGAATCTAACAAGGGGTGCAGTGAGCATATGGACCCCACTGGTGACGGGCACAAATGTGGAACAATGTGACGTGAAAGGGAACATTTTCATTTTTTCACTTTCATGGCACAAATGTGCCCGTCATCAAGGGGTCCATATCCTCACTGCACCCCTTGTTAGATTCCCTGAGGGGTGCAGTTTCCAGAATGGGGTCACTTGTGGGGGGTTTCCAGTGTTTTGGCAGCACGAGGGCTCTGTAAATGCGACATGGCGTTCATCATCCATTCTAGCCAAATCCAACCTCCAAAATCCAAATGGCGCTCCTTCCCTTCGGAGGCTTGCCCTGCGCCCACATGGCGCTTTATGTCCACATGTGGGGTATTTACGGACTCGGGGGAAATTGCTCTACACATTTTGTTTTTTTCCCCTCTTTTAACCCCTTGTGAAAATGATAAATTCAAGGCTAAACCAACATTATAGTGTAAAAAATGTAATATTTCATTTTCACGCCACATTGTTCCACATTTGTGCCCGTCACCAGTGGGGTCCATATGCTCACTACACCACTTGTTACATTCCCTGAGGGGTGTAGTTTCCATAATGGGGTCACTTGTGTGGGGTTTCAACTGTCTTGGCAACACAGGGGCCTTTTGATTGCAACATGGCCCCTCGAAATCCATTCCATCCAAATCCAGCCTTCAAAAACCAAATGGCGCTCCTTCCCTTTGGAGGCTTACCCTGCACCCGCATGGCGCTTTATGTCCACATGTGGGGTATTTCCGTACTCAAGGGAAATTGCGCTACACATATAGTGTTTTTTTTAATATCTTTTAGCCCCTTGTGAAAATGAAAAAATCATGACAAGATTAATGATTTAGAGTAAAAATTTTACAAAAATTACACTAAATGTTGGTCTAGCCTTGATTTTTTCCATTTCCACAAGGGGTTAAAAAAGAAAATGAACACAAAACGTGTAGGGTAGTTTCCCCTGAGTACGAAAATACCCCACATGTGGGCATAATGTGCCATATGGGCACAGGGCAAGCCACCAAAGGGACAGAGCGCCATTTAGAGGCTGGAATGGAGAATGGAGGCCATGTCGCATTTACAAAGCTCCTGTGCTGCCAGGACAGTAGAAACCCCCCACAAGTGACCCCATTCTGGAAACTACACCCCATAAGGAATCTAACAAGGGGTACAGTAAGCATATGGACCCCACTGGTGATGGGCACTTACGTAGAACATGTGCCGAGAAAATAAAAAATACCATTTTTTTTCATTTTCACGTCCCAAATGTGGCCGTCACCAGGGGGCCATATCCCCACTGCTCCCCTTGTTAGATTCCTTATCGGGTATAGTTTCCAGAATGGGGTCACTTGTGGGGGGTTTCTACTGTCCTGGCCGCACAGAGGCTTTGTAATTGCATCATGGCATCCTCTAATGGGAATGGCGGCCATACCTACTTAGCTGGGGAAAAGGGACAATTCTAATTTATTTGGGGGTATTAGGGCAATTATTGGTTTATAAGGTTGAAAATGACAGGTGTCCATCAAATTCAACCTGTGTTGACCCAGAGGAAGGGAAAAAACCCTCGTAAGGCATGCAACGGTAGCCTCATCACAGGGGAAAAATTCCTTCCCGACTCCATAATGGCGATCAGAATAATCCCTGGATCAATGTGACCCCTGAAATAGGAATAAGGGACAGAATTTAGAAAATGTAGAACTCCAGTGACGTGTGGTGCGCCTTGGAGCGATTCAGTATAGAGAGGCCGGGGTGATCAGGACAGGCGTCACACTGGAAAATGGCGTCCTTCCTGATCCCCCTGTTACACCACACTCTACACTTCTTCTGGGGTCTCCCTTTCTCCAGTGTGGTGGACGTCACCTGGAAAATGTTGTCCTGGTGCGATACGGGGTCCTTCATATCCAGAAGCGCTGGGTCCGCTCCATGGCTGCTAAATATTAGGGCGCTATTACTGCTTCTGATATGTTCGGATCGTGCCGCAAGCTACAGTAGCTCGGGCAGCGAGGGACCAGAAGAGGGGGGTGCTGGATTGGGTGGGTGGATTCGGGTGTCCCTTCCTACATACACTCTAAGGGTACGTGCACAATGCGGAATTGCGACAAATAACCCTTCGTGCATTCCGCAGTTGGCACCCGCCGGCGGAGTGAAGCAGGCGCACGTCTCCACACGTGTCATAGACTCCATTCTATGCACGGGCGGATTCCGCTCTCCGTCCAACGTATTCATTCTTTGGATGGACGATGGAATCCGCCTGTGCATAGAATGGAGTCTATGACACGGGTAGATACATGCGCCCGCATCAGTCCGCCGGCGGGTGCCAGCTGCGGAATGCACAAAGGGTTATCCTTCGCCATTCCGCAGTGTGCACGTACCCTATATCTGTAAGTGTACCCTGAGGTACTCTCACAGAGTTTGGAGAATTTCATGCCATACCGTCATCTCTTATTGGGACGGTACTGGCGGAAAAGACGTGTCTGGGGGGCAGCATACGCTACGCTACCCCCAGACACGTCACTGGATGATGAGGATGAATGGAGGAAAGAAGGATCCCCCCCATTCATCCTCACTGGCTGTTTCGGTGTCTGAGGCAATAATAACGTATCCCTCTGACGCTGAAAACACCCCGGGGGTTATCTTTATACGGGGATTGGTATATGGGGTATGTAGTGGTGTAGTGTCAAACTTTATTCAATGTAATGTAGTGTTTTTTTACGTGTTTTTTTTTTACAGTAAGTATAAAAAAAACCTACGGCAACAAAGGCGTGGCAGACCGTGGCAGTAGAATATAGAAAAAAAACACCCTACGCCAAAAAGGAGGAGTTGCTGATTAGCAGCGCACTTTCGTGCGATGCTGATCAACACTCAGCGGCGATAGGGTGCGGAAAATAGAAAAAAAAAAATTTGGAAAAAAAACCACAACTTTTTCTACATTCTGAATATCCCTGTATCTGCTGATAAGTGTATTACACATATCAGCTGCTAGGGGGCAGCAGAGCGCAAAATCCGGAAAAAAACGAGGCTGGAGCCGAAAATAGCCGAAAAAAGACGATGGGGACCGCCGGAAAGAGCCGAAGACCGAAGGAGAAGACGGAGGACGCCGCGAACCCGGAAGACGCCGATCAAGACCCCGGAACAGGTGAGTAATGTACAAATACCTGCTCTGGACCCCTCAGCTACCTAGCTGAGGGGTCCAGAGCAGGTATTTACTATTTTGGGGGACTCTGATCGCTGTGCCACCGGCCCGATCGCCGTGAACGGCCGGCCGTTCACAGCGAACGGGCCGGTGGCACCGTGACCACCATACACTTTTTACAGCCATTTTTTTGATGACCCGGAAAGGTTCCGATCGCCGCTATTGGCTGATCTGAATTGATCAGCCAATAGCGGCGATCGTAAGCACGGGGGGTGTTAACCACCCCCCGTGCCGAGAAGCTAAGATGGCCTGCTATGATTTATAGCAGGCCATCTTCCCTGATCGCTGTGTGCGAACACGCAGCGATCGGGGAAACATCGGGCGTTAATTTACGCCCTGATGCGCTAAGTACCAGGGCGCGAGGGCGTAAATTTACGCCCGATGTCGTTAAGGGGTTAAAGAGTCACTGTCGTATTTTTTTTTTTTGCAGAAATCAATAGTCCAGGCAATTTTAAGAAACTTTGTAATTGGGTTTATTAGCCAAATCTGCCATTATCTGCATGTAAAAAGCCTTTTCCCAGGTCCCCCCCTCCTTCCTCTTTTTCATCCACTCTGAAAAATCTGAAAATTGTGACTTGTTGCAGGAGACGTCCCCTGTCTGCTCTAGGGAGAGGGGAGGGGGGAAGGAGGAAGGAGGGAGTTAGCCAGCAGCAGAAAGCAGATAACAGAGGATTACAGGCACGGAGCTGGGTGACAGCTGTAATCTGAGCTCAGACAGGTCACTGGTGATGGTCAGAACAGATAACGAGTGAGGGATTTGTAGATTAACTCTTTGTTATCCTGTTTTGGTCTTTTCTTTAGCTCTCTCCATAGGAGAACAATGAAGACAGGGGGGAGAGCTTCAAACTGCTTTTTCATGATAAAAATGCATTTTTCGGATAATAAACCCAATTACAAAGTTTCTTAAAATCGCCTGGAGTATTGATTTCTGCAAAAAAAAAATTCACGACAGTGACACTTTAAAGGGAATCTCTCAGCACCCTCTATTTACAAAAAAAGCAAGAAGTTAGAACTGAATGACGGAGTCTGGTGTATAAATGAAGAAGTATAGAAGAAAGCATCTTACACTATCAAGACCAACAACATTGAGGGTGCCTTCACACGTACTGTATCGCTGTTTTTGCTGCGTTTTTTACATGTGCGTTTTGATTTTCAAAATCAAAACTTGCATGTAAAAATCGCACCAAAAACGCAGCGATAAAACCTCAGCAATAAAAACGCAGCGTTAAAAACGCAGCGATACGGTATGTGTGAAGCTACCCTAAAGGGAATTTGTCAGCTCCCGGTGTAACAGGCCAGAGTATACCCCCAGCCCAGACTATACCCGGGTTAAAATGGCCTAGGCTAGATTATACCCCGGGTATATTTCGGCCTAGGCCAATTCATACCCCCATAAAATCAGTAGCATTGAGTGATATACACAAGAAATACTTAATTTTTTTTTACATTTTATTGGGGATTCGGCATTGTCTGCTGAGTTAAGGGAGAAGCTACTGATGTAAATCTTAAAATCCTAAACACAAATAGGAGGAGATTTATGAAACATGGTGTAAAGTGAAACTGGCTCAGTTGCCCCTAGCAACCAATCAGATTCCACCTTTCATTCCTCACAGACTCTTTGGAAAAGGAGAGGTGGAATCTGATTGGTTTCTAGGGGCAACTGAGCCAGTTTCACTTTACACCATGTTTAAAAAATCTCCCCATGGTGTTAAGTGAAACTGGCTCAGTTGTCCCTAGCAACCAATTCACCTTTCATTTTTCAAAGAGTCTGTGAGGAATGATAGGTGGAATCTGATTGGTTGCCTCCCCCATAGGCCCCGTTCACACTGAGCAAGAACGTCGGAATTCCGCAGATGAGCGCTCCGCCACTGAATCCCGCTATACTCAGTGTCTCACTGTGAGTGAAGGAGTGAAAGCGTCCGCTTCCTCCTGTCATTGTCCTGACATGTCAATTCTTTGAGCAGAGAGCGCCGACAGCGGAGGAGCATGCGCCCTCTCCTTGACTCAAAGCAGCATACTGAGCACGGCGGGAATTCCGACATTCTTGCTCAGTGTGAATGGGGCCATAGGGGACATTTATCATTATGTTTTTTTTCTGGCTAATAAGGAGATTTTGCGCACTTCATAAATACCTGTCCAAGACTTATTAAGGGTTTTGCGCTATTTTACATCAGTTTTCAATGCCTGCACCTTTTTTCAATGTATGCAAGGGGGAGGGGGGTTGTTCTATTAACTAGTTTTCATTAGATTTATCAAGTGCAAATTTTCATTTTTTTGTGCAAAATCCTAACTTAGGGGTATGTGCACACTGAGTAAATAGGATGGAAAGTCCGTCCCATAATCCGACGCTCGCACCCGCTCGCGGACAGCGGCGGGCGAGCGCGTCTACGCCTGTGCCATAGACTTCATTCTGTGCACGGGCGGATTCCTTCCTCCGCCCAAAGAATGAACTCGATCATTCTTTGAAAGGAGGAAGGAATCCGCTCGTGCATAGAATGGAGTCTATGGCACGGGTGGAGACGTGCGCGGCCGCCGCTGCTCGAGAGCGGGTACGAGCGTCGGATTACGCGACGGACTTTCTGTCCTATTTACTCAGTGTGCACATACCCTAGCATAGCTTTTTAGCCTAGTTGATTTAGACTGGGTTCACACTGTGGTTTTTGAAGTCCATTTTTTTTCCCATTAGTTTTTTGCAAAATGGATGAGAAAAAAGGAAGCGTTTGTGTGCCTCTATTTTGATCAGTTTTTCCATTAATCAGTTTTTCCATTCCATAATAAAAAACCGGATAAAAATGCATCCTTTTTTTAGTTACAAATACTGTGGTTGACTGCATTTTTGTGTACACTAAAAAAAGATGCGTTTTGATCCTTTTTTTTTTGTTGCAAAAAAGGATGAAAAAATAATGGACTGCAAAAAACGCATAAATTGTGCAATAAATTTTGCAAGATGTATCAAGGCACTTGCGTCTAATGATGATTTTTGCGCATTTTTGGGCCGGGGGTGAAAAAATCAGTGAAGTAATAACATTATGGCCCGGAGAGATATAGCATGGCCTAGGCTCTTTTACACCCCCAGGTATATAGTTTATCTCCCGGGGTATGCTGTGGCCAGGTTCGACATTAGATGGATATATTCTGGCCTGGATGGGTATACTCTGCTCTAGGCTATGTTACACTAGTTTGCGGCCCCCACCTCAATGGTAGCTTTCCTGTAAGTGCGGCCCTGACATGTGCTCGTCTTCGGGAGGCCGGCCGAACTGCTGCAGCCGTCCCTGATGCCGGCCCCCTTCTGCCGCGTCATCAGCTGCTCAGCCGCGATTGGCTGAGCATAAAGTTAAGCTCAGCCAATCGCGGCTGAGCAGCTGATCCTGCTTTAAATCCCCAGGACTTGCAGCAATGCGATCACCTCACCCTGCAGTCCCCGCGGCCTCCTCCTCCAGAGATTGAGGAGCTGCATGTGCGGCTGAGAGGAGAGCGCCGGTGCCGGGGGTGAGAGAAGGAGGAGGAGGGGTGTGTGCCCAGCAACCCCCAGTCCCCTCTCAGAGACCCCCAGTCCCCTGTGTCACCCCCTGCTCCCCCCAGTCCCCTGTGTCACCCCCTGCTCCCCCCAGTCCCCTGTGTCACCCCCAGTCCCCTGTGTCACTCCCCAGCTCCCCTCTGTCACCTCCTGCTCCCCCAGTCCCCTGTGTCACCCCCCTGCTCCTCCAGTCCCCTGTGTCACCCCCCTGCTCCCCCCAGTCCCCTATGTCACCTCCTGCTCCCCCAGTCCCCTGTGTCACCCCCCTGCTCCCCCCAGTCCCCTGTGTCACCCCCCAGTCCCCTGTGTCACCCCCCAGCTCCCCTCAGTCCCCTGTGTCACCTCCTGCTACCCCCAGTCCCCTGTTTCACCTCCTGCTCCCCCCAGTCCCCTGTGTCACCCCCCTGCTCCCCCAGTCCCCTGTCACCCCCAGCTCCCCTCTTTCACCCCCTGCTCCTCCCAGTCCCCTGTGTCACCCCCAGTCCCCTCTCAGAGACCCCCAGTCCCCTCTGTCACCTCCTGCTCCCCCAGTCCCCTGTGTCACCCCCCTGCTCCCCCCAGTCCCCCTCTGTCACCCCCTGCTCCCCCCAGTCCCCTGTGTCACCTCCTGCTACCCCCAGTCCCCTGTTTCACCTCCTGCTCCCCCCAGTCCCCTGTGTCACCCCCCTGCTCCCCCCAGTCCCCTGTGTCACCCCCTGCTCCCGCCAGTCCACTGTGTCACCCCCAGTCCCCTCTCAGAGACCCCCAGTCCCCTCTGTCACCCCCAGTCCCCTGTGTCACCCCCTGCTCCCCCCAGTCCCCTGTGTCACCCCCCCCCCCCAGCTCCCCCCAGTCCCCTGTGTCACCCCCCAGTCCCCTTCTTGTGGAAAACCTGATGTGGCCCAGCCTCACCCAGACTCTACCTCCAGCGGCCCCCGGGTAAATTGAGTTTGAGACCCATGGTCTAGGCTATTTTAAACACCAGGTAGAGTTAGGCCTAGGCTATTTTATACCCCGGCGTATACTCTGGCCTAGGCTATTTTATACTCCGGGGTACACTCTGGCCTAGGCCATTTTAAACCTCGGGGTATATTCTGGCCTAGGCTATTTTATATCCCGGAGTATACTCTGGCCTAGGCCATTTATTACCCCGGGGTATATTCTGGCCTGGAGGGGAAGAGTTTGGCCTAAGCTATTTTATACTCCGGGGTATACTCTGGCCTAGGCCATTTTATTTAAAACTCATATAAAAAAAGAGACCGGCACTTCTCAGTTAAAAGGGCCAAACAGGGTTAATCAGGTATAACGGGGTGCTCACTCTTTGTAGCAATAGATACTGTCCATAAATATGTTAAAGAGAAGAAAATTCGGAGGGCACTCACCGTGAAAATGATTCTTTTATTCTTGTACGTGTAACATAAACACGGACGCCGTGTAGCTGGCGAGGGCGCCTTGTGCAAGATGATTAAACTTGTTTAATCATCTTGCACAAGGCGTCCCCGCCAGCTACACGGCGTCCATGTTTATGTTACACGTACAAGAATAAAAGAATCATTTTCACGGTGAGTGCCCTCCGAATTTTCTTCTCTTTAACATACCTAGGCCATTTTATACCCGGGTATAATCTGGATGGGGGTTAATCTGGCCTGCTACATCGGGCCCTCCCTAGGGTGCTGACAGTGTGCTGTAGCTGGCAGTCCCCTAGTGAGCATCGTGCCTTTTGGTAATTTGCCCATGGAGTGGATTATACACAATTCTATTGTAATGAAGTGTCAAAGAGGAATTGTTTGTACCACACTCTGGCACACCTCACTACTTCTCCCTCCTCTCTCCTCTTCATGAATAATCAATGCTGCCCGCCCTCCTGCTCCCTCAGCTTGTCAGCCAGTGTCACTGGTTGCAGATCAGTTCTCTAGGCAGTTTATGTCTGAAAAAAACACTCAGATATAGTTAAATCTCTGAGTCCAAATGTGTTGGGGCTGTGGTCTAGGGGTAACTCACCTGTCTAGAAACTTGCCAGCAGTTCATTCTCTGGTTCAATTCTCTGATAAATTGAGTGGATGGCCGCCATTTAATGGCAAATAATTGCAGTTATTTAAAACAACGGCCATTGTTTTGAAATAATGGCCGTTATTTGCCATTAAAGGGGAACTCCGGGAAGAGGTAAAAAAAAATGAAACTTCTGCAGAAGCATATAACAATACTTACCTATCTGTCCCACTTTTGAAACTACCAAAAATCCATTTGTTTTTTTTTGTGTTTTTTTTTTGGTGGTGGGGGGGGGGGGTTCTGTTTTGTGTTTCTGTATTTCCTAGTTGAGCAGATGTACTCAGTATTACAGGTTCCAGAATGCAATGCTTTCCCTCAGCTGTTCCATCACAGCCCCCCACCTTGCCTATTCCCCGCCCAAAGCTGTTGCAGAACATCTAGGCTGTGTTCACACATTGCAGTTTCATTGTGTTACTGAATTATTTGCAGTACTTTATAATTTCATTGTGGTCCCACCCGCACAGCACGCTGTATTCTCCTCCTGTAATGCTGATATTGGAATAAAGTAAAGAACTTTGTAAATTACATTTTTTTTCTTTTCCATTCCACACACATATTATGATCAAGCATCTTTTATCTTTGAAGTTGATTCCCACAAAAAGGACTTTATTCGATACTATCTTACATGGGATATAATGTTTATGCCTATGTTTATGTTTATGCAGTGCTGGCTCTTATCTTCTCTGCTGTTTAGCATTATCTATTTGTGTTACTGCATCATTTTTGTGCAGATACTGCAGTACTGCAATGACACTCCAACATGTGTGAACACTGCCCTAATTTTTCTGTAGACTTTTGCACAATCAGCGAAGTTGAAACACCTTCGGACCGCTGTCTGCATCATCAGCCTGTGCCTAGCAAACACACACAATGTGAGACAGAGGCATGGGAAATTTGTCTCCTAAGGGGGGAGAGCAGTGGGAGCAGGAGACAATGTGGATTGGCACAGAGGCCATTTTTTTTCACTTCCTGGATTTCTATCAGCTACCAGTGTGGCAGAACTGTACAGATACGGTAATACATTGTATAGACACATCTATGTAACTTTTAATGTACTTTTAATAGAAAACAAGTTTTCCTTATCCGGAGTTCCCCTTTAAATGACGGCCATCCACTCAATTACAACAGCGTGTAAACATAGCTTTTCTGTGTTTTCAATCCACTCCTGGTTTTGGTTGCAAAATACTGACCAAAATACAGAAAAAATACAGTGTGGGAATATAGCCTAAAAAAATACAATAATGAGAAAAAAATAAAGACCTATATTTCATTTCCATCAGGGGATTTGAACCAAAGGATGAACTGCTGGCAGGTCTCCAGACAGGTGAGTTACCCCTAGACCACAGCCCCAACACATTTAGACTCAGAGATTTAACTATATCTGAGTGTTTCTTTCAAACATAAACTGCCTACAGAGAACTGATCTGCAACCAGTGACACTGGCTGACAGCTAAGGGAGCAGGAGGGCGGGCAGCATTGATTATTCATGAAGAGGAGAGAAGAGGAAGAAGTAGTGAGATGTGCCAGAGTGTGGTACAAACAATTCCTCTTTGACACTTCATAACAATAGAATTGTTTATAATCCACTCCATGGACAAATTACCAAAAGGCACTATGCTCACTAGGGGACTGCCAGCTACAGCACACTGTCAGCACCCTAGGGAGGGCCTGGGAGCTGACAAATTCCCTTTAATGTTGTTGGTCTTAATGTTGTAAGATGCTTTTTTCTGTACCTCTTCATTTATACACCAGACTCCATCATTCAGTTCTAACTTCTTGCTTTTTTGTAAATAGAGGGTGAAGAAAACATTGAGTTCTTATTCTTACAAATGGACATTTGTGGTATCGATTCTACATCTACAAGGATGTTACAAACTGTAATTCTTCTTCCTATTTAACAAATTACTAGAGGCTTCCAATTGCTGTATACATAGTAGTAACTCAAGAATTATTGCATTATTGCAATAATTTTTATTAATTATTGCATGAGTCAGTCCTATGCTTGTTCTTTAGCTGATTGCTCAATTTTTACCTTTTAATGAAATAATCTGCCATCGGCCACGTATTTTCCCATGTGGTAGGAAATATACGTCCATCTAATACAGACTTAGGCTATGTTCACACAACGTATATTTTTTTGTAAAACCACGGCCGTTGTATTACAAAAATAAACTTAAACCTTGCTGTCTATGGGATCCGGGATCCCTAGCGCCGCCGCAAACAACTAACGTCAATGAATAGAGGCCGCAGAAAACCATGTTAGTGCACACTATGAAGCGAGCAGCTCTGGCTGCTTGTTCCATAGTGTGCAGTGGAGAGTTCCGATGCAGGCGCGCACGCATGTGCCTACATCAGGACTCTGCGGCTGCAAAGATCATCTGCAGTACCGGCCGGGATGATCTTTTCAGAGACGGGCCATTCCGTGACCCGGCTGGGTCATGGAACGGCCAGTCTCATACGTTGTGGGAACATAGCCTTAAAGTGTCACTGTCGTTATAATTTTCAAAATCTAAAATCTAAATCAACAGTAGATGTGATATAAAGCAAGTTTGCTATTTACATTTATTATTATTTTGTTGTTCTCATGCTGTAAAACAAAGCTGAACTTACCAGAAATCCAGGTCCAGGCTCCTGAAGGCTGATTTTCTGACTTTTGCTGCTTATAAAAAACAGAATAAACACAGAAATTCCGGACGGTACAGAGAGTCACAGCTCAATGTGTCCGACAATCATACGACTGCCTTCTCTCTGTGAGCGCTCATATGGCCTGGGATACACAAGACTTCCTGTTTTCTGACTGTTTCCTGTTTTTTGAGAAAAAAAAAAGTCAGAAAACAGGAAGTGCCGTGTTTTCCATGATAACTAAAAAATAAATAATGAATGTAAATTGCAAACTTTCTTTATATCACATCTACTGTTGATTTAGATTTTGAAAGTGATAATGACAGTGACACTTTAAGAATGGGTTATCCAGATTCTGAGTTTTTAGTGGCATTACAGTGCCGCAGAGATTCAGATTCCCTGCTTCTGGTATGACATGGATACATCATGCCGGGTGGGGAAACACTCCACTACAGGGCTTCCCTGTCCGTATAATCCGTAAAATACGGGATGTGGGAATAAGCCCTAACCTAGTTGATAAGGAAAAAAGATTTATCAGGTTCAACATATACACTACTGTGTTCAACTAAAGCAGGCGTGGGAAACATTCGGCCCCCCAGCCATTGCAAAACTACAGACTATAAATTTTAAGCCAATTTTTTTTAACCCTAAAAGGGCAAGTCCACATTTTTATGAGCATTTGTTTATTGCCCCTATGTATCTGAAATAAAAAATAAGGAAAATCTGCAAAACATTTCAAAGTCTTAAAGTCTTCTGCTTTGTGTCTATAGCGCCAATGGAAACCTGTTTGCCTTGTTAACAAACTACAAACTGTGTACAGTCCAAAGCCCCTATTACACAGGTCGATGTGAGGAGCAAGCGAGCGCTGACCTGTCAGATCAGCGCTTGCTTTCTCCCCACTCGCTGCCAGTGCTATTACACTCACCAACAGCAGGGTAAGGGAGGGGGGGCGCGGCGGGAGGGGCTGTATAGCAGCATTCACACAGGGCTAAAGAACGTCTGGGGAGCCCATAGGAGATAACGTTGAATGACGGGTCCTTTTGCACGGAGCAACTGCTAGCAGACCATCGTTATTGTTAAAAAAAATTTAAGCCTGTTGAAAGACAAGGATCAGCAGACATCTTGCATGTCAGCTGATCGTTGCCTTTTAACAGTAGCTATAACAAAGCAATTATTGTCCATAACAGACGTTAATCTTCCAAAAAATGGGCGATAATCATTTGGTGTAATAGGGCCTTAAGCCAACTCCATTTTATCTCTTCTTTGCTTTTTACTAAATATTTGGTAGCAAGAAGCAGATTAGAAATAAAACAGAATATGACAATAGGATCAGACCATGCAAGGTTTGTTTGGAGCCTGTAACAAAACAGAGTAGAGGTAACTGTACCGGCACCAAAACCAATACTGCCCGTTATTCCTATAAATCCTTCAATGGCCAGCCAAACAGGTGGGGTAAAAAAGCTTAATCCCGATTGCTGTAAAGTGGTGCGTAAACAGCGGCCTATATTTAAAGTTGTTCACAGTACATTGAATTCACTGTACTTTTCACCGTCCTTTCTATTTAACTCAATGGACTTTGTAATTAGGAACATACCAGTAGACTGTACAGTCATGGCCAAAAGTTTTGAGAATGACACAAATATATTATTTTCACATGATCTGCTGCCCTCTGGTTTTTATGTGTGTTTGTCAGATGTTTTTTTATCACATACAGAAATATAATTGCAATCATATTATGAGTAACAAAAGCTTATATAGACAGTTAGAATGAGGTAATGCAGCAAGTCAATATTTGCAGTGTTGACCCTTCTTCTTCAAGATCTCTGCAATTCTCCCTGGCATGCTCTCAATCAACTTCTGGACCAAATCCTGACTGATAGCAGTCCATTCTTGCACAATCAATGCTTGCATTTTGTCAGAATTTGTTGGTTTTTGTTTGTCCACCCGTCTCTTGATGATTGACCACAAGTTCTCAATGGGATTAAGATCTGGGGAGTTTCCAGGCCATGGACCCAAAATCTCTATGTTTTGTTCCCTGAGCCATTTAATTATCACCTTTGCTTTATGGCAAGGCGCTCCATCATGCTGTAAAAGGCATTGTTGATCGCCAAACTGCTCTTGGACGGTTGGGAGAAGTTGCTCTTGGAGGACATTCTGGTACCATTCTCTATTCATGGCTGTGTTTTTAGGCAAGACTGTGAGAGAGCCGATTCCCTTGGCTGAGAAGCAACCCCACACATGAATGGTTTCAGGATGCTTTACAGTTGGCATGAGACAAGACTGGTGGTAGCGCTCACCTCGTCTTCTCCGAATAAGCTGTTTTCCAGATGTCCCAAACAATCGGAAAGGGGATTCATCAGAGAAAATGACTTTACCCCAGTCCTCAGCAGTCCACTCCCTGTACCTTTTGCAGAATATCAGTCTGTCCCTGATGTGTTTTCTGGAAAGAAGTGGCTTCTTTGCTGCCCTCCTTGAGACCAGGCCTTGCTCCAAGAGTCTCCGCCTCACAGCGCGTGCAGATGCACTCACACCTGCCTGCTGCCATTCCTGAGCAAGCTCTGCACTGCTGGTAGCCCAATCCCGTAGCTGAAACACTTCTAAGAGGCGGTCCTGGCGCTTGCTGGTCTTTCTTGGGCGCCCTGGAGCCTTTTTGGCAACAATGGAACCTTTCTCCTTGAAGTTCTTGATGATGCGATAGATTGTTGACTGAGGTGCAATCTTTCTAGCTGCAATACTCTTCCCTGTTAGGCCATTTTTGGGCAGTGCAATGATGACTGCACGTGTTTCTTTAGAGATAACCATGGTTAACAGAAGAGAAACAATGATGCCAAGCACCAGCCTCCTTTTAAAGTGTCCAGTGGTGTCATTCTTACTTAATCATGACAGATTGATCTCCAGCCCTGTCCTCATCAACACCCACACCTGTGTTAATGGAGCAATCACTGAAACGATGTTAGCTGGTCCTTTTTACGGCAGGGCTGCAATGATGTTGAAATGTGTTTTAGGAGATAAAGTTAATTTTCTAGGGAAATATTGACTTTGCAAGTAATTGCTGTTAAGCTGATCACTCTTTATAACATTCTGGAGTATATGCAAATTGCCATTTTAAAAACTGAAGCATTAGACTTTGTAAAAATTAATATTTGTATCATTCTCGAAACTTTTGTCCATGACTGTAAAGTATATCCATACTTGTAGCAATGAATGTGAAGCTGGAGAAAGTGGAATAAGTGCAGATATCTGGTCAGTACAACAAGAAAGCTGTATTGTTGAGCTGAAGTAAATATTTCCTAAATTGAAAAACAATTTTGAACATTAAACCCTTTCCCCCGTCAGTGATTTTTGACACATTTTTAACACGGCTTTTAGGAGGTATAACTCATAACTTTACATTAACAAAGACACAAGGACTTGTTTTTTGTGGGACCAATGCATTTAATTTTACCACAAGATGTACTGTAAAACAAAACAAAAGTTATTTGTGGGCTGCAATTGGAAAAAAAAAAACTGTTCTGCAACTTTTGAAATATTATTTTTTTTTTTTTCATTGCATTGATGAGTGTGATTGTTGCTCTGTTTGTACAACCTGCCTGAGACAAACTATTCAAGTAGATCTCCCACAGCAGCTATGGAGGCCATGATAACTGATTGGCACTTGGCCTTTGTGTTGCATTGGTGCCAGTTAGACCCCTGACAGGTGTGACACCTGTCAGTTCACTACTGATAGCGGCATGGTGCCATTTGTCCGTTCACAATACACTTTTACCACAGCAGTGCGTGAACAGTTCACAAACTGCATGGTTTCAGAAATACTGCCCCCCTTAGCCTGAAAGCAAATAAAAGCCAATAATCATCCCTGTTTGCTACTCTGATAAATCTCCCCCTTCACCCACAACAGCAACAAGGGATATGTGTAGACAGCCTGTCACACATCTGATATGCCCACCTTCGTGAGCTACACGCCACTAACATTAAGGCTGGGTTTACACTACGTATATTTCAGTCAGTATATGTATATTTCAGTCAGTATATTTCAGTCAGTATATTTCAGTCAGTATTGCAACCAAAACCAGGAGTGGATTAAAAACACAGAAAGGATCTGTTCACACAATGGTGAAACGGAGTGGATGGCCGCCATTTAATGGCAAATATTTGCTGTTATTTTAAAACAACGGCTGTTATAGTGAAATAATGGCCGTTATTTACTGTTATATGGCGGCCATCCACTCAGTTTCAACATTGTGTGGACAGATCCTTTCTGTGTTTTTAATCCACTCCTGGTTTTGGTTGCAATACTGACTGAAATATACTGACTGAAATATACGTAGTGTGAACATAGCCTAAAAGTACAAAGTGGTCGTAATAACATAACTCAACTTTGTATTACACTATTCTATGTAATAGGCTGGGGAAGTTATACTGACTTTTAGAGTTTTGTAATGATTGTGTGTTATACTGACTTTATTGTGTAATGTTGGAAACAATTACACTTGTATAGTACTATTTGGTGAAATTGTAACCTCATAGACAGCTCTTAGATTTTATTTCTCAATAGAGGAAATATAAATTTTTTTAAGTACATGACCTATTTATAGTGCACTGGAGAATAAAATAGTAACATCACCAATTGAGTCCTATAGGAAAACTAAGAATGGACCCTGTTACCCACTGAGAGCTCACTGAAATGTGCAGTGCCTAAAGTAAATTTATTGGTGGACTTATTACAGGAGAAGTCCGACTAAAGTCAGAAAAAGGTAGGAAGTCAGGAAGGTGCAGGAAAATAATAAAGTAAACTTACCTAAACTTGCTGCTCTTGAGCCCCGCTGATGGCCGCCAGTGTCCTGCAGTTCTTCCAGCTGCAACATCACATCCCCGGATGAGTAACTGCCCGCTCAGCCAATAAGTGACTAGGGCGGGACAGCACCTCAATCACTGACTGGCTGAGCGGGCAAGCACTCACTCGGGCAGCGACGTTGCAGCTTGAAAAGCCGGGTATGTGAAATACCCAGGTTCCAGACGAAAATAACATCCAGTGACTTTCAGCAGGACTTGGGAGCGACACTACAGAGGCATGGGGACAGGTGAGTTTTCTTGTTTATTATTTTCCTGCAACCCCCTGTCTGCTTTTTTTGAATTTGGTAGAACTGCATCTTTAAGGTCTGTGTCTGGCTCAGATTGGTTAAAAGGTGCAGAAATGTGTGCAAACACCTGGGTTTGTGCAAAATGTTGTGGTTTTTAAGGGATCTGGTGCATGTTCACAGTAAGCAGGATCTGCATGTTAGATGTACTACAATTTACTCCTGCCACACAGGCCTATGTGTCCAGCCGACAGCTGCAGTGGTGTTCTATCTTAGCCACTGATTGGCTGAGCAGAGGGGTATGCTTCCACGTACTTTCCCAAGCTATTTCTCGGGATCGTGTGATCAATAACTATTGACACATCTGATGGCATATCAACAGTTACTCAGGATGTGTGTGGTATTACATTTCTTCTCCATTCACTTGAGTGGAACTGAGCCACAAAACCAAACTCAAACCCAAACTGGGGACAAGAGTGGTGCTTTTTCTAGAGGAAAGCAGTGTTTCTAAGCCTGGACTGTTGCCTTAATTCCGTCTGGTTATGTGCTCATGTAGCCAGTGGCGTAACTACCATAAAGGCAGGACACGCGGCCTGCCTTCATGATGCTACAACACGCATCTTAAGACGAGTCCGCCACCCACCCCTGCACCGCCGTCGCATTGGCGGTGTATAGGAGCGGCCCCAGCGCTATCCCCTGTCCAGGCTTCCCAGCCAGCACCCAGCTAAGGTGTGCTCTCTCCGACTGCTGAACACGCAGGGAAAAATGAACTGTGTACCCAGACACTGAGACCGACACTGGAGATGAAGGCGGCCATCTTCTTACCCCTGGATGTGAGGAGTTGCTGACTAAAATGGCTGCAACAATTATACACTGTAAAGCAAACCAATCAATAGCACTGCATATGTGGGCACTGTATTGGCCTTTAGATATAAAGCTGTATTGTAAAGTGGTCCCAGTGATTGAGAAGTGGTCAGCATTCTACTCTTTTGTCATTTTCCCCATTTAGCCCGGCCATCATGATGACTTCCTCTGGCCCACAACTCCTCTCCACAGAATCTTCCAGGCAAACAAAGCAAAAAAACACACATACTGACCTAACTTGTGACCTTCTTGCTGTGTGACTTGTTCTGTTTCTGATTGTGAGCACTTGCCAGGAGCTCTCACAGTTAAAGGGGAACTATCAGCAGGTTAGAGGAATCTAACCTGCTGGAAGTCCCCTATTGTGCACGGAGCGCCGAGGAGGAGAGTGTGTCTCTTACCTTTCTCCTTGGCGCTCTTCTCGTGCTGTTAGCAGTGTAATCCTTGGTCCGGAACATAGTTACTGCCCTGCTCCTGTTTAAAAGGCTCAGTGCATAGGGGCCCAGACGGTGGAAGGGCCTCTTATGACTAAGTGAATATGGGCGGTATAATATTTTAATTGCCACAGACATTTATGCTTAGTGACGCCCCTGGTCCTTGGTGTCCCCTGGTGACTGCAGCCCCGCTACTTCAGAGACAGCCCGCTTAGTTAATCCCTGGCTCAGAAGGGACAGTGGGCTGTCACTCCCAAGACAAGTATGAAGTAAGTAGAAGTAGAAGTAACTCGAAAGTAGAAGAGCTATAGTCATCGGAGGGAATACCAGAGAGGCCACATCAGGACATCAGGGGAGCTGGAGAGGTAAGTATAACATGTTTATTATGCTTACCAACAAGACAGCAATATATTTAAAACAATGTAAACGCTTGATAACCCCTTTAATGTTATGGCTGATTGTTCAGCTAATACTCTTTGATACTGTCCCAGTATGTTTCTTTTACTCTCGTAAAAGCTTACTTGAATGGATGGCAGATGGTTTTCTGTAGTTGCTAACTAACATGTAAAAGATTGCAGGGGGTCCAACTTCCGTACTCCCTGGTGATCTCCAGATCAGCCCCTAGGTCCTTTGTTTTAAATACAGCCCTGACCCGCAGCTCTATTCATTCTCTATGAAGCCGCCAGAAAGAGCTGAGTGCTGAGCCAAGTACTCTGCTCTCTCCAGCGGCTCTGTTCCTTCTTCATGGAGTCATCAGGGAGTGCTGCTGAGTCGTGACTCTCGGCTGTCAGGATTGATATGGGAGGGGATCTGGAAAGGTAAGGATAACTTTTTTCCATTTTTTCCCAGCCATAACCCATATACCACAAGGTCTTGGAAGAAATTTTCCAGAATGGTGACAGAGGATTTCCTCATTTTAAAAGGAATACATACTTCTCTATTTTGGATACTTCAAATACTATTCTCTATGTAATGTCTTCAAATCCACTCAAAATAAATGACTCATTTTGAAACAAATTTATTAGTAAACGTCCATCTGTGCTGATAATTATAGAAGGGACATTTCAGTTATGTTTCCATGTCTAGCAAATATGTTACAACACCTTTCCCCCTAGTGATAACCAAGATTTCCATTATTCTATTTTAGTTCTTTTCTTAATTTTTCTTTTTCTTTAACCCCTTAGGGACCAAGCCTGTTTGGGCCTTAATGACCAGGCTCATTTTTCAAAATCTGACCTGTCTCACTTTATGCGCTTATAGCTCTGTGATGCTTTAACGTATGCTAGCGATTCTGAGATTGTTTTTTCGTAACATATGGTGCTTTATGTTAGTGGCAAAATTTGGTCACTGTCTTGTGTGTTTTTTGTGAAAAACATCAAAATATTATGAAAAATTAAAAATTTTTGCACTTTACGAACTTTGAAATTCTTTGCTTCAAAAAAAAAAGGCACATGACAAAAATTAGTTAGTAAGTCACATTATCAATATGTCCTCTTTATTCTGGCTTCATTTCGTAAACATATTTCACTTTTTTAGGGTGTTACGGGGCTTAGAAATGTATCAGCAAATAATCAAATTTTCATGAAATTTCCAAAACTGATTTTTTTAGGGACCAGTTCTTTTTTTAAGTTGATTTAGGAGGCTTGTATACTGGAAACCCCCATAAGTGACCCCATTTTGCAAACTAGACACCTTAAAGAATTAATCTAGGAGTATAATGTGCATTTTAATCCTACAGGGGCTGGAGGAAAGTATTCACAATTAGGCCAGAAAAAAATGGAAAATAGAAATTTTCCAATAACATGTTTGTTAAGATTAAAGTATCTCATTTTTATAATAAACATGAGAGAAGATGCACCCCAAATTTTGTAACGCAGGTTCTCCTGAGTACAATGGTACCCCATATGTGGGCGTAAACCACTGTATGGGCACACAGCAGGGCTCAGAAGGGAAGGAGCGCCAATTAGCATTTCCAGTTCAGATTTTGCTGAAAAAGTTTCTGAGTACCAGGTGCGTTTGCAGAGCCCCTGTAGTGTCAGCAGAATAGAATCCCCCCAAAAGTCACCCCATTTTGGAAAGTACACCCATCAAAGAATTCATCTTGGGGTGTGGTGACCATTTTGACCCAACAGGTATTAGAGGAAAGTATTCAAAAGAAGACAGTAAAAATGAAAAAATAGAATTTTTCCAATAATATGTTTGTTTAGTTTGAAATTTCTCAATTTCACGAGGAACAGGGGAGAAAACTCACCCCAATTAAAGTGTCTCTGTCGTTATAACCTTCAAAAGCTAAATCAACAGTAGATGTGATATAAAGCAAGTTTGCAATTTACATTCATTATTTTATTTGTTGTTATCATGCTGTAAAACAAAGCTGAACTTACCAGAAATCCAGGTCCAGTCTTCTGAAAGCAGATTTTCTAATCTGTGCTGCTTGAAAAAAATAGACTAAACACAGGAATTCTGGCCAGTACAGAGAGTCACAGCTCAATGTGTCCGTCAATCCCATGTCTTCTCTCTGTGAGCGCTCAGATAGCCTGGGATACACAGGACTTCCTGTTTTCTGACCATTTCCTGTTTTTTGAGAAAAAAAAAAAACAGTCAGGAAACAGGAAGTGCCATGTTTTCCATGATAACTTAAAAAAAAAAAAATTCGGTAAATTGCATACTTTATATCACTGTATCTACTGTATATCTACTGTTGATTTAGATTTTAAAAGTTATAACGACAGCGACAGTTTAAGACTATGTTCACACTACGCACAAGTACGGCCGTTGTTGCCATCGGCAACAACGGCCGTACTTTATGCGCAGGGGGACACAGCCTCTACTTCAATGGGATCCCGGCCGGAGCGTATACGATGTGTATACGATGTGCGGCCCCGCAAAGAACTGACATGTCAGTTTTCTGCGGCCGCAATTCAATGAATTGCGGCCGTAAGAAACCCTGTCAGTTCACACAATGAAGCGAGGGGCTCCGGCTGCTTGCTTCATTGTGAGCTGCGGAAGGTTATTATGCGGGCGCGCGCCAATGCACCCGCATCAGAACACTGCGGCCGGAAAGATCACAGACGGTACTTAAGTACCGGCCAGGATGATCCGGGCAGAGACCGGTGAGGGTGAGGCAACAAGGTATAGGACAAGGGTACTCAACAACTTTTAGTGAAGGTTCACTTACCGGGGTCTATTTTCAGGTGAAGGTCCGAGCTGAACATCAGTAGTAAACGTGTTTTTTTAACTTTTCACAAACGCTGTTGAACTATATACATACACAATTGGGCTATGTTCACACTACGTAAGCTCTACGGTCGGCGCCTTAGAAAACTGACATGTCAGTTTTCAGCAGCCGCTATTTAGTGAATAGCAGCTGCAGAAAACCCTGTCAGTTAACACAATGGAGCGAGCGGCTCCGACTGCACGCTTCATTGTGTGCTGTGGGGAGTTCTGATGCGGGCACGCACTGATGCAATCCCCCAGTATTATATGGCCCCCTGTGTATTTCCCAGCAGTATATAGCCCCCTGTGTGCTCCCCCAGTAGTAAATAGACCCCTTGCACTCCCCCAGTAGTATATAGCCCCCCTGTTCACTCCCCAGTAGTATAAAGCCCCCCTGTACGCTCCCCTAGTAGTATATAGACCCTCTGTGCATTCCCCAGTTATATACAGCCCCCTGTGTACTCCGCAGTAGTATATAGACCCCCTGTGTGCTGCCCCCAGTAGTATATAGACCACCTGTGTGCTCCCCCTCTTATATAGCCCCTCTATGTGCTCCCCTAGTAGTATATAGACCCCTGATTTGTGCTCCCCAGTAGTATATAGCCCCCCTGTGGTCCCCAAAAGTATATAGACCCCTGTGCACTCCCCGAGAAGTATATAGCCTCCCTGTGTGCTCCCCCAGTAGTATATAGCCCCCTGTGCGCTCCCCCAGTAGTATATAGCCCCATGTGCCCTCCCCAGTAGTATATTGCCACCTGTGCACCCCCCCAGTTGTATATAGACCCACGTTTTGTGCTCCCCAGTAGTATATAGACCCCTTGTGCTCCACCTCCCATATAGCATATAACATAAAAAAACAAACACTTATACCCACCTGGGTCCGGGCGTCTCCTCTTCTCTTCTTGTGGTCGCACTGCAGCAGTCACAAGAGGCCGCTCTCCCCTTGTCCTGGCATCGGCGCTCCAGTGACTTGCAGGGAGGGAGCCAATGGCTCTCTCTCTGTCAGTGCTGCTGCACGGTAACTATGAGCACTCGTTACGAGCGCTCATAGTTACAGTACAGAGCGCAGCTCAGTATACAAGTATGCTGAGCTGCAGCAGGGGTCTGGACATCTGCTATACCAGGGGTCCTCATCTGACGGACCACTGTCCGAACGCGAACCGCAGTCCTCCAGTTGAGGACCCCTGGTATAGCATATGTATGGGATATGGGGATAGGTAGGAGCTCTGTATGGGGAATGGAGGCAGAAATTAGGGCAATGAAAATAAAACATTAAAAAATTCAACTGAAACTGTACCTGTGTGTAACAGGCAACAGCTTCAGTCTCTCATCAAAGAGGTTATCCAGCACTCGTCTTCCTGCGGAGTCTCCGGGTACCCCGCTGACTGCAGCTGCTTCTGCAGATGAAGTCATCTCGGCCGTGACAACCTGCTTAGCCAACCACTGGCTGCAGCTTTGATAGCCTGGGCGGACAGTGTTTGGCTGAGCAGGCTGTCAATGCTGTGACAAGTTTGTCTGTTGAAGTGGTTGCGGTTACCGGGGACACGGAAACACCGGGGGAGCATGGTGAGGTAAGTATGTTATGTTTTATATACAGTATGGGCAGCAACATATAAAAAGTTTAAAAGTGCCAGATAACCCCTTTACATGCTCTCTCACACCCACAGTCTACCATGTAGTGGATTGTTTACCCCTGTTGGCATGTTACTAACATATGGAGTTAAGTGTCAGGTGTGATGGATTTTTACAGCCTGACCTTTTTGTTCTCAGAGGAATAGGTCAATGTAAGAGATGTCTGGCTGCAGCTTACTTTTTCTCTCTCATCGTCGTCCATGCTGACTGTTCATGTGTATGGGGAGGCCGGGAGAGATACCTGTTTGCCACTTATTGAAGGTGTGTAGGCATCTTTAGTCTTTAAAAAAAAAAAATCTTTTCATTTTATCTTCTACTATGCCAGGTACCTATTTCTCTGGATATACATGGCAGTTTGAGACTATAGAATGTTGGAATGTTTTTTGTTTTGTTTTTTTTTCTAAAATAACTGTTCATTATTGTAGTTACACATATATACATCTCTGAATGAATTATATAGATCAGCCAGTAATAATTACATAAATAAGTTACTTTCTATTTTCAGTGGTAGACCTGACAAAATGTCTAATCTTTTTAGGAATACATTTGTGTTCTTCATGATTGGGCTGTTCGAACATAATTTTTTGGGTGTTAAGTTACTAGTGGAGTACCAGAGGGGTCAGTTTTGGGTCCACTTCTTTTTAATATTTTTTTTAATGACCTTGTAGAGGGGCTACAGAGTAGAATCTCAATTTTTGCAGATGATACTAAACTGGGTAAAGTAATAACCGCAGAGGATGATAATATCATATTACAGGGGGATTTGGAGAAGCTGGAGGCTTGGGCGGTGAAATGGCAAATTAAGTTTAATGTGGATAAATGTAAGGTTATACATTTGGACCGTATAAATAATAAGTACAGTTATGTGCTAAATGATAAAACACTGGGTAAAACTACTTCCGAAAAGGACCTGGGGGTATTGGTGGACAGTAAACTCAACTTTAGTGATCAGTGCCAGGCAGCAGCTACCAAGGCTAATAAAATAATGGGGTGCATCAAAAGAGGTATAGATGCTAAAGATAAGAACAGTTTTGCCTCTTTATAAATCACTGGTGAGACCACACATGGAATACTGTGTACAGTTTTGTCAAGCTTGGGGTTATTTACGCTAGAAAAAAGACGTCTTAGGGGCGATCTGATTACAATGTACAAATATATGAATGGACAGTACAGAGATCTTTGTTGTGGTCTTTTTACTCCTAGGTCTGTAACCATGACAAGGGGGCATCCTAGAGGAACATCTAGAGGAAAGAAGATTTCACCATCAGCATTGACGCGGGTTCTTTACTGTACGAGCGGTAAGACTGTGGAACTCTCTGCCACATGATGTTGTCATTTCCGATTCATTAAATAAGTTCAAGGGAGGCCTGGGTAAGGGAGCTGCATGGTTCATATCCATGATATTTCTACTCTTTACTACACACTTTATTTTGCTTCCAAGGTGATTATTAGCTGGTACTAGCACTTTGCATCTTATCTCTCTATTTCTTCACCTCAAGCTAACACTTTCTGTTTAATATCTGTTATATATTTTATGCATGCTTTGCCTCTGTTATTTTTGTCTATTGCATGATGCATATGGCACTTTGTGATATATATGATTCGCTGGCTAAAGCATGTTGTCTGTTTTTTGATTTAACTAATACATGAACTGTAGGGCTCCCCTTTCCCTTTGTTGTGCTGTTTGGTTTGTGTTGTCCTCCTTGTGGTATGAAAAAGATTTTATGAATTTTTGTCTTACTAATCATGTTTTCTATATAATTGTGTTAATAAACTTTATTAATTGTTTATAAAATTGGCTCAGATGTTTCTTCTACATGAGGAATTTTTTGGGGGGTTAGTATCTGATGGGAGTAGCAGTCTTTAATAGAACTTTATTGCGTATTCCAGACGAGTAGCAATGTTGCGGCCATCAGTTGGTCTTTGTCAAGCAACTGATGGTCGAAACATTGCTACTGGTCTGGAATATGCAATATAGTTCTATTGAAGACTACTACTCCCATCGGATGCTGTTGAATCCTTTACATTTGATGTTACTTTGCTGGTAAATTGGGAATACCAGCCATTCAGCATGCATCCTCTCCTCTACTTGCTGGCAAACAGATCTGATTCATGGGTGCTGTTGGACTTTTTTTTGTTATGTCATAGAGACATGTCAAAACAGGTCAAAAGTTGCATCTCAGACTGCCAGTGTTCAGACCTATATCGATCAGGAGAACAAGCGGGGAGAGGACAGCATCTGCAGGGCTCCATAGAACTCCATTATTAGTCTGACTCTTTTTTTAGTCTGACTCTTTTTTTCTAACTCAGACCTGGACCGATCAAAACTTTTGACAAGTCAAAAGTTTTTTGTAAGGACAGTGATAGTAATAGAATAGCAATAGAAAGAAATGGAAAATGATATTTGTCATCTGGCTTTTTGAGTGGGTAGTCATCAGTCTCTGCTTTAGTGATTATCTGAAAAAAGGAAGTAAAGTTTTGTTTTGTTTTTTAATTGTCATTTCTGTAACTTTCTTTTATGTCTGTGTCAGGCAAGGTTTGCACTTGGTGACTCTTCCCGTTATCATAACTTACAGGAAATATTAAGACCTTAACTTGTGACTTGATGGGAATTACAGTTCAAGTAAAGTATTAATAAAAAAAAAAACTGTGGACTGTCTGTTTATACTGTCTAGACCAAATTATTAGATGGCTTACTTTACACCACAATACCTATATGAATAACTATATCATATTATACCATGGACTCCAGACCAAGCCGGGAGAGTTGGTCCCAGTTTAACTCAGTTAAGAGACTTTATAACTTATTACTCAATCGGTTATTTCAGTTAACTATAGATGACTAATGTTCCGCCTCTCTCCCGGTCAATCCATCTTTTAAACAACGGGAAAAAAAGACTATAAATAACTTAATTACAAATTACAAAAATATAACTCACAACAACCTGGTATCTCCTTCCACCTATTCCCTCTTCTGCCGAACTGCCCCAATCCCTGGAGCAGCTCCACTTCCAGAACGGAACCCGTCACAACCAACCTTAGCATTTTTAGACCACAGGGAAGTCCGCCCAAGCACACCCCCCATGTTGCAAACCGTCCATCTAGGCTTCCGGAAGGGCCTCATCCACCATTTGCAAAAGAAGTGGAGCTTCCCCTAAGAGTCTCGAAACACAGGACTAGCCAGATATCCCTCCAGGAAGGAGCCAGCCAAGGGGTGGCTCTGTAGGGAAACCACCAAAACCATCAGATTAAGTGGCCCTTTAAGTCAATGTAATGACAAGGGAAAAACCAGGGCTAGGTATCCTTCCACAGACAGCTGTTTCAGGGTGTTGCCCCTCATCAGTGTGGAACAGGATTCTGGCTAGGTGGGAGCAATGCCTAGTAAAGCCAAGAGAAACAGCCTTGTTTTTTCCCTTGTCATTACATTGACTTATAGGGCCACTTAATATGGTGGTTTTTGTGGTTTCCCTACAGGAGCTACTCCTTGGCTGGGTCCCTCCCGGAGGGATATCTAGCTAGCCCTGTGTGTTGAGGCTCTTAGGTGAGGCTCCACGGGACTCTTCTTTTGCATATTCATGTTTCCCAGGGAGCAATGCACCTAGGATTTCACTGCATTGAGCGCTTTAACCGGCAGCCGGCAGTGTTATTGCTTGGCTGGTCTCCCTGAGATCAGCGATCTGTTTCTCTCATCCACCATTTGTCATGGTCAATTGAGGTCCCCCATCCACTTTTATTCCATATCATCCCTTCACACCTCAGGTTGTGTGGTTGTGTTTCATAAACAAAACAAAAAAAAAACTTGGTGACTCTTTATGTTATCATAACTTACAGGAAATATTAAGACCTTGATAGGAATTACAGTTCAAGTAAAGTATTAATATAAAAAACATCTGTGGACTGTCTGTTCATACTGCCTAGACCATGACCATAGATGGCTTACTTTACACCAGAATCTTAGGAATCTTAGAAAGAACTGACACATTTAGGTCACCCTCTTTCAATGAAACCACTCCCATTTTTCAGTACAGCCCCCATTAGGGTGTGTAGTAACATGGAGGGGGCACATTGTTTTGGACGACATCATGACAGACATTGTTGATGAGAGCAGCAGCATGGCAGTCACATCTTCAGGAACATAACCTCTAAGACGAGTTATCTAACTATTACCTTGAAATAGTCTATGGAGGCAATATTTATCACCAGGGGCGTAGCTAATGTCTCTTGGGCCCTGGTGCAAGAGGTCAACTTGGGGCCCCCTACCCATCCTCCAACCACAAGAAGCTATTGATATATTTGTGCAGCTTGCTGGCATAACAGACACATTGTGATTAGGTAACAGGGGGGCTCCCTGTGTTCTGCCCCTCTGTTTCCCTATTACAACGTGCTTGTCATGGCAGCCAGAAGCCTAGTAAAGGCTTCCAGACCTGCCACAAGTTAGCTATAAAGGTTCTGCAGGGCTGCCACATCCGGATATCCCCATTGCCCCCCAATAGTAGTTGCAATTTCGCATATTGATATCAATAGGATATAGGATATCAATATGTGACCAGGGTGCCAAAACCCACTGACCAGACTTTATAAAGTTATTACAGCACAGATTTATCCAGTAACTCACAGGAGGCGTCTTCTTTGGTCACGTTTTTGCTGATCAGAGTTCTTCACCATCTTGCCTGGCCATCATGAAGATTTCTCCTGGTGATTTCTTGTCTCTGCCAGACAAACATTTCAGGCTCCTCGCTCCAGCATCATCCTCATCTATATATAATCTCTCAATTTGTATTGGCTCACACAGTAACAGAAACCCCTCTGTTCCCCCATATAAGCCATTATGGTGAATATATTATATGCCTCCAAATAGTAGACAAGCCCCCCTCTATGCTTTCATATAGTATTAGGCCTCTCTGTGCTTCCATATAGCGCAGCTCTTCTCTGTGCCCCCATTTAATATAGGCCATCCCAAGATAGCATTAAGGCCTCTCCGTGCATCCATATAGCTGTGACCCATTCATTTAGAAGCCTCTTTGTTCCCCAAATAGTAGGTAGATCCCCTCTGTGCATTAGCCTATAGCTAGTCCCCCTGGTAGGTACCTCCTCCTCCCAACAAACTGTATCCTCCATGAAGGCAACCCCTCCCATAGGCAACCCCTTTTGTAATATATATACTGTATATATATATACATATATATATATATGTTAAAAAAACCAAAAATATACTCACCAGGCTCCTTAGTCCCCATGCGCTCCTTCTTCCTCAAAAAGACAAAAACATAATATATAGTAACACAGACACATCTATCTATCATACACACACATTTACATACCTCCCAACCGTCCCGGATCCAGCGGGACAGTCCCGATTTGGGGGTGATGTCCTGCTGTCCCGAAACGGCCCCCCTGTGTCCCGTAGGCGTCACTGAAGCCATCTGACAGTGTGAGCGGCTCCTGCGGCTGCTGACAGTGTCAGGTGGCTTCAGGGACACTGTTTGCATAAGCAGGGAGCTTCTGGAGCAGACAGACAGATACACAGGTCAGCTGCTGCCCCGGAAGCTCTCTGCTCCAGCCCCGCGCGGTACCTGCATTCCTCTTCTCTCCTCTTATCTCCTGTCTGCTGCCGCGGCTGCTGGTGACATCACAGGTCAGGGACAGGTCGGAGAGAAGAGGAAAGCAGATACCGAGGGGCTGGAGCTGTGAGCTGCGGGGGCAGGGGGCTGTGTGTCAGGCTGCCTGCTCCTCTCCTACTTTGTCCCTGATCTGTGACCAGCTGGGAGAGGACAAAGAGCCAGCTGGGATCTGACTAGGTGAGTATATGTTGTTTTTATTATTTTCTGTCAGAGATGGGTCTTCAGTGGGATTAACTGGGGAGGGGGGATTACTACAATAGGATTAACTGGAGGAGGGGGGGTTACTACAATAGGATTAAAGGGGTATTCCCCCCAAGAGCTAAAAAATTGAAAAGCTCCCAAACCTATCTAGTCGTCTCCCTTCTTTCTAGCTGCTGCCGTTCCTGAGTTACGACTTTTTCTAAAACATGGTCTATATCCAAGATAGGAAACTACATTTTCCATCATGCAATGCTTCTGCCTGATGATGGTGAAGTAGCAGAGCTAGTCGCGGGCGATTGAGGGGGGCAGAGCTAGTCGCGAGCGATTAAGGGGGCGGAGCTAGTCGCGGGCGATTGAGGGGGCGGAGCTAGTCGCGGGCGATTGCAGGGGGCGGAGCTAGTCGCGGGCGATCCGGGGGCGGAGCTTGCCGCGGGGGGGGGTGCCACGGGTGAGTGCGGAGGCTATGCTGCGGGTGAGTGAGGGATGCCACGGGTGATGGGGGGGCGGTCGGTTGTGGGGCGCAGGGCTGTGTGCTGCGGGTGAGTGCTGGACGGTGGGGAGGCTCTGGACACAGGGGGTGAGCTCTGGGCTGGGGGTGACCTGGTGGCTGCTGTTAGAGAGGGAGAGAGTCACAGCTGCGCTGATCACTGTCTCCCTCTGTAACAGCAGCCACCCCATCAGTGTTCTCACTCACTTCACTGTGCTGGGACTGAGGACACGTGATGCCGACACGGAGGGTGGGGGCCAGGAGCAGGGAGCGTGTCGGTGTGGACTGAGGTCTGATAATTCTCTGCAATCCGTGGGGGTGAGTGCCGCTGGATAACAGAAAAACTGTGCAGAATCCGTAATAACTTTATATTGGAAAGATGGAAAGCTATGGGTGGGCAACGTATTAATGCAAAAATAATTTTGGGGGGGAATACCCCTTTAACTGGGGAGGGGGGGTTACTACAATAGGATTAACTGGGGGAGGGGGGTTTCTACAGTGGGATTAACTGGGGGAGGGGAATTACTACAGTGGGATTAACTGGGGGAGGGGAATTACTACAATAGGATTAACTGGGGAGGGGGATTACTACAATAGGATTAACTGGGGAGGGGGGGGGGGTTACTACAATAGGATTAACTGGGGAGTTGGTTTCTACAGTGGGGTTAACTGGGGGAGGGGGATTACTACAATAGGATTAACTGGGGAGGGGGGATAACTACAGTGTGTCCTGGGGGAGGTTACTACAGTGTGTCCTAGGGGGAGGGGGGGGTTACTACAGTGTGTCCTAGGGGGAGGGGGGGTTACTACAGTGTGTCCTAGGGGGAGGGGAGGTAACTACAGTGTGTTCTAGCGGGAGGGGGGGGTTACTACATTTGGACCTTTGGGGAGATGGGGGTTACTACAATGGGATATGGGGCACAGAGAGTTACTGTGAAGCAGTTGAGGATTATACTGGGAACAGAAGCCTAAAATGTTTGTCTCGCAGATGGCCGGAGAGGTTTTCAAGATGGCCGTGCATGATGGCAAAGAACCACAAAAGTTATCAACAAGAGAAGACGTCCCCTGTGAGTCACTGAATAACTGCACTATAATCACCTATAAGGTCTGCAGCTGTACAGCCTCATCTACTGTTATATAGTCAGTGCTGAGGGAGAGGACTGCTCTGTGTATAGTGGATGTTATGCAGTAATAGTATAAGGGGGGGATAAGTCACTATGCGGTGAAGATCTGGTGGTAAAATTTGTTTCCTATATAATGGTAATAGGCAATGGGGGCGTGGCCATAGGGGCGTGGCACATTGCTGTGACTGTCCCTCTTTCCTCTGAGCAAAAGTTGGGAGGTATGCATTTATAACATACAGTTCACAGGCATACACATATGACACATGCACAGTATTCACATGACACACACCTTACACATGTATACATACCTTTCCTAAAGAGCAGTGTGCAGGGAGGGGGTCTGTAGATGTGGTGGCAGGCAGGGAGCTGCATTGGAGCTGCTCACATCCCCATCCCCTCTGTCCCGACCAGGAAACAGAGGAGGCTTGTCAGAGTCTTGTCCATGTGCTGCAAACACCAGAGCTTCTCTCAGGTGAGGGGAGGGGGATTTTTAAGGTAGAACAGGCAGCCTGAACTTTGGTCAGAAGCAAATGTTAACCATTAATTGCCTGTTCCACCTTAAAAAGAAATCTCCCATCCCCCTAACCTCTGAGAAGCTTCCAGTGATGCAGCACATTGTCCGGACCCTGGGCAATTGCTCTCTGTTAATATTCCCCAGCTAGCTCCCCTTCAGTAGTTGGGCCCCCCACCCGGCCATGACTCATGAGGCACAGCAGAGGCAACAGCATCCCCCCCTTTTGGACTTACAGACAAATACACTCACCTGATCCCGTTCACCAGTGTGGGCTGTGATCCTTCTTCCTGTTCTATCAGGGTCGGCAGGTCAGTGGTGCTCCGGGGAGTTGCTGGAGAGGCTGGGAGGAGATATATCCATGATTCGGGGACAGCTTATCTTGTGAGTAGGAGCGCAGCACTATCACTGATTGATGGGGCCCTGCAGCTCCTCCCAGTCGGCTGCGTCCCATCAATCAGTGATGCAGTGCTGCGCTCCTAAACAGTGTCAGTGTGTGACACTGGGAGACTGCAGACCGACACTGAGTGGCAAGGGGGGCCTGCCCGGGCCCCCCTCACTGGCGGGTCAGGTCGCAACTGCGACCTTTGCGACCGCTATAGCTACGCCACTGTTTATCACTATAGACAAAGTAATTCCCCTTAATAGAAAATTTTGATTCAAACATCTTTCTTAACCCCTTCCTGTCCTGGCAAATTTACATTTTTCAGCAAAGATCCATAATGACTTACAGTTTATAAGGACTTATTTTTTGAAGCACAAGTCACGCTTTCATTGCCACCCAATTTTGTAGGGCAATAACAGTTTGTCGCACACTGTATAGTTAAAATTGACATTTTTTCTTTATTCTGTGGGTCATTTTGATTATTACAATACAAAAAAAAAAAAAAAACCTCTGTTTTACAGCTCTTAAAAAACATTACAGGGAAACTATCAACAGGTTCAAACCTATAAACCTGCTGTTATGTACTTGTAGGGGGAGCGATTCAGATTCCAGCGATGATCTTTGTATCTTCCTCCATGGCGCTGTTTTCGGGTATGTAAATTATTCATTAGGTATAGTGGGGGAATTCCCCTGCCCCTCTATGCACCATCCCACCCACCCTCTGAGGTACTACTTTTTATATATATATATATATATATATATATATATATATATATATGTATATACATATATATATATTCCCAGGTCTTGCATAGTAAGAGCACCTGTACTGCACCAGGCTAGTGTTACTGCACAATTACACAAAACAAGGCTATGCGTTTTAAAAAATTACATAATTTTATTGACACGATTAAAAAATCTCATGACATGTAATGGTGTAAAAAGGATCCAGTAAAGACAAACAGAAACCACAGTATTACGGTCAAGTAATCACACAGTCAAGTATGGGCAAGCGTCTACAGGGCATAAATATCAGCACATGCAGTGTATCCACATGGCCTAAGGGCTGCTAAACGCAGACTTGCATAACCTGAAGATGTCTATCTAAGATGGAAAGTATAAATATCCCTTACCCATAGTGGAGTCTAGCATCTGTAACCCCAGACTGCACAAGCACAAGATCGGTGCCGAGGACAGAGAGATCGCTACATATATGAATATGCATAAGTAGGGGGCATAATAAGAGCCAACGAGCGGGCGGGACAGTGCACAGAGGGGCCTAAAGCTAAATCCTTTTCTATATTTCTGACACTTTTAGGAATATCAACCCCATTGTACACTTTTTTTTCGTTATCAGCAAACAGACAAACCTTACCTACCAAACCTTCTCCTATGTCACTTACAAACATATAAAAAAAAAAAAAAAAAGCAGGACCCAGAACAGACCCTTGTGGAACACCATTGGTAACCAGTCTCTGCTCAGAAGATCCACCATTAACAACAATCCTCTGATAGCTATGGAGCAGCCAACCACAAATCCGGTGAACTATCCAGGGATTAAAGGAGTATTACGGTGATTTTCTTTTTACGCTTAATTAACACACATTACGAAGTTATATACTGTAACTTTGTAATGTGTGTCAATAAGCTTTATACTATACGAGGGCATAGAGAAGATTTAACGGTTATATAGGAGCACAAAGTGGACCTAATGGTAAATGGGGGCACAGAGGAAACTTATACTATACGCGCTAGAGCAAGGAATCTAAAATGTTGCTCTGGCAGATTCTGCAGAGAAACGTCGTAGCTCAGACTGGATGGAAAAGATAAAGAAAAGTGAGCAATTTCAATTATCAACTGTGGATCACTGGATGTGAGTGCACTGTTATTACTTGTAGTGTCAGCAGAGGATGTGTAGTAGCACTAGTATATACCATTGATTATTACTAAGATATTTAAATTGTTGCAATGAGTGTGTGATCTCTGTTAGGGGAATGTCACTTGTGGTTATCCCTTCACTAGTTAAAATGTTGCAATTTGTAACTTCCTGAAATTTGGGTCTCGAGGTGAACGAATATATCTTAGCAGGAGATTGAGTGTAGGAGGGATCAGAAAAAGTTCATATATTGTCTTCATGCCTAAATACCCCGCACCCCTTCAAAAAAAAGAACTGATTTTTTCTGCAGCGACAAATTGCAGAATTCATTTGGGGTAGCTTCAGTGGCATATTAAGACTACCTTGCAGGCCCGGACTGGTAATCTGGCAAGCCGGGCAAATGCCCGCTGGGCTGGCCGGATTACCAGTCCTTGGGCCGCCCGGGGCTGCATAATAAAAAAAAAACATTATTAAAAAAAACTAAAAAAAAAAAAATGCTGCGGCTTGCTTCCCTCTGTCCGCCCGTCAAAATCATTACATGCCGGCGCGTGGACGGGCTGCTCGCATCCTCCAGCTATCGAAATAGCCCGAGGAGCGAGAGCGCTCAGCAGCGCCCTCTGTCCCCGCCCCATTAGTAGGACGTATACGCGCGCTCCCTCCCAGCCGCAAATGGAGGTCCCCGGAGGAGGCTGCAGATACTGAAGCATTGGGTGATAGTGTCGCTGCGGGTGCTGGAGCTGTACAGCAGCGACACTGTCACCCGATGCTTCAGTATCTGCAGGGACCTCCATGGAGGTAATATTCAGCACGGTATGGGGGCGGGTCCGCTGCGGGAGTATGTGCGGGTGGGCGGGAGGAGAACGCAAGTGCCGGCGTGTGCGCCCGGGCAGAGGGGTCACACCAGGTATGTTCCCTCCTGCCCCAGTCTGCTCCATGCCCCCTCCCCCCCGATCTGCTTCATGCTTGTCCCCCCCCAGTGTGCCCCATGCCTCCCCCCCTTTAGTGTGCCCCATGCTCTTCCCCCCTCAGTGTGCCCCATGCTCTTCCCCCCTCAGTGTGCCCCATGCTCTTCCCCCCCAGTGTGCCCCATGCTCTCCCCCCCCCCCCCCAGTGTGCCCCATGCTCCTAGCTATGTCCCTGACCCTCATCTGTTCCTGTACTACTACTACACCCCTCATCTATACCTGTACTACTGCTACTACACCCCTCATCTATGCCTGTACTACTACTACACCCCTCATCTATACCTGTACTACTACTACTGCACCCCTCATCTTTACCTGTACTACTACTACTACACCCCTCATCTATGCCTGTACTACTACTACACCCCTCATCTATACCTGTACTACTACTATACCCCTCATCTTTACCTGTACTACTACTACTACACCCCTCATCTATACCTGTACTACTACTGCACCCCTCATCTATACCTGTACTACTACTACTCCCCTCATCTATACCTGTACTACTACTACACCCCTCATCTATACCTGTACTACTACTACACCCCTCATCTATACCTGTACTACTACTACACCCCTCATCTATACCTGTACTACTACTACTACACCACTCATCTATACCTGTACTACTACTACTACACCCCTCATCTATACCTGTACTACTACACCCCTCATCTATACCTGTACTACTACTACTACACCACTCATCTATACCTGTACTACTACTACTACACCCCTCATCTATACCTGTACTACTACTACTACACCCCTCATCTATACCTGTACTACTACTACACCCCTCATCTATACCTGTACTACTACTACTACACCACTCATCTATACCTGTACTACTACTACTACACCCCTCATCTATACCTGTACTACTACTACACCCCTCATCTATACCTGTACTACTACTGCACCCCTCATCTATACCTGTACTACTACTACTACACCCCTCATCTATACCTGTACTACTACTACTACACCCCTCATGTATACCTGTACTACTACTACACCCCTCATCTATACCTGTACTACTACTACACCCCTCATCTGTACCTGTACTACTACTACTACACCCCTCATCTATACCTGTACTACTACATCCCTCATCTATACCTGTACTACTACACCCCTCATCTATACCTGTACTACTACTACTACTACTACACCCCTCATCTATACCTGTACTACTACTACTACTACACCCCTCATCTATACCTGTACTACTACTACTACACCACTCATCTATACCTGTACTACTACTACTACACCCCTCATCTATACCTGTACTACTACTACACCCCTCATCTATACCTGTACTACTACTACACCCCTCATCTATACCTGTACTACTACTACTACTACTACACCCCTCATCTATACCTGTACTACTACTACTACACCCCTCATCTATACCTGTACTACTGCACCCCTAATCTATACAACTACTAATACACCCCTCATCTATACCTGTACTACTACTACACCCCTCATCTATACCTGTACTACTACTACTACTACACCCCTCATCTATACCTGTACTACTACTGCACCCCTCATTTATACCTGTACTACTACTACTACACCCCTCATCTATACCTGTACTACTACTACACCCCTCATCTATACCTGTACTACTACTACCCCCCTCATCTATACATGTACTACTACTGCACCCCTCATCTATACCTGTACTACTACTGCACCCCTCATCTATACCTGTACTACTACTACACCCCTCATCTATACCTGTACTACTACTGCACCCCTCATCTATACCTGTACTACTACTACTACACCCCTCATCTATTCCTGTACTACTACTACACCCCTCATCTTTACCTGTACTATTACTACTGCACCCCTCATCTATTCCTGTACTACTACTACACCCCTCATCTATTCCTGTACTACTACTACACCCCTCATCTTTACCTGTACTACTACTACATCCCTCATCTATAGCTGTACTACTACTACACCCCTCATCTATTCCTGTACTACTACTGCACCCCTCATCTTTACCTGTACTACTACTACTGCACCCCTCATCTATACCTGTACTACTGCACCCCTAATCTATACAACTACTAATACAGCCCTTCATCTATACCTCTACTACCACACCCCTTATCCACTATGCCTCCACTACTACACCCCTTATCCACTATGCCTCCACTACTACACCCCTTATCCACTATGCCTCCACTACTACACCCCTCATCCACTATGCCTCCACTACTACACCCCTTATCCACTATGCCTCCACTACTATACCCCTTATCCACTATGCCTCCACTACTACAACACCCCTTATCCACTATGCCTCCACTACTATACCCCTTATCCACTGTGCCTCCACTACTATACCCCTTATCCACTATACCTCACTACTACACCCCTTATCCACTATAGCTCCACTACTACACCCTTTATCCACTATACCTCCACTACTATACCCCTTATCCACTATACCTCCACTACTATACCCCTTATCCACTATGCCTCCACTACTATACCCCGTATCCACTATGCCTCCACTACTATACCCCTTATCCACTATACCTCCACTACTATACCCCTTATCCACTATGCCTCCACTACTATACCCCTTATCCACTATGCCTCCACTACTATACTCTACCTAGATGGAGGCACAAAGAAGATCTCCTATACTATATGGGGGCACAGAGTGGCACATATTTGGGAAAACTACTTTTATGGGGCACAGAGGGGGCTTGTATACTACATGGGGGCACAGGGTGAGCTTTGTTAAACTGGGAATTAATACAGTTGTCTCAAACGTCATTGAAATAGTATCTGTCGCTGCAGTAAGATCCCCATTGCATTGCCTCAACACAAAAGGAGGCGAACCGTGTGTGTGTCTGGATTCGTAGGCCAAATCTTCCCACAGGCGCAATGACATCATATCACTGCGCCTGCTGGAGGGAGCAGACGGCCTGGCAGGTGATGAGCGCGGCCCCGGGGGCTGTTGGCGGGCGGCACTATCAGCGGACACACACACTTTGCCTCCTTTTGTGTTGAGGCAATGCAGGGCGACTTTTACTATGGGGGTAATGCAGAGTGTCCCACTATCCTGTGCTACTGTCCCCATATACTGTTCCCCTCTGCTCATATACTGTGTGGGTGATATACAGTATATGTGGGCTGGTGGGGTTTGTTTGCCAGGGCTGCTTTTCAGCCCCAGTCCGGCCCTGCTACCTTGGGCCCCGGGCTATTCACAAACCTTGTGACCAGACCTCTAAAGCCCCTATTCCACGGCTCTCAGCGCTCGTTTGCTCCTCGTTCCCCGCTTGCTGCCGCCGCTATTCGGCACGGCTGCAGCAAGCAAGTGAGTGTGGGAGGGGGCGGCGGGGAGTTGCGGGGGGGCTGCCCGGGTGATTGCTGATCGTCCGGGCAGCCCATAGGATACAACAGCATCTGCTGCCGATGCTCCTATTCAACGAAGCGACGGCAGCAGATCGCTGCTATATCAGTCGCTTGTTTTTCAACATGGAATAGGGCCTTAACTCTGCTGTGATCATTATTCACATATGTTACCAAATACTAGTGTACAAGGAACATTATCCCATACATCATACTGACTACAGTTGTGCTCAAACGTTTACATACCCCAGCAGAGAATATGAATAACATGGTTCATGGTTTGGTGAAGCCATTTATTGTCAAACTATTGTGTTTTCTCTTTTTAAGTCATAATGACAACCAAAAACATCCAAAGGATCCTGATCAAAGGTTTACATACCCCGGTTCTTAATACCGTGTATTGTGCCCTCTAACATCAATGACAGCTTGAAGTCTTTTGTGGTAGTTGTGAATGAAGCTGTTTACTTTCTTAGATGGTAAAGTTGTCCATTCTTCTTGGCAAAAAGCCTCCAGTTCCTGAAATTTTCTGGGCTGCCTTGCATGAACTGCGTGCTTGAGATTTCCCCAGAGTGTCTCAATGATATTGAGGTCAAGAGACTCATATGGCCACTCTAGAACCTTCACTTTGTTCTGCTGTAGCCAATGACAGGTCTATTTTGCCCTATGTTTTGGATTGTTGTCATGTTGCAATGTCCAAGTGCACCCCATGCGCTGGCTTCCTGAGCCTTCTTTAGCTCACACATATCCAAAAATCAGCGATCCACCTCAGTGCTTTATAGTAGGAATGGTGTTCCTTTCATCATAGGCCTTGTTGAAACCTCTCCAAATGTAACATTTATGGTTGTGGCCAAAAAGTTCGATTTCACTCCAAATGACCTAGTTCCAATGTCCCCCTGCAGTGTCTCCAGGTCCTCACTGAGCTCTGCTGCCACCACTTCCTGTATAATATCGTCTAGGCGGTGAAAGCCCGCTTAGCCAATCACTGACTATGACTGAGACGGGGCAAGTAATTGGCTTTAAGGGTTGCCAAAAGGGTAACAAAATTTAAATTTAGACATGTGCAAAAAAATACAAATTGATAAATGTGCCCCTAAAACTCTACACAACTGAAATAAATGCACAGTTTCTCTGCAAATCCTTAGTGTTTTGGCCTCTCTTATGAGGCCAACATAATGGATGGGTACAGACAGTTTGTGTGCTAAGAGCCTCAGTGTTACATATATAATAATTATAACAGTAATGCAATTCAAAATGATTCATATATTCAACATTTACCTATATCTTAGCACTTGCAATTTCAGATCTTTGCCATATTACTGAGATAAAGTTGTTACCTAACTACTGACTGCTATACAGATTGTAGACTTAGGTTAAAATAAGGGTAAGGCATGAAAAACTCTTGTGAAGTTCTCCACACATTTTAGTCAATGGTTGACCATACCCAAAAACTCTGAGACCATACCAAGGGTTAAGCCCCTTTTACACGGGGCGACATAGAGGAGCAAACGAGCGCTGTCAGGGCTAGTTTGTTCCTTGTTCCCCACTCGCTGCCACCACTATTACACACAGCAGCAGCAGTAGTGGATTATAATAGGTCCCTTTTGGGGGGTAGTCCGGGGCCCTGAGCTCCTGGGGGGCCCGTTGCCACCCAAAAAGACTGATACATTTAGTGGTGAAATATCTCCTGGCTACAGTTCTACCATGATTTTCAAAAAATTGTGGCTTAACTACAGCAATTTTGCACAGTTCAGGGCATCATGACATTTTCTATTCTGTACTATAAACACCACGCTAGCGCTTGGTAAACAACCCGGGGATTATGGTAAAGTTTATCCGCCCCTGAGCAGCAGCGAGCAGGTAAGTGCAGGGGAGGCCGCGGGGAGCTGCAGGGGGGCTGCCTGGGTGATCACTAGCTCGTCCGGGCAGCACATAGGGGGTAGCAGCAGTCTGCTGCTGTTCCTATTCCATGGAGCATCGGCAGCAGATCGCTGCTATCATAGTGGTTTGTCTTTAACATGTTAAAAGACAATCAACAGCAACAATCAGCCGACATCGTTCATGTCCGCTGATCGTTGCCTTCTATTACCCGGCCGATAATCGTTACGTGTAATAGGACCTTTAGGCATAGTTCATGTGTTTTGGGAGATTGGGAGAAATAATGAAGGAATAGTGCAGACTTTCAATAAGCTTCTAGCTCGTGGGTGCATGACTCCAGGTAACGACCCAAGGTACTATCAGTAAGTCAATGAAGATGACGAAGAGATGTCACTCTAATATGAAGTAAAGGTGAGGGTTTATTCACCCAACATGTGTGGCGACGTTTCGAGAAAGACTCTAGAGCAGAGTCGAAACGTCGCCACACGTGTTGGGTGAATAAACTCTCACCTTTACTTCATATTGGAGTGCCGTCTCTTCTTCATCTTCAGGGAGATTGGGAGAAATAGGTCCCACAGCCTACAGGCTTCATTTAGTAAAGCAAATGCTGGTTCATAATTGTTCAGTTCTTAGTCTGGGCATAGAGCCTAAAGATAAGCCGACACTTCCTGTTCTGTAGCGGGAACTTTTCAGCAGTCTCATCATCATTAGTATCACATGCATGATTTGAATAAAAAATAACACTAGTATATAGATAATATGGCCATTTACAATATCCCTTAATAGGAACCCAACACAACCACTCCCCAATGTTTCCTAGGTTGTGCAAAATAGATAAAAATCTAAGCATTCCATTGTCAAGAACTGTGATTGTTGTAGACTCCGCACTTCTGAGGATTTCCTAAACAAACACATTATACGCCTTTTTCTCTTTTATTGGAGCATTGAAATCCCAGACATTATGTGCTGTCACTTTTTACATGACTTATCCATGAATAATCTATGCTTATGCCTCCAAGTAACTATGACATGGCTCGTTTTGATGACACCAGAAAAAAAAGAGAACAAAAAAAGAACAAAAAAAAAGACAATGTGCTGAGGAATCTGAATCCTTATCTGTTTTTCTACAGTATATCATCACTAACAACTCAGCATTTAATAAGAAAGTGACTCCTACTCACTGGAACACACATACGATGGGGGCCCTGCTCTGTATATAGGTGTACGGCAGCTTAGACAACCCAACAGTTCCCAACAAACATTGGTGGTAGCAGAGGGGGCCGTGTCTCCCCTTACTGCTGTCACTCAAGTTTATGAAGAAAGAAGTATACATTCATTTGATTGAAGTTATATTACAGATTAACCTCCTAGATGCTGCAATCAATAATGACTGCGAGATTTTGGCGGTTATTTTACAGGTGCGCCACACCCCCTTCAGACCTCTGCCCAGCACCCCATGACACAGTCACAGCCAGGGCCCTTCTGAAGGCCTCTTGGACTTCCATGCTAGATCTTACCTGTTATAAAAAAAAAAAGTCTTACCTGTTCTGCTTACTGGCACTCCACTTCTTCCTTCAGGCCGTCTCGGAAGTTGGGGGGGTTAGGTGCATGCTGTAAGCGTTGTGTGCAGGTGACATTATGTGATGTCTGCACATGATGTCCAATAGTTCTCTTATATTAATGCAACATTGAGAAGCTATTGGACATGCACATGCAGGTAGAGGTTTGCGACATGCACCCCCCCCCCCCCCCAACAAACTTTGACGATATACTGGCCTTGTCCCCAGGGAAACCATTTATCCTCCCCTCTATCTCTTTTCCTTCTCCACTCTCTTCTCCTGTCATCCCCCCTTCTCTTCCTCATTTTTTATTCACACTTCAGTCGTTCTACGCACAGTCATATTGTAACCCCCTTTTCATCTAAGGAGTTCTCAGCACCCTTCTTAAGCTTATATTCTGAACATTTCATATCTTACCATGTAAAGGGTTTCTTGGTGGTTACTCCCCTCAAAAGTGCATGTTATTGTTGGTGGACATTGCTGTATGGGTGGGGCTTCACAGCTGCGGTGCCCCATATCCCTGTCTGTCCCTTTGTTATGGCCGGAAGCCTAAGCCTCTAGGTCAGCCCATTTAAATGACGTCACTGAGGTGGCGGGGATTAGGTACATATAATATATGTCATGTCATGGAGGGGTGGGGCATATGGTGCTGATGTAGGCAGGGATATGGGGCACCACTGCTGTGAAGCCCCAACTATATGGCACTGTCCACCAACAATAATGTACTTTTGAGGGGAGAGACCACCAAGAAATCCTTTATATGGTAGGATATGAAGTGTCTAGAATATAAGCTTAAGAAGGGTGCTGAGAACTTACATGGAAAGGGGTGACAATATCACTTTAAAGGGAACCTGTCACGCGGTGTGCCAGGGCAGAGCCTGCCCGACCGCCCCGTGGAGCCCTGGATACTTTCTCTTTCCTGGAAGTCCCGCTCCTGGACCCGATCATCTCTGGTAACTAGCATACAGCGCCCGATCAGCTTCCGACGGCGCTATCTCCGTACAGGGTCCAGGAGCGGGACTTCCAGGAAAGAGTAAGTATCCAGGGCTCCACGGGGGGTCGGGCGGGCTATGCCCCGGCACACCGTGTGACAGGTTCCCTTTAAGTTCTTGTATTCCAAATTGTTTAGTTAGTTACAGTTTGGATGTCCTGAAGGCTGGAAGCCAGTTCTGGGTTCTTTCCAATATAAAATGCTATCATTATACAGCATAATTTGTATTTGTATATAAAGCATCTTTCATTTCTATAAGCAAAAGGGTTAGTTTCTATTAATGGGATCACTTACCTCTTACCTGGCCCTAAAAATTATTCCAGCATATTCTGTGTACACTATCCTGCCCATGATTGTTTTTCTTGTATTATATGCCAGTCCCTATTGTGCCCTGTATAAGCTGTACATTAATAATAAAACTGATTTACAAGAATAATATTTCTATTCTATTTTGCCTGTTTCCTCATGTATTTGGGCCATGAAGAGGTGAATAGCCAAAAGTAAAAGGAAGCAGGTACCACAAAGTATATACCAATAGTATAAGCTGAGTACTTGCCGAGAGTAAAGAGCAGAGGGTACTGAGGGGCAACGTTATCCCCGGCATATGACCCACCTAGCTGTGATATATGAATTATTAAAATGTTATTACTTGTGGAACCATCAGTCACATCAGGAACTTTTCAGAATAATTGTGCTTTAAAAAATATAAAAATCACTTTACTTCCCCTCTAAATATTCTTTAGTAACATAGAAACCAGATATTACTAGAAAGATTTCCAACAAGCTGAAACCTGTAAATAAAGCTCCACCCTGACTGCAGGTATTACTCAGAATAGTGCATTACTGGTAAACACACCCTTTAAGAACATGTTGAATCCAATAAGGTTAAATACATATATATGCTTTCCAGTAATTCCAGTAAGAGAAGGTTCCTTGAAATCCTACTGGCCTGGGTTCACATGCTAAGTTTCTGCTTCACTACTTTATGGCATCTTTCCTAAATAACTAGTTACTGTACATAGTTGTAAAAATAGCAAAGAGTTCATCAAGTCCAACCTACCACCCTACAGAGTTGATATAAGGGAACCCAAAAAATACCTCTTATAAGGTAGATGCCAATTGATGCCACACCAAAAATTCTACCCCGATCCCAATCTTGGCAGAATACATTACTTGATCAACATCCTGCCTCCAAAAATAAAGTAACTATACAGTAGCTTGTAATTATATTTTTAAAATAGGCATCCAGGCCCCCCTTAAAGGGGAAATCTGGGGGGGGGGGGCTTTTTTCCCTATGGCCGGGAGGAGGTGGATGAGGGCAATGACGTTCCTTTACCTCCCTGTTTCCAGCGCCGTGTCCTGGATCGCGCCACTCCAGTCTGCACTGCCCGTCCGCTTCCTGGTCTCTGACGCAGGCTTCAGACGGGACGTTTCAAGTCTGCTCGGCCTCTGTCACTGACTGGCTGAGCGGACTTAAAGCGTCACGTTTCAAGCCCCTGCAGAGACCAGGAAGCGGCCGAGCAGCGCCGGCTGGAGCGGTGCAATCCGGGACACAGCGCTGGAACCGGGGAGGTAAGGGGACATCATTGCCCTCATCCACCTCCTCCTCGGCCATAGGCAAAAAAGCCCCCCAGCCCCGTGTACCCCTTTAAACTTCACTGCTCATACAGTAAAGAATCCCTATCTGTGATGATTAGAGATGAGAGAAACTACAGTAAGTTCTGTTTAGCAAAACCCAGACAACTTGGGTATTGACTCCTGGTGGCTGGAGAAGATGGATGCAGCCCTAGGGCTGTCTGGAAAAAATGGATACAGCCTATGGACCCTATTACACAAAGCAATAATCAGGCATCGGCATCTGATGATTGCCCAAACACCTGACACCTTACCTCTCCCTGCTCCCAGTCTTCTCTCCTGTGCTCCGCAGCTTCCCGATCCTGGCGACAGCAGCATCTGAGCATTTAAAGGGGTAGTGCGGCGGTAAAGAATTATTGACAGAATAACACACATTACAAAGTTATACAACTTTGTAATGTATGTTATGTCTGTGAATGGCCCCCTTCCCCGTGTCCCACCACCTCCCAGCACAGTTTGGCTCAGCCAATCGCGGCTGAGTAGCTGATGACGTGGCCGCGTCATCGGCTGCTCAGCCGCGATTGGCTGAGCACAGTTATGCGCTGAGCCGATGACGCGGCAGAGGGTGGCCGGCACTCAGGACGGTCGGAGGGATTCGGCCCGTCCGTCCGAAGACGACATCGCAGACTGAAGATCGGAGACGAGTTGGCACATGACAGGTATGTATAGCGCACCACACTTCCGGGTACACGGGTGGGGGTGGTGGGACACGGGGAAGGGGGCCATTCACAGACATAACATACATTACAAAGTTGTTTAACTTTGTAATGTGTGTTATTCTGTCAATAATTATTTACCGCCACACTACCCCTTTAAGTGTCAGCTGACAGGCTGCTCAGCCAATCAAAGACCACGGTGGTTGACAAGACCCTCAGACGCTGCTGCTGCTGGGAGAGAAGACCGGGAGCAAGGAGAGGTAAGGTGTCAGGTGTTTATTCAAGGGCTGCATGAACATCGCTTACGATGTCCATGCAGCCCTTGCTGCCTGATTATCGGGCCTTCTAATAGGTCCAGTAAACAAAATAAACTAAAATGATCATAGTCAGCCTGTGTAATAGTACCCTAAGGTTGTATGATCCAATTTAAGCAATATTTAATTTTGATTGTTCACTCATTACAGTTTTATTGCAGTAGTGTTGCCCTACTGTGAAAAGGCTGCAGTAGTGCGACAATACAGCAATGAAACTGCAACGTGTGTGAACGCAGCCTAAGAGGTCCCTCACATGGAACTGATCACAAATAGTCTTGCTATTGGGGAAGGGTGCGGGTAGTAAGGAAACTCATTCTATACTGATTACTACATACCTTGGACGTACGATTGCAGTAATGATGTGTTGACAGCAGAATGTTTTGTGGGTTTTTTTTTCCCTTTACATATTGTGCTTTTAGTTATTGGGAAGGTCTTAAAACCAGTAGATTTTACATGGGTTTAGAAGATCTGTAGCTGCCCAGAGGTGCTCACATTTCACATAGCATTATCACTAGAGAACTATAGTTGACAACCAATTCAGAAGGAGAACTAAGCACCATACATCAAATAACACCCAGATAGATCACCATACAAACAGTAAGATAGGAATCAGGTGTATAAAAAAAAACACACAAGATGGGGAATAAATAACTTCTCCTAGATAAATAAAATAAAACAGCATACTAGACAGCACCAAAGACTGTGGCTATGACTTTGTTTTTGAAACTTTCTGCCTTTTTTCCCGAATTTATTTCTGTTTTTAACTCTGTATTTTGCCATCTGGCTTACACAAGAGCGGTTTCCTGTCTGACAGTATGCTACCCCCAGGCTACTGAGACCTTAGCATGTCTAGTTCTTTTTACATCTCTGGGAACATGTAAGTTCCCTTCAGGTAACATGTAAGTGGAAATGTGACACCTATACGCTTTCTCAGCAATGCTCAGTGATGTCTAGGTATTTCACAAAGGTACAATGATGTAATTACTGGAAACGCCCATTGTTCACAATCACTTATAAAGTCTCTCTCCTTCTCGTCTTTGTACAGACTCTGTTAGCTGTTCAAGGAAAACAACTTTCAGAGACCGGGAGACAGTAGACCAAGGCTTCAGCTTATTTAGCTTTAAGGTAAGAGATTGTAAGATTAATAGGAGGTAGGAATATCTTGTATTATTATACATACTGCAGCTCTCTATGGATCTAGTTGTGTCACTCTCCTGCCCATAGACGTAGCAGCATCTATATACATGGCCAGCCTTATGTGCAGGTATGGAAAAAGTAATGGGAACATAGTAGCAGCAAATTAATTCTGTTATTATCTTTCAGATTTTTACAAGAAGATGTCTGGATTTACACGACTAACAGGTAAGCTTGGATCACGCTGTATATGGTACAACACCCAAACCTAAATATTTAATTAAATTAAACCTTTGAGATTGCTTAAAGCAAGCCACTCCATTCAGACTGGGGACTCGGGCCCTTTCTAATGATCATTGGGGTCCTGTGAATATGTAATAAATATACTTAATAGAAAACAACTATGTTTATATTATTAGTTTATGCATGTTGAAGACTATACAGTATATTAGTAAACTAACTCTGATGATTTTAAACCATTTAGTTAATTTATTTTTATCTGATTACAGAATTCTTGGAAATAGGATTCCTACAGGCTGATACACTAAATGTGACAATTAGGAATATGAACAAGGACCCTCTGAATGCTTACCCAGAAGAGTCTATTCTCACTTTCAACTCAGATGTAGAAGGTAGATTTCAGTTGTCTGCTGTTTTTTTCTTTTTTTATGTTTATTTCTTTTTTTGTTTCTTTTTTTTTTATGAACTTTTTCAGGGCTGGGTGATGGGGGATGTAGATTTGGTAAGTGCCCCGGATCCCCATCCTCAAAAGTAAAATTGTTTGTCTGCTTTTGGGGAAAGCTTTTGAGCGCTTGGCTTGGCGCAGTTGTCCTGTATTCTGTGCAAAGAGTTATGAGACATGGTTGTAAGAAAACTTCATTTATTCCAGAAAATGTCATGGGGAATGCAACATGTTTAATTAAAATCTTTAAGAAAATCAAGGGCAGCACGTTTCAGCTCTCTACCTAGCATCTTTGGCAAGTCAGACTTGAAAAAGACGCTAGGTAAAGCGTCAAAATGCAAAGATTAATCATATAATCCTCAAGAGCCTTCAGAAGGTCACTGGCTGCAGTGGGAGCTTCTCGTGACTGCGTCGTAGAATGATATCAAGACATGGAAGGACCAGCACCTATTGAATAACCCAACTAGATCAAGCATCTAGGGGGTAAATTACCGGGATTGAAGCTGTGAGCATCAGCTGTTATTTACAGCCAGCACCAATGTCGGAGGGAATACAGAAGAAAACTGTAACCCATACAAAATGCTGAGCAAGATTTTTTCTGTCTTGCCTTTTTAGACATATGCATCACTGATTATAACCATTTTTTGCACCTGAGTATGGTGGCATGGTTTAAAGGGAACCTGTTAGCTTTTGGACCCGACCTGAGGTGCAAATAGTGTGATGTGGGTGAAGGTGCCCTAGTAATTATGATATCTGGATCAAATTCAGTGCAATCTGTACTTTCTTACAGTAAAGAGGAGTCAGAGAGAAGTTGTGGCTTAGCCTTACTCCCTCCTACTCCCTCTTCTCTTTGTGTAATAAAACCACGCATCCAACGCCTGCGTGGCTGTTGTAAAGGGCCTGACAATTCTGCATCTGAAACCCATATCTGGGAAGAGTGGGACATGCACATTGAGTTTCCCAACTGAGGGGATTGGCTGCAGCTGCTCGGCGTATGTGTGTCGCCCTTCCAGACTATGGGCTTAGAAAGCAAGACACGTGGCCCTTTTCATCAGTGGCGTAAGATAACTTTTTGAAAAACGCCATGCGCACTAAAGGCCTTGCTTGAATTATTATACAAAAACGGGAAGGAAGAGGAAGCCGCAATGAGGTGTGTCACCAGCACTGAGATACAGCTCCTTTTTGACCCTTCTTTACTGTGTGAGAGTACAGATAGCGCGGACTCTCCTCCACAGATTGCTAACACAAAGGTATCACGATAAGAGATGAGCTAACCAGGTTCGGGTTCGAGTCCATCCGAACCTGAACGTTCGGCATTTGATTAGCGGTGGCTGCTAAACTTGGATAAAGCTCTAAGGTTATCTGCAAAACATGGATACAGCCAATGACTATATCCATGTTTTCCACATAGCCTTAGGGCTTTATCCAACTTCAGAAGCCCCCGCTAATCAAATGCCGAACGTTCGGATTCGGATGGCCTCGAGCATGCTCGAGGTTCGCTCATCTCTAATCACGATCATTAGGGAACTGTCATCATCAACACACTGTCAGCTGGTCGGATCGGGTCTGATGGCTAACAGATTCCCTTTAATGTTTCAATAATTTTTATTGAGAAGTTTTTCAAATTTTTTAACAAGTAAAACAGCACAGACACAACATATGCAATGCGTGGGATTGTCCTATATAGGACATCAACATAGTCCAACCATCCAGTTTAATATAAAGAGTATGGCTATTGAAGAGTCCATGCCACAGGAGGTGGAGTGTCTAGCATCTATGTGAAGTAGTATGGAGGGTGGGCCATACTCATTGCAGTCCATGTCATCCCGAGATCATCAATGTCGACGGATGGTTGCAAATGTAATAAGATCATAAAGAAGTAACCATAGGTCGTAAACGTCCGACCAACACAACAAAACAAAACAGGTATGGTAAGTGAATTTTCAAAAATTGGTAGTGGCAGTGGAATCAACATGGAACCGAAATAAAATTTGCACATTCCCGAACGGGTCACGAGGCAAGTGGTATAGGAATAAGAGTGAAGTCTCCAAGCTTTTATTTAGACAGCATATGTATTTAAGAGTGATAGAGATGGTGTTTGCAGCCCTCCCACAGCAACCATGTGTATTTAAGGGTTTCACAGTGTGTCTAGAAAAAGATATAAGTCATTCTAAAGCATGGCAATGTCGTGTGTCTGCGATCACCTCACCTATGGATGGAGTGGCAGGGTCTTTCCAGTGACGAGTTATCACTACCTGGGCTATGGTTAGAATTTTACATACCAGGGGCCTAACCAGTGGTGGCACTGAATCTAAGTCCAAAAATAGTAAGGCTTGTGCAGCGGTTAGTGTCAGGGTGAGGGCTGTGATTTAACATAGTAGTGTGGAGACTGCTGACCAAAATGGGGTGAGTTAGGGACAATCCCATAGAACGTGTAATAGCGAGCCCGTCTGTCCACAACCTCGCCAACATAGTGGGGAGCTGTTGGGAAACAAAAGGTGTCATTTCTGGGGGTATAATACCACTGAACAGATTCCCTTTAGGCTATGTTCACACTACGTAAAAGTACGGCCGTTGTTGCTGATGGCAACAACGGCCGTACTTTTACCGCGGTGGAACAATGCCTGTTGTTCTATGGGATCCCGGCCGGAGCGTACACACATCGTACACGCTCCGGCCGGGATCCCATACGCCGCCGCAAACAACTGACATGTCAGTTTTCTGCGGCCGGAATTCAGTGAATTCCGGCCGCAGAAAGCCCTGTCAGTTCACACAGTGAAGCGAGCGGCTCCGGCCGCTCGCTTCACTGTGCGCTATGGGAAGCTCTGATGTGGGCGCGCGCTGATGTGCATCAGAGCTCTGCGGCCAAAAGGATCATCCGGCCGGGGTCACGGAACGGCCGGTCTCTTACGTAGTGTGAACATAGCCTTAAAGTGTAAGTGTAATTTCAAAGAATTTTGCTGAAAAAGTTACAAGTGATAAAATCTGCCCCCGGCAGTGACCAACACATACAGTATCTAGACAGCAGAATCGGAGAGAGCCAAAGAGGAAGAAAGGAGTCAGAGAAGTTTCGAGCTCATAAAAACCAGAACACTGAAGCTGCTAATCTTTCAGCAGAAGTATTTGGGTGGATCCAGAAACACCTGGTAAAATGTGTGCAATAATACAGAAACTAATAGAAAGTAGCTAATCCTATGTGATCAATGTAATCCAGAGCCCAGTAAAGACCTACAGAAGAACAGCAATCTCCTATAGTCTGCTTACCTACTTGTGCTACCAGAGGTAGGATGGAAAGAAAGACAAAGGGGACAACTTGTATAGTTAGGCTGTGTTCTCGCAATTTGTGTATACTGGTGATTTGTATGACTTTTGGGGGGCAATACAATACTTTAATAAAAAAAAATTCCGGACTTCTCCTTTAAAGGCCCACCACAATGTACCCCAACGGATTTACTATTTTTGGATAATCAAAGGAGAAGTCCGCCTCGACCACTGACTGGCTGAGCGGGCCTGACATATCATGTCCCAGATCCCACTTAGACCTTGAATTAGCCAGGGAGGAAAGAGCATGTTGTTTTGTTCACCCATCTCCTCCCCGGCAGTTGTGGGGAAAAAAAGACTTCTTCTTTAAATGACAGAATGTTTTTTAACCAGTCACGTATCTTTTGGTTGTAGGGGAAAGAGCAAAAATGTGCATGGACATGTACATAGATGTTTCTCGGCGCAAGAAGGGAGTACCAGTGGTCCTCAGCTGTGAATTAAACGATAAGACTTACCTTCTATGTGTGGAATGTAATTCAGTTGTTCTTAAGGTAAGATCTGGTCCCACATAAATATCTGATACCTAAATATTACTAATGTACAGCTGTTAAAGAGTACTTGTCATCAAAAATAACTTTTGATGTCATCAGACATACAAAAAGACAAAAACTGCAACAGCTCCCTGCTAATGGCAAGACGTAAACCCAATACAGATATGAAAATCGCTTAAAGCAGCACCCCCCCCAACTGCATGAGAATGTAGTTTTAAAAATACTAAGGCTCTTGGCATACAATTTGCAAATAGTGTGTACCATCCCACTACAGTAAGGTGGCCTCATGCTCAGGATGGAACTGACACTAACTGTGGGTATAAGCAGTAGTGGATTACAATACTGCAGGTCAGTTTCGGGCGGTAGCCCGGGGTCCTGAGCTCCTGGGGGGCCCATGGCCACCCAAACAGACTTTTAGTGGTGTATTGTCTTTTGGCTACAGTTCTCACAAAGGCGTATTTAGAAAAACAGAAACACTTTCCAACATGTTCCTATTTTTCCAAATCCCCCTATGTGAGATGCTGTTACCATTACTCTGGACTTGGAATTTATAGTCCCACTAGGACACTGGGACGGGTAACTATTGCATCTACCTTTGCATTGATCGACTTGATGACCGGAGGGTCTCAGAGGGGAAGTGCTATAGTAATTCTCTATTCGGACTGGCTACAGTTCTGCCCTGATTTGCAAAATATTGCTGCATCAATTTTGCACAAATAAGGGCATCATGACGTTATCTATCCAGAACTATGAGCAGTACGCTAGTGCTGCCATGGTTACAGTGGGGTGGGTGGACCCAGGCTTGGTGAACAGCCCGGGGCCTATGGTAAAGTTAAACCGCCCCTGGGTAAAAGCCTATACTCTGGGCATGCAGGATCCAACAAATGTTGGCCCAAATAATCCCCAGGGTGTGATGGGTGGAGTCCACGCCCAAGTAGAGGCAGCCACTCCTCTCATCTGCAACACACAAAAAAAGACAAAAAAAACCTTGGTCAGCTCTCTCATAAAACCTTACGCGCTGGGCAGGACCACGTTGCTATGGCTGAAAATGCAGACACACAAAATGGAAATCGCTAAAAGAAGCCCCCCAACTGCTAAAGAAAATAATCCTAAAAGTAATGAGCGTGCACTTCACCCATCCTACCCTGGGGATATTTTGGCCAGCATTAGTCGGATCCTGCATGCTCAAAGTATAGGCTTATCATAGCCCAGCAGAGGCCACAGTTAGTGTAGATTCAGTCCTGTGCATGAGGCCTTACCATGGTGGGATGGTACACACTATTTGCAAATTATATGCCAAGAGCCTCATTATTTTTTTTTTTATATAACTGTATTTTTATTGAAAAGATTTTGCAAATTTTTAGCAAAGACATAACAAAGGATTACAAAACATGTATAGAATAATATACAAAACAATAGGACAATGGGGCATCAGTAGTAGAAAACATATCAGGCACGGGTATAAGGTAACAGTGGTAACAATTAGCTCTGACATGATCATAATGGTACAGCGTATTTCTACAGAGAAAGGTAGCATATGAGGATAATGCAACAGCTGTCAGCAGAGGGGAAATTACCGTTACTCATGGCCCAGGTATGGGATTATATCCTAACTGTAGCCCAATAATGAAACCCTTTGACACACATACAACACAGATAGACTGACACAGGACTCAATACAAAGGAGGTGAGGAAAGGGACGGGAGGGGAGGTGGGGGAGACGGGGGGACTAGGGTCTACTGCCAGAAGAGGAGGTCATATCAAAGGTATCCCACGGAAGCCATACGGATTCAAATTTATCAATGGCATTATTAAGGGAAGCAGTAAGCTTTTCTAGGGATCGCAACTCCCGAATTCTGGTAAGCAAACATGGCCGGGAAGGAGGGGACGTTTGCTTCCATGCACGAGCAATCAAGGACTTGGCCGCCGTTAGGATAGTAAGTAATAACTTTGCCTGCTTCTTCCGGAGGGTCTTCGGGAACAAATTCAAGAGACAAATTCCTGGGTCCCTATCAATGGTAGTGCCCAAGACTGTCGAGGCCAACCCGCAAACCTCCACCCAAAATGGACGGATAAGGGGGCAATCCCAAAATATATGGAGGAGCAACCCCACACTACCTGTACACCTCCAACAAAGTGGAGAGATATTATTATTTAGCTTATGGAGGAGTTCCGGTGTATGGTACCACAGCATTAACAGCTTATAGTGGGATTCCTTATATGTGGTGCAGATAGAGGATTTTGCCGCCCTCTCCCATATCACAGCCCAACATTCTGGTGGGAGCTGTCTGCCCAGTGCTGCTTCCCACTTATCCATGTAGCGATGTCTAGCCTGGGAGCCATCAGAGGGTGAATTAAGAATTCGATAAATATCTGATATCAAACCAGATGTAGAAGTGCCCCCTCTCACTAATTGTTCAAAGGCAGATGGTTTCGAGACTATGAGGGATCCCAGGCGAGACAGCATAAAATGGCGGATCTGTAAATAGGTATATTGCTCTGAGGACGGTAGTTCAAATCTATCCACGATCTTATGGAAGGGGAGAAGGGTGCGTGTAAGCGGGTTTACAACGTCAGCGAACTGGAACAGCTTTTTGGAACCCCATAGCCTAACTATGTGGGACTGTAAACCAGGCTGGAAGTCGGGATAAAGAAGGAAAGAATTTAGGGGGGGCGTCTTGGAGTAAAGTTTGAATTTAGAGGAGCAAGTGGACCAAATATGCAAAGTGAAGTTAATGGGGCCAAGTAGATTTAAATGGGAAGAGGAAGGCGGAGAGGGATGCCAAAGAAAGGAGTTAGGATGAAAGGGCGCTAGCCATAGTTTTTCAATCTCGGCCCACTTCTTATAGGCCAGGTACTTAGACCATGCAGTAATTTGTCGTAAGTGAGTAGCATAATAGTAATGTAGGATATTTGGGACCGCAAGACCTCCTTGTGTTTTACTACTCATCATAACCGAAGCTGGGATACGATGGCGCCTTGTTGCCCAGATGAATTTAAAAATGTCCCGTTGTAATGTTTTTATCTCGGAGAGGGGTATGCGAACTGGAAGGGTCTCGAAGAAGTAAAGCAACTTTGGGAGTATCGTCATCTTGACCGAAGCTACTCTACCCATGAGGGAGATGAAATGGGAGTTCCATTTGGACAAAAGGGCCCTGAGTTCTCTAAAAAGAGCAGGATAGTTGGCTGCATATAGAGAAGAGTACGTAGGTGTAAGATGAATTCCTAGATATTTTAGAGAAGACTCAGACCATTTAAACCGAAAAACAGATCGAAGGTGTGTTATTGTGGATTTGGGGAGGTTAAGGGGCATGATTTCGGATTTAGAGGTATTTACTTTATAACCAGAGAGTACCCCAAAGCGGGAGAGTAAGGCCCTAAGCGTTGGCAAGGTCGTATGAGGGGACGACAGGGTGAGAAGGACATCATCTGCGAAGAGCATAATTTTGGACTCCTTGCCTCGGACCGATACACCACGGATGTCTGGGCAATTCCGGATGGCCGCCGCCAGGGGTTCGATACAAAGGACGAACAAAAGAGGGGAGAGCGGGCAGCCCTGGCGGGTGCCATTCCGAACTGGAAAGGTCCCAGACATCATATGTGGGAATTTAATGGCAGCAGTGGGTCGTGCATACAAGGCCTCAATCGCAGCCAGAAAGGGTCCCCGAAAACCACAGCAACGGAGGGTCTCGAACATGAATGGCCACCCTAGGCGGTCAAATGCTTTCTCAGCATCTAAACTAAGTATCAGGGCCCTCTCTGACTGCTGATTGACTGCATCAATGATGTCAATGGCACGTCGAGTGTTGTCCCCCCCCTGTCGTCCAGGCACAAAACCTACCTGGTCAGCATTGATAAGCGAAGACAGCCAATAACCTAGGCGGGTGGCAAGTAGTTTTGTAAAGATTTTAAAGTCTGAGTTTAAAAGGGAAATAGGCCTGTAATTGGCACATTCTAAGGGGTCCTTTCCAGGCTTGGGGATAAGTGTAATGTATGAGTGGGACAGTGTTGTGGGAATAGTAGAACCCTGCATAAAGGAGTTAAAGAGTGAGAGAAGCCGGGGGGATAACTCAGAGGAAAAGGTTTTGTAGTAAAGGTAAGTAAATCCATCTGGCCCAGGTGCTCGTCCCGACGGGAGAGATTTCAGTACTTCCGAGAGCTCCTCTTCCGTAATAGGCGCATTTAAAGTCTCCAAGGCATCTGCAGGTAGGGTCGGTAAGTTGCAGTCAGACAGGAACTCTACGATGCGCTGAGATCGAGCAACCGGGTCAGAGGGTAGGGTAGAGGGTAAAGAATAGAGATCAGTGTAGTATTGTAGGAAGAGGGAGGAAATATCAGCAGGGTTATAGTGGAGTCGCCCACCGGAATCCCTAAGGACCTGAGGAGACTGAGCTAACGCCCTATCATTTAGCATTTTCGCCAGTAGCGTGTGTGCTTTGTTGCCCTTCTCATAGAATCGCTGTTTAGAGTAAACAAGTAGCTTTTCAACTTTAGAGAGTGACAGTTCCTTCAGACGGGCTCTCGCCGCTACAAGTTTCCTCAGTGTCCGAAGGGAGGGGCATTGGGCAAGGAAGCGTTCTAGGGTCTGAATGTCTCGTTTAGCATTGCACATTGCCAGCTGGGAGTCTTTCTTCTGTCGTGAGCTAAGGGCTATGCAATGTCCCCTGATGACAGCCTTATGGGCTTCCCACAGGGTCGATTCAGCGGTGACTGTTCCACTATTTTCTAGAAAATATGTGGCAAGGCATGATTTGATCGAATCGCGGGAAAGTGGATATTTTAGTAAGCTCTCATTCAAGCGCCAATGACATTGGCGGGTGGGAGATTTCAGACTTTTGAGGCATATCAACACCGGGCCGTGATCCGACCAGGAAATCGGGTCGATAGAAGCACTTTCGAGGAGGCGCACAGTAGGGACATTGCCAAAGAAGTAGTCAATTCTAGAGTGTACGCGGTGTGGGTGTGAATAAAACGTGTACTCCCTCTCCGCAGGGTGGTCAATACGCCAGAGATCAAATAGATGGTGTCTGCGGATAAGCTTACGGAATTCAGCTGACAGCCTTGCCTGATCAGCAGGTACTGGACGACTCAAAATTGAATGTCTATCCAACTTCTCAGAAAAGGACAAGTTGAAATCGCCTCCCAGTACTCTGGGGGCTGGCGGGTATTTTGTGAGTTTATTGAGCACCCTGCGGAGGAAGGGGATTTGGTATTTATTGGGGGCGTAAACATTACAAAATATAAGGGGTTTCCCATGTAATTGACCTTCCACTATAACAAAGCGACCTCCCGGATCCGAGAAGGAGGAGGAGATTTGGATGGGAAATGAGCGGGAAAAGAGAATCGCTACACCAGCTCGCTTAGAGCCACTAGATGCGGCTATGACTGTGGGGAAGGTATGCTTAGCAAAAGCAAATGTAGCATCCCTATCAAAGTGGGTTTCCTGGAGGAACGCTACGTCAGCCTTTGCTTGTTGTATTTCCCTTAAAGCTAATCTACGCTTTACATTAGAATTAAGGCCTTTCACATTCAGTGTCACACACTTAGCCATAAGGATAGTATGCTGTCACGACCAAGCGAATGTGGTAGCTTACCCATCCAGAAGGTATCTTACGGCTGGTAAGTCCTGTCTGTGTCATGACCTGTAACGTAGTCTCTTCGGCAGGAACCCTAGAGAGGAAGGGAAGGAGACAAAAGGGAGGGGGAGAATCAACAAAGACAACATGAACACAAGACAAACAAAACATGAACCCCATAGGGTTCAGAGCACTCGGCTCAGGTCCTGGGTATATGGTGCCAGGAAGTGGGGAAAAACAGAAAAAAGAGCGGAAACTCGGTGTGGAACAGAAAATTAGACACAACCAATAGGTTGAGCAACAGGATCCCCTTAAGGGGGGGGAAGGAATCACCAATAAAAGATATATGATGATATATATGATGATACACAACATCAGGTACGGAACTCAGGCCATCCAGCTATGGAGGAACTCTATAACTCTAAAATAAGCCAGGTGAAAGTAACAAAGCTTCTCGGCAACAGTGTGAGAGGACCAGCAGGGGACCACATATGTCACGCCAGGTCCTTGCAGGGGTCTCAGGGAGCATTAGGCAGTTCTGCCCCTGGGTCGGGTCCAGAATTTCCAGAACGAGGACGTCTCCTCTTCTGACGTGTAGACTGCCACACAGGCGGAGGAGGTGGGGGTGGGGGCGCAACAGTCCAGTCCGAGATCTTGGGAACCGGGATATCAAGTAGATCACAAAACTTCTGGAGGTCTGCTAGGTTACGTAGGACAGCGGATCTGCCATCCCTACGAGCAGATAGGGCAAAGGGAAAGTTCCACCGGTATGAAGCGTCATAATCCCGTAGAGTGGTTAGGAGTGGGCGGAGGAGGCGGCGCTTCTGCAAGGTTATCCATGACAGATCGGGGTAAAGTTGTAGTGACGCACCATCAAAGTCTAATTCGCGGAGAGAGCGTGCCTTTGCCATAATTGCATCTTTGATGGTATAGTCATGTAGGCAACAAATGACATCTCTCGGTGACCCATTGGTAGGCTTAGGCCGAAGAGCTCTGTGAGCCCTATCAAATTTAATTTTGTGACTGGGTGATTCGCCTAGTATGGTGTTAAATAGACCTTCTAGAGTGTCCATCAGGTCTGTATCTTGGGTCGCCTCAGGGAGACCCCGTATGCGGATGTTGTTGCGCCTGCCCCTATTATCCAGATCTTCAATATGGCGCTGCATGTCATCAAGAGCAAGAGCCTGGGTAGAAACAGTGGAGCATAAGGCACCGATGTAGTCCCTGGTGGAGTCATGGTCATTTTCAAGAGTATCCACTCTCAGGGATATATGCTGTAAATCTTTCCGGACCTCCGCAATTTCCACTCTACAGGCCTCCTTCACCTCAGAAATCAGGGACTGAAAGTCCTGTTTAGTCGGCAGTTGAGATAAAATGCCCTGTATCTCTCCCTGGGACCTGGAGCCCACCACAGAAGTCTCGGAGTCAGAGTCAGTGTGAGGCCAGTCAGCTTCTCTTTGTGAGGCAGAGCGGGTATTGGGCTCAGATGACTTAGACGCCATTGTCTGTCCCCCCCTCTTCACCCTGTCCCCTTTCTGAGATTTAGTAGTGGCAGCCATCATGTACTGTGATATACGCTGCTGGCCCTTTAAGACTGAAGGGTCTCTAGGCAGTGACCCAGATATGGTGGGGGGATGGAGAGGTATATGTGGGCTGAGGTCCCTATAGATCTCCAATGTGCCGGAGTGAGTACCTGCGGTAGTAGGAGAAGACCCAGGGGGGACACCGGTGGAGCTGTGGCGTAGGAGAGGTATGCGGTGTAGGCCGCAAGATGGCGGCGCCTCACTTCTTCTCCCAGTCGCACTTGCGGCCCTGTGCAAGCTGGGGCGGCTACTGCCGGACCGCTCCGTTCTCCGGAGGTTGCGGACACGGGACAAGCTGTGGGTCCGGCCCGATGCACCTCCCGGACCGTCAGAGGCAAGGAGGACCCGCCGCCACGTGTCACTAGGTCTGGGCCGCAGCACCACTGCTGAACGCGCGGTGTCCGGGGGGACCGTTGGGGAGTCGGGGTCCGTCTCCTGGGACTTACAGGATGGTCCGGGGGTCTCCCTGATCCTCCTCTCCATACACGGGGGTAAGTCGCCGGTAATAGCCTGTGTTCTAGCTGCAGATGTAGCTGGATGGCCGGGAGCTCTCCTCCTAAGCTGCTGCTCTCATCGGCGGTTCGCCACGCCCCCGAGCCTCATTATTTTTATGACAATTTTCTTTAGCAGTTGGGGGAGAGCTTCTTTCAGTGATTTTTATATCTGTATTGGATTTATGCCTTGCCATTAGCAGTGAGCTGTTGCATTTTATGACTTTTTGTGTGTCTGCATTTTTAACCATACCAACATGCCCCTGCCTAGTGTAAATGGTGTTGTAGGAGAGCTGACCAAGGTTTTATGACATCAAACATATCAAAAGTTATTGATTACAGTGGGTCTCACAGCTGAGACCAGTTCTGATTGGGAGATATAGCCAGGGAGAGAGTGCCGCAGCCTTGACCTCTCCTTCTCAGACGTATCTCCCTAATGGCTTATTCCAACTATAAGCCTAAAAACTATATGGCCGGAAAAAGTGGGCGGACAGGGAGTGGATTGCGCTGCTGCTGTGCACTCTTCCCAGCTTTATCTCCCGGCTACAGCAGGTCTCAGCAGTGAGACCCACTGTGATCAATAATAATTATGTCTAATAATGTCTAATGACATTATAAAAAAACACTAAATTATATTGTCATTTTGTGCCTGCTTGTGCATAGTTTGAGGTATAATCTATATACCTTGTTTACATGTTAAAATCTTTTGAGTGTGTTTAAGTACACTCCAATTGTGCTACTGTATCCCAGTCTACTATATTTCCTATTGCAGTGTATTATGTATGTTTAATATGTTTATATGATGAAAAATAAATAAAAATGTAGATTTGAAAAAAAAAGTTACTTTTGATGACAGGTACTCTTTAACAGGGTATTCCCATCTCAGTTAAGTTATATGTGTAGGACATGAAATTTGCCTTCTTCTCCTGATACACCTACTCTTTCCATCCCATTGCTGACAGCTTGTTGCCTACGTTACCGGCCACTGCTTTGCTCTAAAAGCAGTGGTTTGGCTGGTATGTACACTTTGGAGGGAATTTATTAAGACTATCATACAAGTACACTGGTTTAACATATTAACATAAAGTCCCATTTCCGTGCTCCATAATGGATTTACTAGTGGTTTTCACAAGAATCTGAACCTTTTTGTGCCAATCCGCCCACATTATAATCCACTACTGCCCCCCCCCAATGCTGTCCCCAATAAACGCTGCCTGCCTCCCCTCCCTGCTGGCCCCAATAAACATAATGTTTGGTCCCTTGCTGCACAGAGGATGTCAGGAGAGGAGGGGGCTGATCTTATAGGGGAGGACACAGCAGCACAGAGGATATCAGGAGAGGAGGGGGCTGATCTTATAGGGTAGGTCACAGCAGCACAGAGGATGTCAGGAGAGGAGGGTGCTGATCTATAGGGGAGGTCACAGCAGCACAGAGGATGTCAGGAGAGGAGGGTGCTGATCTTATAGGGGAGGTCAGAGCAGCACAGAGGATGTCAGGAGAGGAGGGTGCTGATCTTATAGGGGAGGTCCCAGCAGCACAGAGGATGTCAGGAGAGGAGGGTGCTGATCTTATAGGGGAGGTCGCAGGGTCCCAGCAGCACAAAGGATGTCAGGAAAGGAGGGTGCTGATCTTAAAGGGGAGGTCCCAGCGTCCCAGCAGCACAGAGGATGTCAGGAGAGGAGGGTGCTGATCCTATAGGGGAGGTCACAGCAGCACAGAGGATGTCAGGAGAGGAGGGTGCTGATCTTATAGGAGATGGTCCCCCTCTTCCCCCCCTTATAGCTGGTCCCCCTCCTCCCCCTTATAGATGTTCCCCCTTTCCCCCCACCCCCCTTATAGATGGTCCCCCCTCTTCCCCCCCTTATAGCTGGTCCCCCTTCCCTCCCCCCTTATAGATGGTCCCCCTTTCCTCCCCCTTATAGATGGTACCCCTTCCCTCCCCCCTTATAGATGGTCCCCCTTTCCTCCCCCTTATAGATGGTCCCCCTCTTGCCAGCAGATAACACAAAAAAAAAAAAACACAACTCACCTGCCGTCCGTTCCCCCGTTGAGCATCTCTCCTTCTGCAGCCTCCGGCTGATGTGCGGCTGCCGGGGGTGTCCCGTCCTATCCCTGGCAGCGCGCGCATCAGAAAGCTCCCCGTGCACCGGAAGTCACAGCCACAAGCGCACGGGGAGCTCTCTGATGCGCGCGCTGCCGGGGATAGGACGGGACACCCCCGGCAGCCGCACATCAGCCGTGCAGTGGCGGATTATAATGTGGGCGGCGTGGCATGGGTCCCCCCGGAGCCTCGGGTCCCAGGCGGCTGCCCACACTGCCCATATTATAACCCATTACTGCTACCAGAGGTGATGGAAAGAAAGACAAAGGGGACAACTTATATAGTTAGTTCTCACAATTGGAGACATTTATCAAGACAGGCGACAGCTAACCCAGCCCCTAGAGAGAAGATCACATGTCCTGTGACTACAAAGGGAGGGGGGAAGAGGGAGCTGAGCGTGGTCAGAGTAGAGGATTTTAGACATGCAGAGGGGATAAGAATGAGAAAATAAGGGAAAGGGGGCAAGATATGTTATACATGTATATTAGAGATAGGGTGGTATTGGGAAGGGGGGCTTGTTTAGAATATTGTTTTTGTTACCTGGATAGCTCCTTTAAAGACCTAGTAAGTGTTATGTGTCATCTCAGTGATGGACTTTGAACTTCTCTATAATAAAATATATGGGAACAGAATTCCTTGTTCTGTGTGTACAGTGTATGGGAGACATCATAGAAGCTAGTCTCCACCCATATACAAGTTATATAATGGGAAGAAATAATGCTGCTCCTCATGCAAACACATGGCAGCCTATCCTGAAAACCTACCTGAAACTGCAAAACCGTTCTAAGACCTAGCACCTGTTTTATCTCATCTCAGTGCCAGACTCGCACCTTATGCTACTCAGTGCTGCTCAATAATGTCTCAATACACACACATGACAGCTTATATTGAAAACTTACCTGACCCTGCAAGTATTTTTTAGACAAGTATGGAATATCGATATCAATCACTCATAACATTTCATTAACAGGAAAGTGAAGTGCCAGAAAAAATCGAATCAGAGACCAGTGAATTTATCTTCTACAAACGTGAACTCTATACTGAGTGCAGAACTTTTGAGTCATCAGTGGAGAGTGGATATTTCCTTGCGTGGAATGAAGAAGACGGGAGTCTGGGACTACGGCCCTATGATCAAGATGAACTTGATGAATCTGCAGCTTTTTACTTAAGTAAAAGTTTCCTTTGTGTTTAGTTAGATACAGATGATGGAGAGACACTTGAGCCTATATCTAAAAGGGTTAAACTGAACAAACAAAATAAAGCAAACCTTGCTTACTTCCCTGCTCCCCCACTGCTTCTGTTCCAACACTGATTGGGTCCCCCAACTGGTAGCTGGTCTTGACACACAAAGAACACCTGCTCAGCCAATCAGAGTCCACAGCAATGACCTACCAGTGCTGAGTGAGCATCCCCAGCCCTTTTCATGTGTTGAGACTAGGTATCGAGAAATGAACATTATTGGGAACCCGTGCAGTGTTGGAATGGCAGTGGCAGGAGCATGGGCAGGTAAGTTAGGCTTGTTTAAAAAAAAAATTAAACCAGTCTGCTTTAAAAAAAAATAAAAAAATAAATAAACTGAAAGACAACCCCTATAATGTTAACCTATTTGTGAGGAAGGCATAGGGTGCCTTCATAGTAAAATAGGTCAGTGTACAGTATTAGTAACTGTACTCACTATATATACTGACAACAGCTCCCTGTGTACCTCATAGAGCTAAAATCAGACTCCCTTTCTCCAGGCTGGGGTGCCCTGCTTTGTTTTGTTTCTGTCCATACAATGGCTGGCATGGAGGAGCATGTGACCATGCCCCACCCACTGTGTCCTCCATAGACATATACAGGCTCAGTGGTGGCGGGACATGGTCACATGCTCCTCCATGTCGGCCATTTTATAGACAGAAAAACCACAGAGCAGGGCAGCACAGCCTGAAGAAGGGGAGTCTGATTTTAGCTCTATGAGGTACACAGTAAGCTGCTGTCAGTATATACAGTGAGTACACCTACTTTTTTGACGTCTGGGGTAAAAACGTCCGTTATTCAATACATTGTATGCATTGGACATCCGTCTTTCCATTGACTGCAATGCATTACCATTGCAGTCAGTTAAATCGCGGCAAAAACGGATGTTTTTTAAAATAGCAAAATCGGACGCATTTTAAATATTTTTGACGTTGTGTGAACATAGCCTAACTGAGTAATATTAGGGTAGGAAATAGACTCTAGCTTAAAATATATTTATTCTCAAGACTTCTTTTCTAAATAAGTGAAAGGTTATGTTCACACTGAGAAAAAAAAAAAAAAGACGTCCGTTTTTGACGCATTTTAATTGACTGCAATGCATTGAAGTCAATGGAATGACTGACGTCCAATGCACTCGGTGGATTAAATGACGGATGTCGTCTGTGCGGACATCAAAATAATGATCATGCCAATTATTTTCGGATGTTTTTTGCAAACAGTGGATGTTATTTTTAAGTTCCCCACACAGTTTTTCTTTTTTCACCATCCTTTCACCCTCTTTACTATTAAACTCAATGGACTTTCAAGTAAAGACACATTCAAAAACCAATTAGTCCGCCCAAGCAAGAATAATGTACAAACAGCTGCCATTGCACCAGCCTCAGAATGATGAACGTCATTTTTTTTCTTTTCAAAAACGGAGAGTGAAACCTGTGTTAAACATAGGAAAGATAAAACTCTTGTACTTACAGGCACCAATAAGAGGAGATTAGGAGCATACTACAGTATATTTACTAAGAAATACAGTGTATACATGTGTCTTTTGACCAAAGGCTGAAGCCAGGATTAACCAACTGTGTGTGTGTGTGTGTGTGGGGGGGGGGGGGGTTGGGGCTGTCTAAAGCATTGTCACCATGCTGTAAGAGCTGGCGTAAGATATGATGTAAGGTCCACAATCTTTCCTTAACATGGTACCAATGTTAGTTAAGGGATTTGTTTGGGGGAGGCTATAGCTTTTAAAGGGGGATTTCATGGTTATCAATAATTATTCATTAACTTGAATTACTCTCAATTGTGTGTGATCTTTCTGTTTTATTAGGCCGTGTTCACACATGGTATTTTTTTTCCTTTTTGCATTTATGATGCGTTTTACAGCAATTTTTTTAGCTACTTTGCATTTATGATGCATTTTGCAGTAATTTTTTTTAGCTATTTTGCTGCAAATTGCACAATCATAGTAAAATAGTGCCATTTTTAGATTGGCACAAAAACGCATCATAAACACAAGAAAACGCCATGTGTGAACACAGTCTCAGTCTAGTTAGATCAGTCAGTCTAGTCTTTTTCTATAATTGTAACTTTACAACCAGACCATATTTTCTTAGTAATCAGTGCAGAAATCCAGGTATATTCAAAGGGTTTCCTAATAACTCTATTAGGATATTTTATTGTAGGCGTTAAACATAGTAGTTACCACAATAAGGTGCTGCACTGTTATGCGTAATTTATATTGCTAATGTATTTCTAACAAAGTTTTTTCTTTTTGCATTTACAGAAGCTGTTAGACTAGAGGCTTTTAAGGGGGTTCCAATGGCACCAATCCCATGCCATTTCTGGAATAACCATAATGACTTACTCATTGCCCACCCAGAACAGTCCGTTGTCAAATTTGAGCCAGAGGCACATGTTGAAGGTATACTTTATTCTCTGTTGGTGTAAACATTTATTTGAGAAGCATAAAAATATTTAAAGCGTAACTGTCATTTCAGGGTCATTTTTTTAAAAACATTAAATATCAACAGTACAAGCGATTTTAAGAAACTATGTAATAGGTTAAAAGAGTTTCCTTCTGGACTGAAAAAGCAATCTCCCAGCCTCCCCCCTCACTTCAGAAGAAGCAGGATTTCTGTCTCCATTATGTGGCTATGGAGAGGGAAGGGGCTGTTAGGAGTGACTGAGCACGGAGCAGTCCTGCAAAGCACAACACCCTGCAATCTTCTCTCAGTAATTTCATAGATAAGCACTGACCTTTCTGACACCTGAATTTAGCGTTTTAGGTGTCCAGAGAGTCTACAAACAGCTGACCTTCATGTCACCTCTTCCTGCTCCCTCATCTCCCTCGGCCCCTCCCCTCTCCATAACGATAGAATGGAGAGAGCAGAGCCCGTCTTCACTGGCTTCTCTGTAATGAAGACGTGTTTGCCTGATAATGCACAGATAAGAAGTCAGGGGGGGGAGACTGGGAAATTGCTTCTTGAGTACAGAAGGAGGCTTTTTTGGCTGATAAAACCTATTACAGAGTTTCTTAAAATCGCTTATACTACTGATTTCTGCAATAAAAAAAAAATATATGACAGTTACGCTTTAAAGGGCTTGACAGAATAACAAAAAAGTGGGGATTGACTGGTTTACATAGATTTTAAAAATATTTCTTATAGAGACCACCTGACCTGCCTAGGTCACTATCAACAAATTCCTAAACAAAAAGGCTACTACTGTTTTAAACAACGTAAATATCTTTATTAATGCAAATTAGAATAAAATCACAACATGGAGTAAAATTATGCACACGAGAGGTACTGTCCAAATACACAATGTAATATAAATAAGAGCAGTGCATCTATATAGAGTATTATAATATATTCACTGCTTATATAAAAGTGCACACATGAAGTCACAATAATCCCTGCAAAGTTGCATTGGCTTCAGTGCTCTGTACTACACTCACTGCCGGCCCGCTATTGCACTTAACCCAGATGAACAGAGTACAATAATCAATATGAGAAGATTCTCAATAACATCAAAAAGTTCAAATAATGGGGAGAAAGACAGTACCTTATATAAGCTGTGTGCTGCCACCTCTAACGCACGTTTCGCGTACCGCGTAATACTCTATATAGATACACTGCTCTTATTTATATTACATTGTGTATTTGGGCAGTACCTCTTGTGTGCATAATTTTACTCCATGTGATTTGCATTAATAAAGATATTTACATTATTTAAAACAGTAGTAGCCTTTTTGTTTAGGAATTTATAAATTTTAGTGCACTCCCAATTCTGCGCTGCGCACTCCCAATTCTGCGCTGCGCACTCCCAATTCTGCCACTCGCTGGTACAACCCATTCTTTAAACAATATTATCCTGTTAGAAAATGTCATGCCACAATGGTGCTTGTGGTAGAGGATTTTCAGCACAATATAGAGAAAGGTACCCAGCACTCACCAATAATTTCCATAATATTCAGTGCAGAAATGCATCAATATTTAAAGCAGTTCGCGTTTCGGCCAAGCATAGCCTTCATCAGCTTTGCAAAGCTGATGGAGGCCATGCTTAGCCAAAACGCGTACTGCTGTAAATATTGATGCATTTCTTGCACTGAATAAATTACTGAACCTATTGGTGAGTGCTGCATACCTTTCTCTACAAACACACTGTAGAGACCAGTTACCTAATAAGAAAACATTGGTGTGCAGTAATACATTTTAAGGAGGGCGTGTGAGCTCTCCAAAAAAGTCAGTTTTAGTAAACAATTTTAGTTCCTAAATTATAACAGTTTTAAGAAGCCATGTCTTAAAGGGGTATTCTGCTTAAAAATATATTTTTTTTATATGATAACATAACAAAGAGCATATTCCTACATCTTCCCGCTCCCCTTGTGTTCTTCTATAGCATTTTTGGGTCCCTAGAAAATCGATCCTGCCTCCACTTCCGGAACGAACTCGTCTGGGCGCTGTTCTGTCTTGGCACTGAAAAAGGAATTCAAAATTCATCAAAAAAAACAAACAAACAAAACAAATTCACATTAGACTTGTTTATGTGTATGAGGTCTATAAAAAGCCTCCCACTTTCTCCTCACTTGCTTTGGCTGCTACGAATACCCAAGAATAGTATCTTGTCTCACTAAAATGATGGCCGTCCAGACAGATAGCCAGGGTCGGACTGGGCCACCGGGGAGCCGGGGGATCCCCCGGTGGGCCCCACCCCCTCCTCCCTCTTGCAGGGCCCTTCCCCTAAGCCAGAGAGGGGCCTCCCGTTTGGAAGCTGCCTTATATCGGGAGCTCCCACACTGCTGGGGTGAGTTCAGCACGGCATCAGGGCCCGTTCTCTCTGTAATCATGGGCCCTCCCCTCCCCCTGCTCACCTGACTCCCTTACATCAGCTCTGGGCCTCAGCGCTGCCCTCTTCCTGCTTGTCACAAGATGCCGAGAGCAGCAGCAGCCCCCTCCATCCCCCTCCCCTCTGCAATCATGTGACTCTCCTGTTGCTGTGTGTGCAGTCGGTGCACAGGAGATGGGGAGAGGCTGCAGGCTGCCCGGCCTGGCTGGGAGAAGAGAAGATGGAGACAAGAAGACTGAAGCTTCCTGCCCTGCTGAACATGTGAGTGTGTGTGTATATACTTGTCTATCTGTCATCTGTGTGTGTCTGTACATGTGTCATGTGTTTATGCATGTGAGTGATATATATGTGTGTTTTCTATCATGTATATAGTGTATATTATGTAATGTAGTTCTATAGATGGTTTATATGTGTAATCTGCATGCTTTTGTATCTGTGTATCCATGTTGGTGAGTCTGTGTGTGTGTTAGTATGATTAGATGTAAGGTGTGTTGTGTCTGCATGTTTGTGTATGTCTGCAGTATGTCTATTTGTGTATATATGTATACAGTGTGTATGTCTGCAGTATGTCTATTTGTGTATATATGTATACAGTGTGTATGTCTGCAGTATGTCTATTTGTGTATATATGTATACAGTGTGTATGTCTGCAGTATGTCTATTTGAGTATATATGTATACAGTGTGTATGGCTGCAGTATGTCTATTTGTGTATATATGTATACTGTATGTATGGCAGTATGTCTATTTGTGTATATATGTATACAGTGTGTATGGCTGCAGTATGTCTATTTGTGTATATATGTATACAGTGTGTATGGCTGCAGTATGTCTATTTGTGTATATATGTATACAGTGTGTATGTCTGCAGTATGTCTATTTGTGTATATATGTATACAGTGTGTATGTCTGCAGTATGTCTATTTGTGTATATATGTATACTGTATGTATGTCTGCGGTATGTCTATTTGTGTATATATGTATACAGTATGTATGCCTGCAGTATGTCTATTTGTGTATATATGTATACAGTATGTATGTCTGCGGTATGTCTATTTGTGTATATATGTATACTGTATGTATGTCTGCGGTATGTCTATTTGTGTATATATGTATACCGTGTGTATGTCTGCAGTATGTCTATTTGTGTATATATGTATACTGTATGTATGTCTGCAGTATGTCTATTTGTGTATATATGTATACCGTGTGTATGTCTGCAGTATGACTATTTGCGTTTACATGTATACCGTGTGTATGTCTGCAGTATGTCTATTTGAGTATATATGTATACAGTATATATGTCTGCAGTATGACTATTTGTGTATATATGTATACCGTGTGTATGTCTGCAGTATGTCTATTTGAGTATATATGTATACAGTATGTATGTCTGCAGTATGTCTATTTGTGGATATACAGTATGTATAGCGTGTGTATGTCTGCAGTATGTCTATTTGTGTATATATGTATACAGTGTGTATGTCTGCAGTATGTCTATTTGTGTATACATGTATGTCTGCAGTATGTCTATTTGTGTATATATGTATACAGTGTGTATGTCTGCAGTATGTCTATTTGTGTATATATGTATACAGTATGTATGTCTGCAGTATGTCTATTTGTGTATATATGTATACAGTGTGTATGGCTGCAGTATGTCTATTTGTCTATATATGTATACAGTGTGTATGCCTGCAGTATGTCTATTTGTGTATATATGTATACTGTATGTATGTCTGCAGTATGTCTATTTGTGTATATATGTATACTGTATGTATGTGATGAGAAGTTCACACTTTGGAGGTCCAGTTGTGCAGGAGATCTGTGAGGCTTAGGCTCTGATCAGCTGAGGATTCTCACATCGAAGATGATAGGTGTTGTAGTTGATATAACAGTAAGACTTTAATCAATGGATGACGTGTTTCATCAGATGAGATCATCAGATCTATTGAGGATTCCCTTAGAAACACATTATCCATTGATTTAAATCTTACTCCTACGTCTACTACAACACCTATCATCTTTGATGTGAGAATCCTGACTCAGCTGATCATCGCCCAAGCCTCACGGATCTCCTGCACAACTGGGACCACCAGAGTGCAAACTTCTTCTCAACTATTGTACCGACTCAAAAATAAAGATATAAGCAGCAGACACAGACACAATTGGGATAATGCCCCCCTCACCAGACTGCACCCCCTCCGGAGCAGCAGCAGTAGTATCAGTGATAGGTAGGATTATGCCCCCTCCTCATCGGCCTTCACCCCCTCCGGAGCAGCAGCAGTATCAGTGATAGGATGGATAATACCCCCTCACCAGACTGCACCCCCTCCGGAGCAGCAGCAGCAGTATCAGTGATAGGTAGAATTATGCCCCCTCCTCATCGGCCTTCACCCCCTCCGGAGCAGCAGTATCAGTGATAGGAAGGATAATACCCCCTCACCAGACTGCACCCCCTCCGGAGCAGCAGCAGTAGTATCAGTGATAGGTAGGATAATACCCCCTCACCAGACTGCACCCCCTCCGGAGCAGTAGTATCAGTGACAGGTAGGATAATACCCCCTCACCAGACTGCACCCCCTCCGGAGCAGTAGTATCAGTGATAGGTAGGATTATGCCCCCCCTCACCAGACTGCACCCCCTCCGGAGCAGCAGCAGTAGTATCAGTGATAGGTAGGATTATGCACCCCTCATCTGACTGCACCCCCTCCGGAGCAGTAGTATCAGTGATAGGTAGGATAATACCCCCCTCACCAGACTGCACCCCCTCCGGAGCAGTAGTATCAGTGATAGGTAGGATAATACCCCCCTCACCAGACTGCACCCCCTCTGGAGCAGCAGTATCAGTGATAGGTAGGATAATACCCCCTCACCAGACTGCACCCCCTCTGGAGCAGTAGTATCAGTGATAGGTAGGATTATGCCCCCCCTCACCAGACTGCACCCCCGCCGGAGCAGCAGCAGTAGTATCAGTGATAGGTAGGATTATGCACCCCTCATCTGACTGCACCCCCTCCGGAGCAGTAGTATCAGTGATAGGTAGGATAATACCCCCCTCACCAGACTGCACCCCCTCCGGAGCAGTAGTATCAGTGATAGGTAGGATAATACCCCCTCACCAGACTGCACCCCCTCCGGAGCAGTAGTATCAGTGATAGGTAGGATTATGCCCCCCCTCACCAGACTGCACCCCCTCCGGAGCAGCAGCAGAGGCAGCACTGAAGTAGTAAAAATTATTGTGACTTTATTCACACCCTCTAGCGCGATGTTTCGTTTTAGCTCTGAGTAAGGCAAAACATTGCACAAGAGGGAGTGAATAAAGTCACAAGATTTTTGACTACTTTGGTGCTGTCTTCGCTGCTGAATTATTGTACCAAGTCTCCTGGTTCCGTTGAAAGGGCTGCAAGCGGCATCAAGGTGTACAAACCACCGCTAAAGTGACTGGCGGTGTTGGGCTTGTAGCATGACCGCCCAAGGTGAGCAGCAAGTTTAGCCACTTACACACATTTGTTCTGCAGTAATACGCTATGTGCGCCGCATGGTGTTCTCTCTCTTCTACTAATATAAAATGGCAGATTACATCTTAAAGCCATGTTCACACAACATATGTTTTGCATAAATCTTAGCTGTTGTTGCAATTTGCAATAACAGCCGTGATTTATGCAAAACATACGTTGTATTGGAATGAATGGAATCCCAGACGGCGCGTATAAACATAGTATACGCTGCAGCCGCACAAAAAACTGTCATGGCATTTTTCTGCGGCCACTAATAGCGGCCGTACAGACATGGCAGTTCACACAATGGAGCGTGCAGCTCCAGCCACACGCTCCATTGTGTGCAGTGGTGAATTCGGATGCAGGTGCACACTGGTGCACCTGCATCCGAATTCAGCAGAAATGAAGATCATCCGGCCAGTACTGCAGTACTATCCGGGATGATCTCCAGTAACACCGGCCGGTGTTATATCTGGTGTGAACCCAGCCTAAATCTAGGTTCACACACAGTATTTTTGCTCAGTATTTTGCCCAGTATTTTGCAACCAAAACCAGGAGTAGATTGAAAACACAGAAAGGCTCTGTTCCCACACTGTAGAAATTTAGTGGATGGCCGCCATTTAATGGCAAATAATTGGTGTTATTTTAAATTTTAACAGTGTGTGAACAGAGCCTTTCTGTGCTTCAAATCCACTCCCGGTTTTGGTTACAAAAAAATGACCAAGCTACTGTGTGAACCTAGTTGTGTGACACCATGCTTACCGCTTTCTTTCCACTGCAATTATAAAAACTTTTGACAACATGCAGATGTGTGAAATGTTTCGATCAGTCGGGTGTCAGTGCTGAGACCTCCTGTGGTGGCTAGATCATCACTCCATCAGTCATGTTACACATGACGGGCCCATAGACTATAATGGAACCCATCTCCTATAATGAGTGCTCAGCCCCTCACTTGCATTGTGATGGACTGAGTGACATTCTGGCCATTGTTGGGTGTCTCAACCCTGAGACAGATTAAACTTTTAATCACAAACTTTTTCAAACTGGTGTGAGGAAGTTATACAAATTTGTTTATTACTTCTAATTAAAAATCTCCAGTCTTCCAGTACTTTTCAACTGCTGTATGTCCTGCAGGAAGTGGTGTATTCTTTTGAGTCTGACACAGTACTCTCTGCTGCCACCTCTCTCCATGTCAGGAACTGTCCAAAGCAGGAGAGGTTTTCTGTGGGGATTTGCTGCTGCTCTGGACAGTTCCTGACATGGACAGAGGTGGCAGCAGAGAGCACTGTGTCGGACTGGAGAGAATACACCACTTCCTGCAGGACATACAGCAGCTGATAAGTACTGGAAGACTGAAGATTTTCAATTAGAAGTAATTTACTAATCTGTAACTTCTGACATCAGATTTAAAAAAAATATATTTTTTTTTACCAGAGTACCTCTTTAACGCTTTAATGACCACTGATATGCCTTTCATGATGGTCCTTTAAAGTCTTATTCTAGCCCAACACCTTGTGGTAAGGCAAAACCATCATGGGTCTCCTCTGCTGGAGATTGTAATAGAGGAGCAGACTAGATGGTCATTTTTTTCCTTCATCTTCTGAGGCTGTGTTCACACATGACATTTTTGATGTGTTTTTACAGCAATATTGTTGGAATTTCATTAAAGTTTCTACATAAATGGTGCAGTTTTACCACAACTGCATGAATCCGTAACAACTGTATAAGTGACTGGCAGTGCACTAGCATTGCTGGTCACATACACAGCTCTATGCAAAGTCGCTGTACTAACGTGAAAGGTTTGGCATTGATTATGTCTTTATATGTTGGGTGGGCCCCAAGAATCAATTTCCCTGGTGGGCCAAGGTACCCCAGTCCGACACTGCAGATAGCTGTCATTTTTACATAATGGGAACATAGCCATAGGCTGATTTCCGTATGAAATCTTTTGTCCTGCTTTGTCAGTCCTGCTCCCATTAAACCAATATCTATTTTTCTGTTGTAGCGGAAAAAGCAACTTTCTTCCAGGACATCTACAGTGAGCTCGCTTTTACCAACAAAGGAACACCAATGGCTATCAGCTGCAAAGTAAACAATAAGACTTACCTTCTGTGTGTACAAAATAATTCAGTTGTTCTTAAGGTAAGATCCACCTTTCCTTGTATTTAGTTAAAAGGGAACTACGGTGATTTTTTTTTCTCAAATCAGCTGGTGTCATAAAGTTATATAGATTTGTAATTTACTGCTATTGAAAAATCTGAAGTCTTCCAGTACTTATCAGCTGCTGTATGTTCTGCAGGAAGTGGGGGTATTCTTTCCGGTCTGACACAGTGCTCTCATCTGCCACCTCTGTCTGTGACAAGAACTGTCCAAACTAGAGGAGAGGTTTTCTGTGCTGTGGACAGTTCCTATCATGGACAGTGTGCATATACCCTTAGGAAGGAAACATCTGTATAATATCTGTCTCTCTTATTGCTTCTCATCTTTCATTAGTATGACATAATATGTATAGTATAGCATGCACATTTTTATTGCGTGTTTATTTAGGTATGTAAAATGTAAAGCGGTAATATGTATTAATTTTGGTGCAAACAACTGTTTTGCGAATATTTCATTGGCATTTGGCCCCTTAGCCCCGCGAACAGAGAGGCTCTGATGTGCACAGGATTTATGCAGAGGCATTGCACCTATACAGAAATCCTCAGAGCTTCTGCGCCATGAGGACATTTTTAAGCCCAGTGCAAAAAAAAACCCACTGGATTTAATAAATGTCCCCCATTTAGTCTAAATAGAAATTGTTCACAGAAAACGGTGGGATGTTTTTAAGTTAAATGGTTGCAAAACTGTCCACAGGATATGCCATAAATCTCTGATAGATGTGGATCTCAATATTGAGGCCCCCCTAAACACCCGCTGGCCTGCTTGTGGTTTCCAAAGTTGAACTAGAAGCAAAAACATCCAAGCTAGTCTTAGTGCCCGTTTTGCGGCTGCGAGCTCCATTTGCTCAGTTTGAACATACCCTTAAGCAGTATTAACATTAATTGGTGTTACACAAACAGAGTAGCACCAGAAACTATGTTGTTTCCGTATTTCCCTAGTTTCTTAAAGAGTGCTATACTGTTTTTGAAACTCCCATTAAAGTCAATAGGAGTTACGTAAACTCAGCTAGTTTCAGTTTCTCGATTACCTCTGCCTTGACCTTGGCCTTTCACCTTGATAGAGGTGCACTATGTGACTATGCCATAAATGGCCAGGTGAAATATCCCTTTAAGTTACGTAAATCCACACATATTAAAGGGGTTATCCAGTGCTACAAAAACATGCCCACTTTCCCCCCTACTGTTGTCTCCAGTTCAGGTGCAGTTTGCAATTAAGCTCCATTTACTTCAATGGAACTGAGTTTCAAAACCCTACCCAAGCTGGAGACAACAGTAGGGGGAAAGTGGCCATGTTTTTGTAGAGCTGGATAACCCCTTTAACCAGCCCCTGTGACCATAGATAGATTTCTTTACAATACTAATGGACTGTTTCTTCACGGACAGGAAAATAAGCTGCCACCACAAATACCAACAAAGACCAGTGAATTAATCTTCTATAAGAGATTCTTCTCTGATGGGCAATCTTCTTACCGTTTCGAGTCATCATTCCCTGAAAATCACTGCCTTGCGTGGACCACAGAAGGACCTGAAAAAAAGTTGATCCTAAAGCCATATTCTGGAAATGGCATCGATGAAACCATGAAGTTTGAGCTTCAAGAGGAAAATCACTCATTACCCATCTGATATACTATAAGATGCTTGTTACCTGAATAACAAATAGTATTTCCTGCATAGTCAAAGTGACCTCCCTTTCCAGCTATTTACTAATATTAAATGGTCAGATAAATTAAGGTTAGGGGTTGTCTGGGGACAAGAAGATGCTGAAGCCTTCCCCTCTCGGAAGTAAACCTTCTGAGGCGTGGGGTGGGGGGAGTTGCTATAATTACAATTACAGTGTGAAGTTGTGGAACTATCAAAAAGTAGACTGTTTATTTTTTATTTCTGATCATTTAAGAATTAAAGGGGTACTCCCGGCATTTATATTTTTTCATGTAATTTTGGGGTTCCATAGAAAATAATAAACATCCTTTACTCACCTAACCACACTCCCACAGACCTGAAGATGTGAAAGGAGGACCCCGGGGGAGCATGGTAGGTGAGAATAGGCAACCTAAGCTCTATATGAAAACATATAAATGCTTGGAGTACCCCTTTAGGCTATGTTCACTCAACCTACTTTTTAGGAAAATGCAATGATTTGCATTGAAGTCACACAATGTATTGACAAATGGCCGTTGTTTCTGCGGCCGTTGAAATAATGATCATGTCAGTTATTTCTAGCCATTGTCTATAGAATTCACTGCAAAATAATAAATAATAATAATAATACAAAATAAAAACAAAAGTTATACTTTCTGTCCTGACGATGACCAGGAAAACCTCTTACCTGTTTGGTGTTATGCTCCTGTGATCTCTACTTATTGTAAGGCCTTGATCTCTGCTTCTAAATGTGCAAATATTTTTCCAAGTTTACAAAGAATTTTGGCTTCAAGTGCACCAAAATTGTGCCCCACAGAAAATAACACATCACTAAAAAGAAGAGAAACCCATAGAACCACACACATGACTAATGATATAACATAACAAATGCCATCGTATATTGGCTAAATAATACCAGGCTTAAAGTGTCACTGTCGTTAAAATATTTAGTACAAAAATCAATAGTACAGGCGATTTTACGAAACTTTGTAATTGGGTTTATTAGCCGAAAAATGAATTTTTATCATGAAAAAGCAGTTTGAAGCTCTCCCTCTGTCTTTATGGTTTTCCTATGGAGAGAGAAAGTAAAAGCAGCAAAACAGGACAGCAAAGAGTTAATTAACATTCACATCGCTGGCTATCTCCTCTGACAGTCACCACTGACCTCTCTGACCTCTGAATACAGGCTCTGAATAGCTCCCCCACTGAGCAATTCTTTGTTCTTAGCTCCCTGCTGCCCTCTAATCTCGCTCCTTCCTCCTCCCCCTTTACCTCTTCATAGACCAGACAGATCCGACTGATGAAAAAACAGTCGAGATTTCCTGATTCTGAGCAGTGGATGACAGAAAGGAGGGAGGGAGGGACCTGGGAAAAGGCTTTTTACATGCAGATAATGGCATACTTGTCTAATAAACCCAATTACAAAGTTTCTTAAAATCGCCTGGACTATTGATTTCTGCAAAAAAAATTTTAACGAAAATGACTCTTTGATGACAGGCTTAATTTTTGCATGAAGTATGCTGTGAAACCAGAAAAAAATTATACGTGCGGTGTAATTGAAAATGAAATGCATTTTTTCTTATTAGGGGGTGTTTGTGTTTATGTCATATGCCTTATGGTAAAATTACGATAACAACGATGTGTAACTTGTGTAACTTTTATTTTATTTGATGGCTTTTAAAAAATTAAAACCTTTAAAAAAAATAAATGTTCCTTAGCCCCTTAAAGACCGGACCAATTTCCATTTTTGCGTTTCGTACTTATGTTCCTCACTGCATCTGAGTACAGCACTCCCATAGTCAAATCACATTGGGCCCAGAATACCCCATGAAGTTTTATCAGCTCATATTTATGGAAAAGAAGAAAGGGGACAAGCGGAAAAGGAATATGGACAAACATATTAAATGTATGCATACTAATGCTCAAAGCCTCACTAATAAAGCAGAGGAATTAGAACTCATAATGGTGGAAGAGAAATATGATATAGTGGGGATAAGCGAGACATGGCTGGATGAGAGTTATGACCGGGCTGTTAATATCCAGGGTTATAGTCTATTCAGGAATGACGGTAAAAATAAGAAAGGGGGAGGGGTCTGTCTATATGTTAAATCCTGCCTTAAGCCCATTCTGCGGGAGGATATAAGTGATAATAATGTGGAGTCTCTTTGAGTAGAAATAAGGGGAAGGACGAAGAATAATAAAATTATTATAGGAGTGAGTTATAAACCTCCAAGTATAGTGGAAAAATCTGAAAATCTTCTTATAAGACAAATAGATGCGGCAGCGAAGCAGGGGGAAGTCATTATTATGGGGGACTTTAACTACCTAAATATAAACTGGAAAGCAGAAACCTGCAGCTCCAGGAAGGGAAGCGGGTTTTTGGAAATAGTAAAAGATAATTACCTTGCCCAACTAGTACAGGAACCAACAAGAGGGGGGGCCCTTCTGGACCTGATCTTAACCTATAGGCCAGACAGAATATCAAAAATAGAGGTGGGGGGGTCACCTAGGTAATAGTGACCATAAAATAGTAAGTTTTCAATTATCCTTTAATAAAATTATTAGTAGAGGGGCTACAAAAACATTAAATTTCTGGAAGGCTAATTTCCAAAAACTAAGAGAGGACCTTGGGAAGATAGACTGGGACAATGCCTTCAGAAATAAAAGTACACAAGAGAAATGGGACATATTTAAGAGCATCCTGGGTAAATCGTCTGAACGACACATACCATATGGGAATAAAAGTAGTAGAAATAAGAGAAATCCAATGTGGTTAACTTCAGCTGTAAGGGGTGCAATAAATGATAAGAAACAAGCATTCAGACAACTAAAACAAGAAGGTAGTGGGGAAGCATTGAGCAACTATAGACAGAAGAATAGAATGTGTAAAAGGCAAATAAAAGAAGCAAAAATAGAAACAGAAAGAAGGATAGCCACAGAAAGTAAAACGAATCCCAAAATGTTCTTCACCTATATAAACAACAAAAGACACCCTCAAAAATAATCTGGGTGTAATGGTGGAGGGGGAAGAGGAAAAGGCCAATCTATTAAATACATTCTTCTTACTGTATTCACAGAGGAGAATCCCATAACAGAGGACATGACTGGGGATAATGTAAATCCTCCCATAAATCTCACCTGCCTAACACAACAAGAAGTCACCAGGCCCAGAAGGTATCCATCCTAGAGTTTTGCAAGAATTAGATACTGTGTTAGACAGACAGATATTCCTAATATTTAAAGATTCTATAACAACAGGGATTGTTCTACAGAACTGGTGCATAGCTAATGTGGTACTAATATTCAAGAAGGGGTCAAAGAGTGATCCTGGAAACTATAGGCCCGTAAGTCTAACATCTATAGTAGGTAAAGTATTTAAGGGTTTTGTAAGAGATGCTATACTGGAGTATCTTAATGAAAATAATCTTATGATGCAGCACCAGCATGTATTTATAAGGGATCGGTCCTGTCAGACTAATCTGATTGACTTCTATGAAGAGGTAAGTTATAGACTGGACCGAGGGGAGGCTGTGGATGTTGTGTATATGGACTTTTCAAAGGCATTTGATATTGTGCCACATGAAAGGTTGGTCTACAAAATGAGAATGCTGGGACTTGGGGAAAACGTATGCAAATGGGTAAGTAACTGGTTGTGTGATAGTAACATAGAGGGTGGTCATTGATGTAACATATTCATACTGGGTTTTAGTTACTAGTGGGGTACCACATGGGTCAGTGTTGGGTCCACTTCTTTTTAATATTTTTATTAATGATCTTGTAAAGGGGCTACAGAGTAGAATCTCAATTTTTGCAGATGATACTAAACTGGGTAGAGTAATCAGCACAGAGGAGGATAATATCATATTACAAAGGGATTTGGAGAAGCTAGAGGCTTGGGCAGTGAAATGGCAAATGAAGTTTAATGTGGATAAATGTAAGTTTATGCACTTGGGCTGTAGAAATAATAAGCAGGACTGTGGAGTCGGTAAGCCGCAGCTCCGACTCCAAATCCGACTCCTAAATTTTATCAGGACCGACTCCTGAATTTTATCAGGACCGACTCCGACTCCTGCTCCTTCATAAATGGCCCGTCATATACCAGGGGAGTTATTTACCACACTGGCTCAGCTGCTTCCCCCTTATGTCCTACATGATCCAGGGGCAACTTCTGAGGGAATAAGGAAATATATAAAGCAGCTTCTCCTGTGTGTGCAGTGGATGCAGCCAGTCTCCAGCCTCCATGTCCTGAACAACTTAGAATTAGACTAGATGGAGCAGGTGATATTTTCCTGCTGACAGTCTTCTATGTTTCTGACTAAATATTCACCATACTTAAAGAAACACTGCTAACAATGCCAGATCCCTGTGATATAGAGGTCAGCCATAGTGACAGGGACGCCATCAGGAATTTCGGGGCCCCATACAACCAAAGTGTCTGGGCCCCCCACATTAATAAAAAAAAAAATTGTGTGTTCGCCCCACGCCTTGCTGGGAGGTATAATTTGGTTCAGATCAATTCTAGAGAACTGGCTCATATACCCCATTTTTCCCAGTGGCTTAAAATGTAACCTCTGTTATACAGTTATAAAATTGTAGAAACTAAATGTGAACAAGGTGCAATTTAAATGTCACCATACAGACACTTACTTGTATAGCTGCCTCTTGGTCTCTGTATGCAGTGCATTATATTCACCCCTGCAACGTACAATTTATAGCGTGTCTACAAGCCCAGCGGGGCTCATTATGATGGAGACTAAAACTTATACAAGAGTGGGGTAGGGGTTCCCCTGTATTCAGAATGCTGTTGACTACTAGGCAATGCCCTGTTTGGGGTTATTGAATTTCGAGGGTCTGGGGGGCTGTTTGATTTGTATATGTTCACCAATATCCCCCCCCCCCCCCCCCCCCGGTATGCTCACTAACATAGAATGTTGATAAGGCTCATATAATGAGGCTGTTCCATGTTAGTGAGCATATACAAATCCTACCCACCCCCAGGCAGACTAGTTTAGCTCACCCAAGCCAGTGATAGCGAATACATGGCGGTGAGAACGCTTTCTAGGAGATCCTGTTTGTGCAGCAGAGGTGTCTTTATCCTGCTCTGCATAGACCCTCGAAATTCAATAATCCCAGACGGGGCATTGCCTAGCACTCAACAGCATTCTGAATACAGGGGAACTCCTACCCCACTCTTGTATAAGTTTTAGTCTCCATCATAATGAGCCCAGCTGGGCTTGTAGACACGCTATAAATTGTACGTTGCAAGGGTGAATATAATGCACTGCACACAGAGCACAAGAGACGGCTATACAAGTAAGTGTCTATTTGAATTGCACCTTGTTCACATTTAGCTTCTACAATTTTATAACTGTATAACAGAGGTTACATTTTAAGCCACTAGGGAAAATGGGATATATGAGCCAGTTCTCTAGAATTGATCTCACACACAGACACCAGCACACATGTATACAGACACCAGCACACATGTATACAGACACCAGCACACATGTATACAGACACCAGCACATATGTATACACACATACAGACACCAGCACACATGTATACAGACACCAGCACACCAGGGCAAGATGAAGTTTGAACTTCTGCAACCTGGAGAAATCACCTGATATCACCTGCAGTCCTATGTAACACCACATAACACAGTGGTATCTGAGTACAGATAATGTAGTAGATTTCACCTGCAGTCCTATGTAACAGCACAGATAACACAGTGATATCTCTGAGTATAGATCATGTAGTAGATGTCACCTGCAGTCCTATGTAACAGCACAGATAACACAGTGATATCCCTCTGAGTACAGATAATGTAGTAGTCACCTGCAGTCCTATGTAACAGCACAGATAACACAGTGATATCCCTCTGAGTACAGATAATGTAGATTTCACCTGCAGTCCTATGTAACACCACAGATAACACAGTGATATCTCTGAGTACAGATAATGTAGTAGTCACCTGCAGTCCTATGTAACACCAAAGATAACACAGTGATATGTCTGAGTTCAGATAATGTAGTAGCTGTCACCTGCAGCCCTATGTAACAGCACAGATAACAGCGATATCTCTGAGTACAGATAATGTAGATGTCACCTGCAGTCCTATGTAACACCACAGATAACACAGTGATATGTCTGAGTACAGATAATGTAGTAGCTGTCACCTCGGGGCACCCCTACTAAATGATGTTCTACAAAATAAGAAAAGTGTCATACAGGGACTCACAGGTGACGTCTTCTTTGATCTGAGGCGTCACTTTCCCTTTTCCTCTCCATCCGGCCCAGTCCTCCATGATGATTCCTTCCAGATATGTTTCATCTTTTCAGAACCTGCGAGACAAACAATTTAGGATCCGCACATTTCTAGCAGCTTCCTTTCCTTTCTCCCTCCTGTAGGCTTCCAAAGTAACTGCGCTGTTTGGTGTTATATGCAGTAAAGCGATTAGGAATGTGGGATGCCCCCTGTATGTAGGATCCCCTGCTGTGCCCCCTGTATGTAGGATTCCCTGCTGTGCCCCCATGAGCTAATAATGCCCCTAGAGGTGGCCCCCATGAGCTAATAATGCCCCCAGAGGTACCCCCATGAGCTAATAATGCCCCCAGAGATGCCCCCATGAGTTAATAATGCACCCAGAGGTGCCCCCATGAACTAATAATGCGCCCAGAGGTGCCCCCATATACTAATAATGCCCCCAGAGGTGCCCCCATATACTAATAATGCCCCCAGAGGTGCCCCCATATACTAATAATGCCCCCAGAGGTGCCCCCATGAACTAATAATGCCCCCAGAGGTGCCCCCATATACTAATAATGCCCCCAGAGGTGCCCCCATATACTAATAATGCCCCCAGAGGTGCCCCCATATACTAATAATGCCCCCAGAGGTGCCCCCATACACTAATAATGCCCCCAGAGGTGCCCCCATATACTAATAATGCCCCCAGAGGTGCTCCTAAAAAAACAAACATCCTACTCACCTCCTCTTCGGCCTCCATCTTGCGAGCCGCAGGGACGGGACTTCCGACAGGCGTGATGACGTCACATCATCACGCCTGCCGGAGAGGTCACGACCCGGCCTCCCATAGGCTGCTGGTATGAAGTGCCGGCAGCCTATGGGAGAGAATACAGGAGTAGGACGCTGACAGGTCCTGCTCCTGTATTCTGATCGCTTTAATGTTCCGCCCGCTCAATGTGCGGGCGGAACATCAAAGCGATCAGTGCATCCCGAGAAGCTGCGCGGCCGCAGCTTCTCGGGATGCTAAAAAACAGGTGGCAAGGGGGACCGTGCGGGCCCCCCCCCATGTCTCTTAGGGTCCGGGCCCCATACGGCAGTACCAGTTGTATAGTGATATACAGGGGGTCACACATAGTGATAAAGAGGTCACACAGTGATATAGAAGATCACTGTGGGGGCACGCAATAGCACGCACACACACACACACAGCCTGCTGCAGCCATAGCATACACACAGCCTGCTGCAGCTATAGCACACACACACAGCCTGCTGCAGCCATGGCGCACACCACACACACAGGCTGCTGCGGCCATAGCACACATACACAGCCTTCTGTAGTCATAGCACACACACAACCTACTGCAGCCATAGCACACACACACACACATACACACAGCTGCAGCCATTGAACACTGAAGAAAAACACACAATCTTCTCCCAGAGAGAAAACACCACACTGAGGACAGAGGTTACTGCTACACTACTTATGTCTTCCCCCCCTCCTCTATATTACACAGCTGCTCATATACAGTCATCCAGCATCCAGGAAGAGAACAGCACAGATCTCCCCCCACACAATGGACTCTTCCAGCTATAGTGGCTGACAACTTTTCCATGACCACCCTTATGTAATAGGGCCAGTGTCCTATTAGAATGTTGCTCATAATGTATATTCATGAGCAAAACTTGTAAAATTCATGTCAAAATTCAATTCTAAATTTTTTTAAAGATTTTTTTAAAGCTGGAGTCGGAGTCGGTACATTTTTTTCCGACTCCAGCCAAAGCTGGCTCCGACTCCGACTCCACAGCCCTGATAATAAGTACAATTATGTGCTAAATAATAAAACACTGGGTAAAACTACTTCCGAAAAGGACCTGGGGGTATTGGTGGACAGTAAACTCAACTTTAGTGATCAGTGCCAGGCAGCAGCTGCCAAGGCTAATAAAATAATGGGATGCATCAAAAGAGGTATAGATGCTAAAGATGAGAACATAGTTTTGCCTCTTTATAAATCACTGGTCAGACCACATATGGTCTAATGCCGAACGATAGGGTTCCGATAGACTTGAGCATGCTTGAGGTTCGCTCATCTCTAGTCACCACACCTGAGATTGTTTATTAGTAAGATCTTTAGACAATCTACAGTAACTAAATGTAAATCTGCCAGGGATAAACATATAACTATCCTAAGATGATAAGAAAGGAAAATATTTGAAGTAGCACTCCAGAAACTAAAAAGAAAGTTGTTTTTTTTTGTAATACATTGTTTTGTAATATAACTTCATTAAAATAAATGTTTAGTTTTTAATTTACATATTCACTTTCGTTGACTGGCAGTAGTAAGGGGCAACAAGGCTCCCTCTGCTGCCACCAATGTTTGTGTCAGGAACTGCAGGGCTGTTTAAACCCTGCAGTTCTCCATCCCCTGCTCTGCTCAAGTGCTGTACAGAGTAGGGTCTCAGTCCCCCCCCCCCCCCCCCCCATGTACTGTATATTCTTAGGCCAGGTTCAGACAAGTGTGCGGCTGTATTTGCGGCTGTAATTGTGCGGCGGTATTTTTGGTGGTTCATGCGTACGCTGGAAAGTATACTATATACGGCTGCACAGTGCACACTATGTATGAATCTACGGCCCGATCGTAAACGGACCCGTAAAAAATGAACAAGACCATTGTTTGCGGCTGAATATGCGGCCCTGGATTGACAGGCGGTCCGTACGGAGTACTTAAAAAATAGCCGGCAATGATGCCGAATGACGATGCCTCTAATAGTTAATATATTAAATTAATAAAACACATTTTCTTTGTAATAAAGTCCCTTTCGTTGTTCAATAATTTAATTCTAACAAATCCATCATTTTGCAATTAAATATACTGTAAAAATAAATATATATAAATAAATGTATATTTATCTATATATTTATTTTTTGACAGTATATTTAATTGCACAATGATGGATTCGTTAGAATTAAATTATTGAACAACGAAACTGATTTTATTTAAACGAAAATGTGTTTTATTAATTAAATATTAATTAGTACAGGAAGCTCCAGTAAGCCGTTAATTCATATTCCCGGCAATAGAGCATTCTGTACTAATCACCACTTTACTTTAATGAAAACATCAAATGTTTCTTCTAATTATGTTATGACAATAGCATTATTAGAAGAAACATTTAGAATTATATGTGCGCTCAGCTGATTGGCTGACCAGCGAAGAGGACACATCGGGGTGAGTATAGAGCTCTCCCCACCCCCTCCCCAGCACTTCACCCCTCCCAGCAAGGAAGGGGGGTCATTTAACCCCTTCCTTGCTGGGATGGGTGCAGTCTGGCATCAGTCTGGCCCCCAAGGGGTTAAGGGGGATGCAATACATCCTCCCTTAACCCCTTAGGGGCCAGACTGTAAGCAGCGATCTGTAAAGATGCTGCATACTGTAAGGAGCACAACACCGCTCACAATGATGGGTGTTGTGCTCCTGTTTGTGTGTTTTTTGTGTGTTTCTCCCTTTTTGTTTTTCAGATATCGGTATCCTGGGGATTACGTCGGATTCCGTGGACTACGTCGATGACCAGCGGTTATTTGTTGTTTTTTTTTAATAAAATGGTCAATGAGGGGTGTGGGTGTGTTTTTATTTGAATAAAATTTTTTTTTAACTTGTGTCTTCTCTTTATTTCTTTACTTTATAGACTTAGTAGTGGAAGCCGTCTAATAGACGGAATCCATTACTAAGTTGGGGCCTAGTGTTAGCCGGTATAAAATGGCTAACACTAACCCCCCATTATTACCCCAGTACCCAATGCCACCAGGGGTACTGGGAAGAGCCGGGTGCCAGTGGTCCCGGAGCGTCAAAATTGGCGCTCCTGGACCGGGCGGCAGCAGGCTGGTAAGATTTAGGCTGGGGAGGGCCTAAAACAATGGCTCTTCCCACCCTGGTGTTACCAGGCTGCTGTTGTTTGGTTTTTAACCTGGCTGGTTATAAAAATAGGGGGGACCCTATTCTTTTTTTTTTTTTAATAAATAAATAATTTAAAAAAAACCTCATAGGGTCCCCCCACATCCACTACTAAGTCTATAAAGTAAAGAAATAAAGACAAGACACAAGTTAAAAAATTTTTTTATTCAAATAAAAACACCCCCACACCCCTCATTGACCATTTTATTAAAAAAACAACAACAAACAACCGCTGGTCATCGACGTAGTCCACCGAATCCGACGTTATCCCCAGGATACTGATATCTGAAAAACAAAAAGGGAGAAACACACAAAAAACACACAAACAGGAGCACAACACCCATCATTGTGAGCGGTGTTGTGCTCCTTACAGTATGCAGCATCTTTACAGATCGCTGCTTACAGTCTGGCCCCCAAGGGGTTAAGGGAGGATGTATTGCATCCCCCTTAACCCCTTGGGGGCCAGACTGATGCCAGACTGCACCCATCCCAGCAAGGAAGGGGTTAAGTGACCCCCCTTCCTTGCTGGGAGGGGTGCAGTGCTGGGGAGGGGGTGGGGAGAGCTCTATACTCCCCCCGATGTGTCCTCTTCGCTGGTCCGCAGCACAATGAAGTCACTGTACTGCGGACCCGCTAATTATATGTGCGCTCAGCCGATCAGCCAATCAGCTGAGCGCACATATAATTCTAAATGTTTCTTCTAATAATGCTATTGTGATAACATAATTAGAAGAAACATTTGATGTTTTAATTAAAGTAAAGTGATGATTAGTACAGAATGCTCTATTGCCGGCAATATGAATTAACGGCTTCATGGAGCTTCCTGTACTAATTAATATTTAATTAATAAAACACATTTTCGTTGAAATAAAATCAGTTTCGTTGTTCAATAATTTAATTCTAACGAATCCATCATTGTGCAATTAAATATACTGTCAAAAAATAAATATATATATAAATATACATTTATTTATATATATTTATTTTAACAGTATATGTAATTGCAAAATGATGGATTCGTTAGAATTAAATTATTGAACAACGAAAGGGACTTTATTACAAAGAAAATGTGTTTTATTAATTCAATATATTAACCATGAGAGACATCGGCATTACTGCAGAGGATCGCAAACCCCGGTAATAGCGATTCATGTAAACGGTTTCCCTGCTTTCCCAGATGCATCCAGAGGTGTTTGCATCACTTTCTTAAGATTTTATTTGTTATTTTTAGTTGAACCAGATTTCCAAGTAAATGATCGTATGTTTTCAGCCGCATGTCTATTTTTTCTCACGGCCGAAGTTTCATCCGTACATTTACAGCCGCATAAAAAATACAGCCGCACAGTTACATAGTGTGAACCTAGCCTTATACTGTATATATCTTAAAGATATATAAAATGGTGGAACGCACATTTGTTTGTTATGTTTGAGAAAGGTTCATGTTTGTATAGGGGCCTAAACGACACAAATTTATGTATGCAAATGGAATAATAAAGAATAATCTTTTTGGAGACGCTGTCCTCCAACTTCTTATGTCTGATAACACGGAAACCGGATATTACTAGAAAGATTTCCAACAAGCTGAAACCTGTAAGTAAAGATCCACCCTGACTGCCGGTTAGTTCTCATAAAAGTGCATTACTGGTAAGCACACTTTAGGAACACGTTGAACTAACCCATTAAGGTCAAAGATGTCTTCCTTCCAGTAAAAGAAGTTTCCTTGTTGGCCACCTATAGAGGCTTTGACAAGCCAGGGTTGCCCATGTTAGCTAGTAACACCCACGCCTTAGGACAGACTACGTAGGGAAGGCAAGCAGCGACGAGTTTAACTTTGTAATCTAATCTAATGGCATCTGGCCCATGGCAACAACACCACTCTGTACATATGCCCTAGACACAGACACATATATTCCTATGGATGTCATAGTGTAAACAGCAGTACTCCGAAAAAATTTTTGTTAATATGTTACTATGTTACTAATTCTATTTTACTGTTCAATACCATTTCTTCCTCTTCTGAAAATATTGTACTGGTATGTTGGGTTGAGTTTTCTCCCCCCCCCCCTCCTTTTCCTCTCTTCCCTCCCCTTCCCCCCCCCCCCTCCCTTTCATATTCTAAATTCTGCTTTTCCTTTCTCCCGTAAAACTCCTCCCCTCCACCTCTTTACAGACAATGTATGTTTATTGCTGACTTACTTATTAGTGACCGGGAATGGTAAATGTATTGCTAGCTATACAAAGCCAGTTAGCAAATGTCTTCTTCTGTTTCTCACATTTGTGGGTTTTTTTTTAGTCTGTACTGAACTGAAAACTTTAAAAAAATTATTTACAAAAAACTGTTTCCTTGCAATCCCACTGGCCTGGGTTCACATGCTATGTTTTCACTTCATTATTTTACATTTAAAAAAAAAAAAAAAAACACAGAAAAAACAAAAAAAAACTAGCTACATAATGTGGCCGGAAAAAAATGCAGTCATGATCATTATTTGCAACGATCAATATTACAAGACAAAGTTGGATCATAGCCTTAGCCGAAGTGTGAACATAGCCTTAAACAGTAACAACAAATGTGACTATGACTTTTTATTTTTGAATATTTCTGCCTTTTTTTCCTAAATATATTTCTGTTTGTAAGTCGGAAGTATGCATCCTGGCTTACACAAGGGTGGTTTCCCAACATGTCAGTATGCCCCGAGGCTATGGGAACCTTGGCATGTCTTTTACATTTTATCTGTAGGTGTTACTGTATGTTACATACATGGAGGCGGGAATGTAACAAATAAACTTTCTCAGCAATGCTCATGTATAGGTGTTTTGCAATGGTACAATGAAAACGCCCATTATTCACAATCACTTATAAAGTTTCTCTCCTTCTCTCCTTGGTACAGACTATTTCGGCTATTCAGGGAAAACAGCTTTCTAAAAGATTTCAGAGACCAGGATACAATAGATTAAGACTATCAGCTCCAGCTTATTCAGCTTTAAGGTAAGAGGAGGTAATATTATAAGGAGATATGAATATCTTGTATTATTATCCATACTGCAGCTCTCTATGGGATATAAGGTATATGTTGTTACCTGTCTGTCCATAAACATAACAGCATCTATATACATGGCCAGCCTTATTCTATGTATATATGGAAAAAGGAATGGGAACATAGTAGCAGCAAATTAATTCTGTGATTATCTTTCAGATTTTTACAAGAAGATGTCTGGATTTACACGACTAACAAATAAGCTCGAATTAGTGCAAGCTTTATGCGGTACAACACCCAAACAGTAATATCTAATGAAATGATATTGACTATGATAAGTATTATGAATATATTGAGTATTACCAGCTGATGAGATTGCCAGAGACGTGTCCAATCAGATGTGGTATTGTTCAATCTTACATGAACGTATAAAATACATGCAGACAAGTGCACCTGTCACGAGAAAAAGAGACATGTCAAAAGTTTTGATTGGTCAGGGTCAGGGAGCACAACTGACGGAGAACGAGCCAGGAGAAGTCTGCATGCAGTACTTTATCTCCTGTCTCTGTGTTATGTGTCCTGGACCGTCGCATAAGGTAAAGCCCCGTCACATAAAGGTCAGCACTTGTTCGCTCCTCGTTCCCCGCTCGCTGCTGCTGCTATTCCACGCGGCAGCAGCGAGCGGGCGAGTCCGGGGGGCGCGGGGAGCTGCAGGGGGGCTGCCCGGGTGATCGCTAGATTGTCCGGGGGGCTGCCCGGGTGATTGCTAAATCGTCTGGGCAGCCCATAGAGGATAGTGGCGGTCTGCTGACGACGTTCCTATTTAACGTAGTGGCGGCAGCAGATCGCTGCTATCCCAGTCGTTTGTCTTTCAACGGGTTTAAAAGACAAAGGACACAATGATCAGCCGACATGAACGATGTCGGCTGATCGTTGCCTTCTATTCCACAGGACGATTATCGGCCGAATACGGACAATAACCGTTCCGTGGCATAGGGCCGTAAGTCTAGTGGGCTGTGCTATTTGGCTGGACACAGAGCAGGGAGAGAACACACAGCAGCATGGACTTCTTCTGGCTCGTTCTCCTGACCGGTTGCAGTTTGAATATTCAGACCCAGACCGATAAACACTTTTGGCAAGTTTTTTTTTAGTTTTACTGTATTTAATCATGTACTTTCTAGATTATACTTTACCAAAGCTGAATGAATAAAATAGTTTTTGTAAGATCTCTACTGAATCTATAGAATGTATGTATTAGTTCATGTACATGAAAAACAGAGCCAAATCTGTCCATAAGTTGTATCGGGTATTGCAGCTCACTTGGGCAGGTGAGGGGCTATATATTTGGAAGAGGGTAGTCATGTTATTTTAATCCTTTAATATACAGTATACAGGATAGGATTAAATCCCACAGTGGTTGAAGCTTGGGTAAAGGCTTTCCTCATCTCCCAGGTGGTATCTAATAAGTCCTATGCACTAGATATATGGCTAATACACAAAACTATAATACCTGAGTGCATAAACAATAATCCTCAGTTACACCCCACATAACCAGCTTGCTTATAGCAAATGTATCAGATTGCTTTAAGATTTTTACATCAATAGACTGCTGCAAGGATGCCGGTGCCTCTCCTTTTTTTGAACCATGGCCCGGTTTCCACACACGACGTTGGTCTATTACCAAGCATCAGCCAGGCCTGAAGCACTGGAGCCGCATCAATGGAGCTGCGTCACAGAGGGGACTGGTTTCGTCACACTGAGGGCGGACGGGCCCCCTCCAGTGTTTCAGGCTGGGCCGGTGACAGGGAATAGACCGCTGTCATGTGCGGGAACCAGGCCATGGTACAAAAAAAAGGACTGAGGCACCAGCATCCCCGCGCCGGTACTAGTAAAAAAAAAAAGTGAATTTCAGCGGTTGTGTTTTATCAATTTACTGGTGTCTCCTTTTATCGTAATCCTATTAGTGACAATAACGAGGACATGCTCTCTCATCTTATTTTTTTTAGTTTTAGTGGTCAGAATGAAAACTGCAAGATTTCGGGATTATTTTAGAACATAGATGGTAAAATAGAAAACAAAAAAAATCACAAAAAATTCTTAAACAATTTGTTTACTGTAAAAACTTGATTTAACCCCTTAGCAACCCATGACGTATCTGATATAGTACATCATGGTGACGCGGGGGGAGTTCAGAGAGGGGTTCCGCCAGGACCACACTCTGAACGGCGCCGCTCCCGGCTGTTATGTACAGCCGGGAAGCGCCTCTATTAGCCGGCGCGGGTCCCGTTGCCACGTCGGCTAATTAAGCATCTAAATGCAGCTGTCAATCCTGACAGCTGCATTTAGATGCTTTGCTCCTCACTTCCCTGGTGTCTAGTGGGACGGATTGCGGGGGGAGATCCGTTCTTCTGGGTGATTTAGGACTCTATGAGCTATGACGCTTATCCCGGCTCAGCAATACATTGCTCTGGCCTGCATAAGTCAAGAAGGAAAAAAACAGGCGTAAGCTGTCATATTCACACATAAACCGAGCTAAACTGTTTAGTAAATCTGACGAAGGTCTGTGCACATCACACATATGCCAAAAAATGCTAAGGAGCACAGGGTACACTGCTTGATACATGTCCCCAGTGGCGCCGCAATGATGAGGCGACCTGAGTCGTCTGCCTTAGGCTGCGCCACCAGCTGTCATGGTGGGGGCGGCATTCAGTGGCAGATTATAATATGGGCGGTTCGGGCGGC